>NC_136485.1:180794476-180861976 GCF_053919585.1 Euprymna scolopes | reverse complement strand
ACTACCACTACCTAGATAATAGCAAGTTATTAAAAGTAGAAATATATCTAACTACTATTAAATGTGAATTTTCTTAACAATTATGTGAAACCGCCCTTCCTCGCACTTCACAGGCCCTAGGAAAATGTTTCAGAAACCTGAGTGTTAATCTCTATCTTTTATTATCAAGAGTAAAATTAAATGTTAATTTAGGTCTGAAGATTCCACTGGGCAGATGAAATAAATAATTACCTGCACAAAATTATAAAATTTTTCAGTTAAAACATATACATAGAAAACACCTATAAAATATTTATCAATCAATTAAAAAACACAGCCACGCTCAGAAATTATAACAAACACACAAGCCATGCCCATAAATTATTAAAAACACAAGCCACGCCCAAAAATTATAAAGAAAAAAAGAAAAATCACACACAAACCACGCCCAGAAATTATATTTAAAACCCCATTATATTCTTTTACATCAGTTTTAAGCGACCAAACAAACAAAAATGGGACGTTCTAAGTCACGTCGTTTGCCTACAAATACATCTATGGCAAGGATTGATGTATTCAACTAAAAAACTCAAATCGTCTCCGTGAGCCAATCATAGATTATGAAAGAAGCACAACTTCCTACAGACGCAAACTGAACATCACTAGAAGTATCAGATGTCGCCATTAAAAATGAGTGATAAAAATTTGAATAATTAGACTTACTATCTTTCGAAGTTTATAACTATTTGAAAATGTTATTTAAACTCTTTTTTTCAATAAAAGGAGCAAAAACCAAATTTTAAAACAATAAAAGATTTATTAGAAAAATATACAATATTTTTAATCAGTTTTCTTTAAAAAAGATTTCAAGAAATTCAAC
This sequence comes from Euprymna scolopes, assembly GCF_053919585.1. Lineage (NCBI taxonomy): Eukaryota > Metazoa > Mollusca > Cephalopoda > Sepiida > Sepiolidae > Euprymna > Euprymna scolopes. The sequence continues at coordinate 180,861,117 of NC_136485.1, read as the reverse complement.
GAATTTTAACTTACTCCAAATATAATAAATATATATAAATTCCAAAAAATTACTTACCTATAAAAATACTAATCAATGGGTGCTTTCATTCTTCATTTATAAGAATTTCTCCATATTTGTGTTATATTCAATGTACTTTTTAAATAAAAGAATTTTTAAGCAAGCATCCGAAAAGACAGCGATTTTAAAATCTAATAACAGGTGATCACAGAGCGGAGTTGCCTCCCTTTCTTCCAGTTGACAAATACGGAAGCCGAAAAGCGCCATAATTAATTATTTTAAACATGTAAAAACAACACATTAGACCAAATATATTTTCCGGTAGTAAATATATAAAGAAAAAAAAATTGAAGTGCTGATAGGTGTCTTATCTCCCCTTTGAATTTCTGACATGTGTTTACTGCCAACAATCAAATTAGTCCATATGGGTCACCGTATTTGAAAAATGAGCACATTTCACACATCAAAATTTACTTTTTAAAAAAAAAACAGCCGACAAATTTTCCATTTTTTTATTCTCTTAAAGAATTAAAGAAGTTTTTGATTTAAAATATTTTATTTCTTTTTATGGAATGATTTTTTTCTAAAATCTAAAAAAAAAAAAAAACATTGAATGAAATAGCAAAAATTAATGTAGGTGCCCAATTTTGACCGGACAATATTTTCAAAATGTGAGGTTTAACTTTAAAAAATCAACGTGTTTTTTAAGGTGTTAAACTTTTGGTTTTACAAGTAAATTTGCACAAAACTATTCTTTTCTTTTAATTAGATTATTTTATTTATTGATCTTTTATCTTCAGTTTGTGATATATAAACCTTAGATGAAAAAATTAATTATTTTCATTTTAATAGACAATTCAAAATGGGGATGATTTTAAAAAAAAAAAAACGCTTGTCTAGAATATTATATTCGGTTTATCGGAAAGATCATAAAATTTCACATTAAAACTGAAAATATCTTAAAAATTGAACCAATAGAAAAGTTTTGATTGAAAAAAATTTAACTGGCAAATTTCATTACGTAGAAAAAAATAGCTACATGAGCGCGCGCATGCACTTTGTAAACATTTTTTTTAATTTAATAGTTTATTTTGGAAGTATATTCCATAAAGAAATTAAACAACCCACTTAAAAAAGAAATTACGAGTTTTGGGTGTAAAAAATTCCAAAACAATTCTGACACACCTAGAACATCACAGAGTTGAACAAACGTAAAAAGCGCCGAACAGATACACCAAACTGTCCAGCACTCTTATTGCTGCTGCTGTTTGTTGAGCATTATTCATGATGACTTGTTTGCATTCGTTTCCTCTATGCCTTTCTATTCAGAATGTTTTCCAGGAGGATATCGGATACGTATGGGAGGGAACACGGGAAGATTGCCAATGTCCCTAAGAAAAAGCGTTTCTGTGGAATGATTTAGATTAGAACTTGGCACATCTAGATTCTCTCTATATCGTTAATTACTGAGCCATCCTCATCCCTCTGCTGCTTCTATATTCTGTCAAACCCAAACGTTATCAACTGTTATTTACAGATGCCAAACAGCGTAAACTGATAACAGTCTTTACTTTCTTTTCAAAACAAAATTAGATCACACATTAGGCATGGTCCTTGGCATTCTTAAGGCCATTTTAGACAAGGACAACATCTTTGGGTATTGCCAATAATTATACCAACATTTCATATTAATTGTTTATAAAAGTTAGCAATGGAAGAAAATTAAAGATATATACGGGTATGCATACGCATTAAAAACAAATGAAACATTGAAAGAATAGAAAGGTCACCAGTTAGTAAGTGCTAACTAAAGCCTAAACAGACTTTTATAAATGAAAAATCGAGAAAGCTAAATTTTATAACGAAACAGGTTTATATCTATAATTTTATAAGCATATAAAAGTTAGTTTCATATTAGTAAATGTTCATGGTGCAAACACAAAGAAAGTTGAGTAAGTAGTCATAAGTCAATATGTTAACAGTGTGAATGAGTTTGAGCCAGTAATATATATATATATATATATATATATATATATATATATATATATATATATATATGAGTATTTGGCAGCATGGTGACATCATGTATGTGTGTTGGCTTACTTTGATCGTGTTAGTGCGTGCATAACTGTGGTCAAAAGATCATAAATAATTATGTATTTATCTGTTTTTCATGCGTTCACCTTTTTTTAATGTGGCTTAAACAACGCTTAAGTGTAAAAGAAAAAATATTTCTTCGAAGTGTTTCTTCTTTGTTTCCCTTCGTCTTATGTTTTTTCTTCATTAGTAATAGCAGGAGAAAAATATTTTTACGGCATAACCAAGCGTATTTTACCCCCTAAAAAGCAAACTCTACTTTGTTGGCTAATCAGATTCAACGGCCTTTAAAATAATATGAAACAATGAATTTAAAAAGTAGCATTTTATGGTAGGTATCACTTTCCTATATAAATTTAACGTAAAATGAGCACCAACTTCTTGGTCACCTAGCGGTCAACGAGCCGTGTAATCGTTAATCGTTAGCATCTTTTCAAGTTTTAGTCACAGGTAGAAAGGCGGGAACGGCGGATCATAAGTTAGAAACATTGGTGCTAGTGCAGAGAGTGATCTGCGCTATTTTTTAAATCGTATTTCCAAGTTTAATTACAGTTTTATGATATGCTTTTTTATTCAATTGTAAGGTTGAAGTATAGAATAGGTATAAAACACCCTCCCCTCCCCATGTTAAGAATGGCCTTTTATTATTTACGTCCGGATCACTCTCTGCACTAGTACCGAAACATTTTTAAACCACGTAGAAACACTTCAAACATTGGAGGGAGTGACCTTAAAATTTATAACTCCACAATTTCTACTTTTTATAAGATTTGTCTGAAAATGGTCTCGCCGTTAAATACTTAATTAGTTAATTTATTATTTCCAGCTATTTGAAGGCTGTTAACACAAAAAAAAACAAGGTGGCGATCAATGAAAACAATATGGAATACATTGGATAACACGGTCTTAATATCATGAAAACTACTGCGATAATGTGATATTCGTTCAAAATAAACCGAAATATAACACATAGAAAGTAATAAGTATTCATTAAATTTTACGGTGAAAGTGCACTGGGGGACCACCCGAATATTTAATTCGTTGTTTTTTTTTAATATCCAACTGTTTACAGCTCCAGTCGGGTCTGCTGCTTTAAAAAAAAAAAAATTTAATAGTGTCGCGGACTAGAATTATGAGTAAAAACTGACACATGCATTAGTCCATGGTCACGAGTATAGTAATGTGTGCCCGACATTTTTTTTTCTTGCCTGTCGTCTGGTGAAGTGGGTGCGCATGCGCAGAAATTGTCAGTGATTATAGCAGACAATTTCTTTTTCTTCAATTTCAGCATTTACTGCAAACAAAAAACCACGCGAAATTAAATTCTAAAAAAAAATGTTCTTACTCTTTTCTGTGCAAAAAAAAAGTTGTTGTTTTTTTTTCATACATTTATCTCTTTATTCAGCTCTTTATACATTTATTTCTTTCCATTATTTTTTGTTTGTTTTTTATTTCTGTAAAAAGTTATTTTAACATTTTCTTCAAGTGCCAAAAAAAGATGAATACCAATACTGTGGATTCCTGCTATGGTTGTAGCAACAGATATTTCGACACAGTAAAGGCATTTCACAAAGAAGAAGACACGAGCAGGCAATTTTTGCGAAAACATGGTGTTTTGCCGACAAGCGTTACCTGTCCGCAATGCAAAAATGAGTGTTCGTTTCGAGAAGGTAAACGAATCTGGAGGTGCACGCACTACACAAAAGTGGGAAAATCTAAAAAAAGAAAATATTGCGGTTTCACTGTCGCTGAAACCACAGGAACATTCATTGCTCGGATGCCAGCGTGGAAAGTAATAATGTTCGTCAATAATTTTTTACGAACTATGTGGAATCATCGGACAGTACGCGAAAATCTGGACATTTCGCACCACTTCTCAGTTGATTGGCAGTCCTTCTGTTCCGAGGTCTGTGAGGACTGGCTTAACAACCAGGAACCCATTGGAGGCGACGGGATAGCTGTCGAAATCGATGAAACCCTTATCGTGCGCCGAAAGTATAATAGAGGAAGGATGGCTAGTCAGATATGGCTTTTCGGCGGAATTGAAAGAATTTCAAAAAGTTTCGTCGTCGTGTTGACTAGCCCAGATGAAAAACGGGACGCCAAAACTCTGATTCCGTTGGTGAACAAGTTTATCCTTCTGGGCTCAATAATTTTCAGTGATTGTTGGAAGGCATATACTAACCTCGACCGGCATTTTCCACACTACACCATAAACCATTCAGAAAATTTTGTGGACCCTCAGGATCCCAACATCCACACACAAAATGTAGAACGATGTACATAATTCTAGTCTGCGACACTATTAAATGTTTTTTTTAAAGCAGCAGACCCGATTGGAGCTGTAAACAGTTGGATATTAAAAAAACAATGACTTCTTAAAGGTAAATATTCGGGTGATACCCCAGTGCACTTTCACCAATTTTTAAAAATTGAGAAAAAGAAATACCCCAAAGCTCTACATTTCCAGGTTTCGTATTCTCGTCAACTGGTTCCAATATGGAAGAATTATTTACTAGAACGTTTTATTAGAAACTGAGCATTCCATAAAATTTTTTTTAATATTGAATTTTTGCTTTTTTTTATTGTCTGGTAAATTACTGTCCAATCGATGGCCAAAACATGGGTACTTATTTTACATTGAATTTATATAGGAAAGTGATCCCCTACTCTAAAATGGTAAATCTTTACTTTTTTTTAATTCCTTCCTTCATATTATTTTATAGCCCGTTGAAACGTATTAGATTTGAATTTGAGGTTAAACTACGCTGGGTTCGATTGTAAAAGTACACAAAATGCCTCAACAGTTTATAATAATGTAATTGTGCCCAGTATTATTCAAATGTTTATCAAATTATACACCTACAATATATATATATATATATATATATATATATATATATATATATATATATATATATAATAAACGGCAAAAGTCTATATTCCGAGATTCAAGATGTTGACCATCTTATCGTTTATTTCTTTTTTATTTCTTGTTTGTTTCTTGTTTATTTCTTATTTGTTGAAATGCACAATTCTTGACAGCACCTATTTCGTAGCGCAGAATCATTCGTGTAATTACAATATTAATTGTTTTTATTTATTCCACCCTTAATTTATCAGAAGAAATAGAACTTACCAATTTTAAAACAAAATCAAGGAATATGAACATGGTTATAAAATCCTAAATTAGAAGGAAGTTGCAATTATAGATATATCTATATATCTATAAAAATGAAATTGTCTGTGTGTGTCTGTGTGTGTACATTTCCCTACAAAAGTATGCTGTCAATTTTCAGCCTACAGACTCGGGATTTGACATAAGGGGTATTGAGATTTGTGATAAATCTTATTAATCAGCCAGAAATTTTGCTGTCAAGGGGTCAAAGTTCTACGATTTGACCTTTGAAAACTCTACCAAACTCCTTCGCAAATTTTGGGTTTAAACACTTGAAATTTTAAATGTATGTTACTTGGACATGGATCAAAATTTTTATTTTGACTTCAGACCAAAGCAATGAATACTAAGGGGATAAAATTGGAGTCAAAGTTTTTTTAAAAATTTGGCCACTGCAGTCTCTACCAAATTACTCAGCCAATTTCTGGTCTAAACATGTGAAGTTTTACATAAAGGGTATTCAGACATAGGGCAAGCTTTTTAATCGGTTTGGGTCGAAAATCTGAGTCGCCAAGGGGGGGGAGTCAAAGTTCAAAAGATTTTACCTTTACATGGGGATTACCACTTATCAAGGCCCAGGAGCCACTCGGGGTAAGGGTTATTGTGTTTACAGTAATCAATGGGATAGTATCGTAGTAATAGTTAGTATTAGGGATTTGCTAAGGTGTCATTACTTAAGGGGCGGTTCATCAGAAATTTGTTTGTGTTGGACTTGAAGACATCCAAGTTGAATTCGGGGGGCGGGGAACAGGCAAGCGGCAGAGAGTTCCACAGCCGGGCAGTTCTAAGAAAGAAGCTTTGTTCATGGAATCTACGTTTTGATTTAGGCACAGATAAAGAGTGGGGAAATTATTAACAGTAGTTTCAGCTAGTCGGGTGTTTTTCGTGAAAGATTGGCGGGGGGACCAGAGAATTGAGCTCAGACGAGCACTTGCCATGGAAATAACGATAAAACAGACAGACTCGCAACGTCTCTTCTGTGGGAGAGAGGATGCTGGAAAGAGAAAAGGGCATCCCCACCAAACCACGAAGTCTATTTTCTACTCTATCAAGGCAGAATAGGCGTTTTTTAGCAGCTCCTGCCCAAATGTGGCAGCAGTACTCCATCCTTGGACGTACTTGACTTTTATATAGATAGAGAATTGCATCAGTAGTGAGATATCTTCTAGAGCGGTAGAAGGATACCACCATTTTCCCAGCGACCTTGGCCACAGACTTGATGTACGTGTTCCATTTCAGATCAGGAGTAAAGGTCAAACCCAGAAGCTTATCAAAACATGGGCCCTCCCCTAGGCGAGAGCCATTCATTTCAATCCATGCCAGATGGGGATCAAAGCGTTTATGATGTAATGATAGGAGCTTGGCCTTAGATGCATTAAAGGTAACCAGCTACCTCTTCCACCACTGAACCACGCGCTCGAGATCAGAGGAGAGAGAATCAGAGAGAACGTTGTCATTTACGGCCTTTGATGTGTTGCCATAGATAGTCGTGTCATCAGCATAGATGTCAACGAATGATTTTAGCATGCGTTTTGGGAGATCATTGATTTAGATCAAGAAGAGAGTTGGGACCAGGATGGACCCCTGAGGGACTCCAGCATTAATACTGTGAGCCTCTGATTTCTGCCCATCAACCACTACTCTTATGAGCCTATCGGAGAGAAATGACTTAATGATAGAGAAAACATTTCCAGTTATACCGTAGCTGGAAATCTTGTGACGTAGGCCTTTATGCCATACCTTATCGAAGGCCTTTGATATGTCAAGAGCAATTGCCCTAGAAATGAAGCTTTTGTCGAGAGATTCACTAATTCTATGTGATATAACTGTTAGCACATTAGCTGTAGATCTTGCAGAACGGAAGCCATATTGTGTGTCACTAAGAAGGTTATTTCTGCTGAGGTGGTTGACTATTTCTCTATTTAATATGGATTCCAGCAACTTACTCATGACACTCAGGAGACTTATTGGTCTGTATTGAGAGGGAGATGACTTATCACCTGAATTCTTAAATACAGGGCATACTGATGAGGGTTTCCAGGGTGTTGGAAAGCATTTCTCCTTAAGGCAACGCTTAAACAGTTTGGTAAGTATGGGGGCAAGTTCTTGTTGTAGCTTTTTTAATACTATAATTGGAATACCGTCAGGGCAGTTGCTTTGCTGGAATCAACGTTCTTAGCTTGGCGACCTCACACACAGATATTTGTATGTTACCTAGCGTGTTGTGTGTTGTAGGAGGAAATACGGGGAGTTGATGGCCTTCGTCGCATAGGGTAGAATTTGCTGCAAAGTTCTTGGCAAATAGTTTAGCCTTGTCGGATGCTGACGAGATGACCTCTGGACCATTGATAATGGTTGGGATAGAACGCACGCTTCTGTTCAGGATCCTATTTGCTATTTGCCAAAACTGGTGGGAACTAAGCCGCTACTCAGCTACTTTGGATTTAACGGATTGAGCATATAGCTCTCTTGCATTTTTTATTACTCCTTTACAGTGTTTGCTGGCAGTCCTGAAAGCAGCTTTAGTCTCAGTGCATCTATTACGTTGGTAGCTATGGAAAAAGTGATTTCTATGTGCGATGGCAGCAGCGCATTCAGGGGAGAACCATGACTGGCTGTTAGGTTTTTGTTGGAATTTTTGGATGGCATGAATTGGTCTATGCCAATAAGTAACCATTCGGTCAGGTCTGATACTATAGAGGACACATACTTTTTAAACATGGAATGGAGAGGTAGATCAGATATAAATGTATGGAAGCTATCCCAGTCAGCCATAGAGTATCGGTATACAGTACGGTGGAGAGGTACATCTGTAGACTTATTATATTTCATTTTTATCTTAACTGATACAACGGAGTGGTCGGAGGATCCCAGAGGAGATAGAACGGCACATGAGCATAGCTCCGGGGAAGTGGGGAGAAAAAGGTCTAGAAGGCTTGCGTACTGACCGGTAGTATCGGGCACACGGGTGGGATCAATCTTAGTGAGGTTATGGCAAAATCATGACAGAACCTCCCCTCATCGTCCGTCTTATTTGAGTGGGTCAGCCATTCAACATTGTGGACGTTGAAGTCACCGCAAATGTGGATGTTAGCCGCGGGATGAGCAGACAGGATGTGGTCAATTTTCTCCGATATACTCTTAAAGATAGTAACTCAGCTGTTGTGGGGGCGATAGAGGGCAAATATAAATGCGGTGGTGTAAGCAAGTGCAACCCGGAAGCACATATAAGGTAAGTTAGGGTATTCTCTGGAGATATCCCTACCACACGGGAAGCCATGTTTAATGTAGGCACATATTCCATGCTCATAGCGATCTTGGGGGTCAGATTTAGATGTTAAGTTAGTGTATCCATTAATTAATGAAATCTAGGAAGGTGGTCGGCCCTATTCCAGTTTCGCTTAGAAAAACATGTCTGGTTTTGTCTCCTGTAATTGGGTTTCAACCTCTGGAAGGTTGGAACGTAGACCCCTGACGTTGGATAAGAAGACATGATAGTAGGAGTTTACGTTGGAGGATGGGGTTCTAGGTTTATTCGTGTTTTTTTTGGAGGGGGATATTTCATTTTGAGGATTTTGGGATTAGTGGAACAGGTCAGTATACTTGGTTAGAGCAGTACAGAGATGGAAAGTAAGAGAGAAAAGACGGGAAGATTTTTTGTAACACATATAAGGTAAAGCCGTAACAATTACCCACTAGTATAGCATCGAGAGACCCCACCAGAGACTACTGCATGATCCAGAATCCATTTACCAAATGGCAATACAGCAGCCCCAGTACTTTGCACCTGCTGATAGGACAGCTTCCTTAGTGGTTAATCCAAGGTTCGGGTCCCTGACTATCAGGCGGTTAACGTCAGTCTAGATGAAAACGTTTACCTCCAGCACCCTTACTAGTGACATGGCCGCAAGGATAGACATAGAAACAGAAATTTTCCGACATCTCAGACTACTGTTCACGAAGTACTACCGACCTGGGAAGCAGCGTTTTCTTCACCCTTTGTCAGAAACATCACTCATTGGAAATGAGGACTGGGTGACAAAAAAGGAGAAGCGAGAGTTACTGGAGCTGCCGATAACACATCCACTGTATTATATACTCTCCATTAAAAAAAAAAAAGTTAAGAGGGACTTATTAATATCTACTTAGTATAATTCCTTTGCCCCATTCCAAGTTTAGGATTCTACTTGAAGATAGTTTCCCCTCCAATATTAATCTGTGGAAGTTTTTTTTTCTTTGCTTTAGATACCTCGAGGTAGAAACTTCCGGCATCACCTTATAATTAGGTTCCATTAATGGGAATTGTGAAGTCGGCTTATGTTTTTTGGATTGGAGAATCTTATTTAAGGACTGGTTTTGGGTAGTACCAGGCATAATTGACAAAAAAGATTTAAAAACAAGAAAATTAGCAGAACAGGATAAGTAGAGTCAAGTTATTTCTAGTTTTAAGTTTGCAGTCTCTAGCAAACTACTGAGCCATTTTTTGGTCTAAACATTTGAAATTTTACATAACGGATATTCAGACATGCGCCAAACATTTTAATCAGTTTTGGAGCGAAAAGTTGAACGAGTTGACCTTTGTCGACTCTACAATACTCCTCCGTCAATTTTTGATCTAAACACTTGAAATATGAGATGTAGGTAACATGAACATGAGTCAATCTTTTTATTTTTATTTGAGCATAAAACAATGAATGCAAAGGGGTAAAAATCGGGGTCAAAGAAAAAAATACGTCTGTGGTCTCTACCAAATTACTCAGAAAATTTCTGGTTTAAACATTTGGAATTTTACATAAAGTGTATTCACACATAGGGCAAGTTATGAACAGTACATAGGGCCCGAGTGCCAAAAAGAAAGTCCGTACTTGTCCTTTTTAACAAATTTAAGATAAATTTGATTTGCCTGTTATTCCTCTATAATTTTCTTTGTTTATATTTGACTTTAATTGAAGTATCTTAGTGTTCACGTCAATTTAAAAAATTAACTTTAAATCGAGAAGGCAAAAAGAAACTCAGCAGATGGAATACTGTTGCCATATCTGGGCAGGAGCTGCCAAAAACAGCCTATCATGCCTTGACAGAGTACAAAATAGACTTCGTGGTTTAGTGGGGGATGCCCTTTTCTCTACCCTGCAACCCCTCTCCCACAGAAGAGACGTTGCGAGCCTATCCTTGTTTTATCGTTATTTTCATGGCAGGTGCTCGTCTGAACTCCAATCCCTGGTCCCCCCTCGCCAAACTTTCACGAAAAACACCCGTCTAGCTGAATCCACTGTGAAAAATTTCCCCCACTCTATATCTGTGCCTAAATCAAAACGCGGATTTCATGAGCAAAGCTTCTTTCTTAGAACTGCAAGCCTGTGGAACTCTGTTCCGTCTGCCTGCTTCCCTCCGGACTACAACTTGGATGTCTTCAAGTCTAATGTTAACAAATTCCTAATGAACCGCCCCCCCTAATTAAACACTTCATAAAATCTCCTCACTAACGTGATGTACTTGCAATAACCCTTATCCCTGAGTGGCTTCCGGGCCTTGATAAGTGGTGATCACTGTGTAAAAAAAAAAAAAAAAAAAAAAAAAGTAATGATCTTAAAATCAGCTTAAAATATCTACCTTTTAGGCAACAAAGCATCTCTAATCGTAATTGTTATTGTTCCAGGTTATACAAAACGTAATATTTAGTCCATATGCCATGACTTTCTCTTCTTGGTTGTCAGGAGCTCATTAATCTCCACATTTCTGGTTCATCCAATCGAGAAATCGGCTCCAGAATGAAATGTGATGAGAAAACGGTATGAATGACTGTGCGAAAGCACCAGAACCCCGACAGTGTTCATGATACTCCTAACTCTGGTCATCCTAGATTTACGTCTTACAGGAAAGACACTGCTATCAAGATCCGCAGTCTCAGAAACAGATTTGAAACGGCTCCCCAAATCCAACAATAGTGTAATCTTGTAAAAAAGTGTTCTTTTTCTACAGTTAAGAACAGATGGAAGGAATTTAATTTGCGAGGCTGTGTTGCAAGACGCAGGCCAATAATTTCTGTAAAGAACAGAAAGCGCCGTCTGGACTTCATCAAATACAATCAATGCCTCTTCATATTGGTCGAAAGTGATTTTAAGCAACGAAAGCAAGTTCAATGGAATAGGCTAGGTGATGGTAGGCAGTACATCCGTCGAAGAAGAACGAAGAATTTATTCTAGGTGCACAGTTTCAACGCGGCAATGGGGTGGAGTTTCAGTTTTGGCGTGGGGCATTATTAGTGCTGAGGTTCCAGAGCCTATAATTCGCTTGCAAGGTCGAATTAATTCGACCAAGTACATTTTTTGGCCGGAATTTGGATGATAGTCCCATCTTTGTGCAGGATAATTCTCCCATTTACACAGCTAGCAATGTCAAGAGGTTCCTTGAAGAACATGATATTACGTGTTTGGATTGGCATGCACAATCTCCAGACCTAAATCCTACCGAAAACATGTGGCATTATATCAAGCAACAGCTACGCAATGATAAAATTTCAAATCTGAAAGAACTTTGGACAAAAATTAAAGAGAATTGGGATGCTCTTTCACCGGAGTATTTCGCAGACTAATCCAAAGAATGTCCAAAAGATTGCATTGTAGAAGTACTAGGTATGCTACTAAATATTAACTAGTTCATTGTGTTCTAGTTGTATTTGTGATGCATTTATGTTCTAAGGTTACATTTAAATAACAATTTTCCATTGTGCAAAGTTTCAAGTGCAGATTTTCTTTTTGGCGCTGCTTTATATATATATCTGCTGTGATACAGCGGAACAGTGTGTATATGCATTATTTTATATATATATATATATATATATATATATATATATAATCACACACACATACGCGCGTGCGCGCACACATACACACACACATATATATTTATATATATATATATATATATATAGACATATATATATATAGTGGAAATGGTAATTAATAAAAACTGAAGAACGTGCTCAATACTGTTGTAGAGCAAATATACGTATTTATTTTTTATTACCGTATCGTTATTTTTTGGCCGTCTGTAGCTTCCTCAGACTTTTACGTTTTCTGTAAAAGTCTGAGGAAGCTACAGACGGCCAAAAAAACGGCCGGGTAGCTGAAAGAATAATGTAACTTAACAGAAAGATACGGTAATAAAAAATAAAACGTATATATATATATATATATATATATATATATATATATATATATATATATATATATATATATATTATAAGTCACCGTTTTTTAAGGAACAGATACTCAGTTTAATTGTTCATTTTAAAGCGTTAGGTTTTATTTGCGACACCTGCGTACAATTCTCTCGGTCCATTATTAACAGTTTATGGTTCTATAAAGTACAATTGTCTTTGTGACGCTTATATGTGTACAATCTTTTTAAGTTTGCTTTACTCCATGCCGTATATTCCCACTTCCGGCTCGTAAATAATGTTTTTAGCGGATTATAGTCAATTTTCTGCAATCGTCTTTGACTTGTTAGAATGGAAATTGATAGAATGGAAATCAATTTATAATTGCTCGAGAATCAAAGCGTAGAATTTTTTGATCGAAACTGTTGAAATGAAAGCACGTGAGTTTCACTATACAACCAAAATATTATATATGCATTAATTGCACATATATATATACATATATATATACATATATATATACATACATATATATATATATATATATATATATATATATATAAACGAAGGTTATAAAAAAGAAAACGTGAGTCTTTGAATTTTCAACAAAACTGCACTATATATATATATATATATATATATATATATATATATATATATATATATATATAGCAAAAAATAGTTAATAAAACATGTTAAAAACATTTTGAAAAACATATTTAATCTGAAAAGGAAACATTTAATAAGCGGATAGTTCTTAATCCGCGGAGTTTCGAAGAAATACTTTCCTTCTCATCAGAGGGAAGGAATTAGTAAAATGTGGGATCGGATTTCGCATACAAAAGTATTTGATGAAACTGCAAGTAAGTCAAAGATCTTACTTGATAACAAAAAGTGAAACAGAGGGAATATAGTGAAGAAAAAGTTGATTACACGCGAATGGATAGTCTGGTGAAAGATAAATAATCCAATGGCGGTAAAATCCAAAAATATAACTTCAAGAAAGTTAATTGAATTTCCATTTGCACAAGTAAAATCCAAGGAAATCCTGTAATTGGAAGATGGTCCAAAATAATATAAAGGCCGAAATTTTCAAAGTGTTTTTAACATGTTTTATTAACTGTTTGCTCGTATATATATATATATATATATATATATATATATATATATATATATATACATATATATATATATATATATATATATATATATATATAATTTCTTATCATGACACGATTCAAATTTGTTTCAATTTCATTTCATTCAAACAGCAATGATATAACTACATACATAGCTCATTGGTACTACCTATAAACTAATATACATATACATTAATTCCTAACGTCAAACGACAAATATCGATAGCTAATATGTACGTAATATCGATAGCTAATATGTACGTAAAATATAAAAATATGTAAATACACTCTCTACATGTATTTAACCATACTCACAACCATATAAATATTTATATACATCAAAATAATAATTATAAATGCAGATATATGGTAAATTATGAATATATATGGCAATTAAGCTACACAGAATTTTCCGCGTTCATCCTCATAAGGACTCGTTAAGCTAATTCACTGAATTGATATTATCGCATGTTTTATTTATATACGTTGTATTATGTGTGTTACTTTAAAAATAAGATTCTTTGTTAATCCCGCCCCTGTTTTCATCAGCAAACAGCCAGGTTTTTATCAAACAAAGATCGGTTTCATTCTATTCCTCCTTTCTTTATTCATTTTTGGAGAGGGTGAGTAATTCTTCTGATGTGGACCCAAGGTTGTGACTATGGAAGGAAAACGCTGAACGCGGATTAGGTGTAAGAAAGATATATTAACCAAAAGGTTACAAGATTAAAATAAAGAGTAAGCGGAGCTTACTATCCAGTTCTACGGTATTATGACACTGCTCCTTGAGAGAGTTATCTCACATCGTAATATAGTACTGAATGCAGGTAAGTTTGGGTCATACAGCACATTCTTTTTGTATTAAAAGGTGACCTTGTTTAACTTGGGTGTGTTTAGATACCTTTGCTTATTTTTTGTCTGTGTTAGGTGTTATATTAATTTAGATTCTTTTATTTATCAACACTTATGAAAATGATAATATCCTACCCTTGAAAATCTAATCTGAAATTTGTTTTCTGCTGCCTGTGTCCATAATGTGGATATTAAAACCGAAATAGTTAATAATAGAAAAATTTAAACAAAATAACATTTAAACATACCGAATTACGACTTCAAATTCCTTGCTTTACTAGTGATCAATTTAAAGCTAAATTAATCAGTATTTATTTCCCTATGACTTTATTTTAATCATAAAAAATACATGCTAAAATATTCCTCGGTTTTGGGAATTGAGCTACGTCTGAAAAATATTTTAATTGTTTTAATTAGCTGTAATTTGCAATTTACTCATCAAGTTACTTGTTTTGTTTTTTGTTTTTTTACTAGGCGTCTATCAGTATATTTATTCTTTTTGCGGACTGTTCTTCTCATCTTCGTAGTTGTTGTTGTTTCACAAGGTTTCGGCCAATCCATCCTCTGGCCTTCTTTAGAAGATTAACCGCGACGGGATAGGTATGCTGAGTCTCGTAACTTACCCTTAGTAAATCTGCTTCCCAAAATTATTGTCTCGCCACGTTTTAGCCAACTAATCCTCTGGTCTGCTTGGGTAGAATTGAAACCGCTATCTTCAGACAATGCTCAACATCTATATCCACTGCGCCATGGGCCCCGTCTCTATTTTATAATGTTTATGTCTATGACTATGAATATATATGTGAGGGTATTGTGTGAATCCATGCCCCCCTTTTTTGTTTGCGTCCGCATATAAAAGTAATAAATACGTGTTGATTTGAAGTAAAATGGAAAAGCTGGAAGATTTATTCATTTATTTCATACGAATCCGATTATTCTAGTGTTGGCATTCATTTTCCTGATATCGTTCTAGTTAGAATTCTTCCTAAAAAATATCAGTACAAACGCGACTATGTAAAGGTTGCCAGCATCCTAAATGAAAGTGTTTCTGATGAACGAACTGGATTCGAACTTGACACACTCAGGTTGCTGTTCTGTGTCGTTAACTACTTAGCCACCGTCACCTCCAAACGGATAGATAATCGAACCCTAGAACGGATGATATCGCCTTATTGAGCTGTTGAAATTATCCTTTTCATTGTTTCTTCTCTTTTCAGGTTTGGTCAAACAAAGCGCTAACAGGTGAAAATATGAAAAATGGCGCCATCAGTTCTAACGCTGTCAAGGGCCGCGCCCGCCATGGTTCTTTGGTTGGACAAACGCAATGGCGACCACGAGTCATAACAGTAATCAGTAACACCAACCGGGAACTTCGGGAAAGGGTTATTCTAAATCCGAAAACAACACAGAACTTCGAAGAACTTCCCTTGTGGAAAGGACGACCTGTTAGAGCCCTCTATACCATACAGCCCCCATACCTAAAAGTAAGCTTTTTATTCATTTATTTATCTACTTAGAAGAGTAGAAAGTGGATCTTGGATTTACTTTCAGAATCTCGTGACTCTCGGTTCCCTTTTTTGTGCTTGAGTCCTCACATTCCACGAGCGATTTTTCTGACAAAAAAGGAAGAATTGCTGTGTTCTTGGTCGAAATCGGATAACATTGTCGTTGGCTTATTTTTGTAATTATTGTTTAATCATTACATCAACTGGCTTCATGTATTGTCTGAGGTTATTTCCATAAAAAAAGCTATCTTTATTGCATGGTTTCTAGCTGTCTCTGCCTGATATTGCCTGGTGCTCTTATTTTTATTTTTGTTTCGCTTTTCTTTTTTATTGTTAATTACTCTCTTTTGAAGAAAGTACGGAGTGGAACGATAAAATTGTTGCCCTAAAGAAAGCAATAGCACAGCTTTATTTTAAAGCTTTTATTGAAAAGATTAATTCAGATAACTTGATTATGTAGTAGAGCTGACACCTATTCAATGTAGCCGCCTTCAGCCTCAATCAACGCCTCGATACGGGTCCGGAACTGAGAGTGTGCCTTTTTCACAAGCGTTAGTCGTAGAAAAGGATCGTGTCTTTTATGACTTTTGACAATGACGTATTTTATACTATAATTTGACCAGGACCATGTACATGGCTAAAATAAAAAAAAACTAACAAAATCCGTTACCTGTTCTTAAAATACTGTCTGGTTCGAAAAAGGTGATCATTTTACGTTAAATTTATATGCGAAACTGTTTTTCAGACCGTTTACATGCAATGGCCAAAAAAATAGAGAATCAAATTTTTCTTTGCGCAACAAAAAGTTATAATTGCGATTGGCCAAAAAGAAAACAAGAAAATATACCGTTTTACACGTAACTGTTTAAAAACGAAATAAAAACATTACCTATAAACACTCATAATTATAAAAAAATAAATAAATATAAAACGATTTGTTTAGGAATTTAATGTGGAGGATCAGTTTCACACATAAATTTAAAGTAAAATAAGCCCCTTTTTCCGAAATATTCTAGTGTGTTAGGGCAGTTAACCAAAAACAATATTTTTCTATTAGAGATAAATTATGTGCGTTTATTGGGGAGGGGGTCTACTTTTTTAAGCGATTACGCATGGTTTTCTGATGTTGCCAATCGAACTTAAATTAGTGGGAAAGAATTTAGTTAACATTCATAAAGAATTAGAACGGCCCAGAAATGATGATTATTTTACGTTAAATTTATATTCGAAACTTATCTTCTACTCTAAATACTAAAACAATTGCTGTTCTTTTCGTCAAAGTTTTAAGGGTCTCACACATAATCACCTACAAACGTAATATTTCATTTTGGAATAGGGATTTAGCTTAACGTGTTAATCTACAAATTTGTCGTTATTATTATTATTATTATTATTATTATTATTATTATTATTATTATTATTATTATTATTATTATTATTATTATTTGCATCTTCGTTTTTGTTTACAGCAAAGCAAATCAATTTAACAACCCACCAATTTTTTTATAATTAAAATAAAATTTTAATTTCATTCATAGAGAAAAAGCACAGAATAGTTAATATAGCCCACAATCTCCCCATGTTAAAAATGGTTTTCTAAATAGTAACATTATTATTTAGAAATTTGTTTGTAAGAATAGGCGGGGCGTTGTTAAATATTTTGTTCTTACATCGTTTTCTCATTTTGCCTATCAATCGTCAAGTATTTTCAACTGTTTATGAAAACTTTCTAGTAGCATGTTGTATACTAACGAAAACTGTTACAATTTGGCTTTGTTTTAAAATCAAAATTAATCTTTTGTCGTCCTACAATTTTCAATTAATTACAAGGAAAGCATTTTAGAAAAAAATATAGGCGGAAATTACCCGGTGGGGGGATATGTAATAATTTAAAAATTTACAAAAAATAACAACAAATCTCTAATTAAATATTATAAATTTTAAAAGAATCGGAATCGATAATTGTATTGGAATCGGAAATTTAGAATGGAATCGGTAATTGCATCGGAATCAGGAAAAAATTTGGAATCGTCCAATCACTAATATATATATATATATATATATATATATATATATATATATATATATATATATATATATATATATATATGTTCCAATCGCAATAAAAATAATGTACAATGTTCATTTCAAAAATGCGTGTGTGTGCGCGTGTTTACACATTCAATTAAATAGTTCACAAAACATAATCATTACACCTTGGCTGTTCTATAACGGACTACTATGCGTTTGATAGTACACTTAACGGGACAAATAAACATTTTAGAGACAGTTCTTTAAGAATGTATGTATAACATTCTGTCTGCGTGGCACAGACAAACGGAAGCATATCTTCTATTACTTGTCCATCGTTCATCGATGCTTGCAGTTCATGGAAACATTTGAAATCTAGCCTGTAGGCCTATAAGACCATCAAACATGACTACTCCTACCTGCACGGCTTTAATATGTAACAGGGGGGAAGAATTGCTGTTTTCTGGGTTCGAACCTGCTAGTTGCCATATTTTATAATTGAAAATAATTAGCTCCTTACATGAAGTAGTTTAATGCCTTTCTTTAAGCGATTTCCATAAAAACAACAACCCTATTTGCATAGTTTGAAACTAGCTGTTCCTTCCTGGAGTTACCTGGGATTCTTGTACTTTTATTTTTGTTTCACTTTCATTTTTCTTTATTATGAATTATCCTATTTTGAAGTACGATTTTTACATAGGATTTTTAAATTACAATTTAATTATCATAGTATCGTTTGGCTATTAAAATATTAAACGAAAAAATTTTTTATAAAATTCTGATTATTTTTGTCATAGTAATTTTATTTTAATCTCTATAAACTTATTCAATGTAAATAATCACGTTGACACGGCGGTTCTTGTTAGATCACCGAAGTTAGACAACGTTGAACCTGATCAGTATCATTGGTAACCATCTGGGAATACCAGCCGCTAAATGTAATAAAACTTCGACACCTCCCGGTAAGAACTGCAAAAATCTAACGTTGTCATCCACTCTAACCGGAATATACATGTGACTGGGAACAGTTTGTGGATTTAATATTCCTATGATACTTCCCCTTTCGAAAGAAGCCGACTCAACCTGTCTATATTGAATAAAACAAAATTAAAAACAGTTCTTGATACCACACTAACTTCCAAAAGATACGTAATAATTTAACTAATATATTAAAGACATAAGTTAATAGACTCATCAACGTTAATAGCGCATCAATAGATAGTTACCAACTCCACCAAATAAACTTGATGAAGAACAGTTACGATAAATAAACCTAATTCTCTTCTTAAGTTTATCATATTACAAATATTGATTGACAAAAATCTTAAATGAACTTATCAGCCATATCTACTCAGTAAATATAGCGTAAAATTGACATTAGAACTCCTACAAATTCTACAAACGAAACAACTGGATAATAAAATCTTTACTGTCCTTGATTTAAAAGATTAGCCCTTATATACCTATATATAAATATATAAAATAAACAATTAATCAATAATATATACAATTACTCCTCTTTACCTTCACTTAAAAACAATTAAAAGTTGCTAAAAAGATATTAATAAATACCACGGAAGTACCTTTTTTGATTTCAAAGGAAACATTTGCACTCAAATTGAGGAAGTTTCGATAGGCATAGTTCTCGAGTCCACTTTTAGCAATTTGTATATAACAAACTTAAAAAACAAAATATTTAACAACACTATGTAACCATCCATTTACGTATGCTATGTCGTTTTTTTTGTTTTTGTTTTTTTACTCATTTTAACATCAAGCAAGTCATATTGCCACTTGGAACGAAAGGAAATCCTATTTGTGATCGTCTCTAACAGCGGGCTGGAGGGAACTCGGTGAGATGTCTTTTCACATTTTACAGTCTGTGAAGTAGGAAACAGATTGGGAATTCCCTAGTCTAGTCGTTCAAGGGAAGAAATTATTAAAGTAGAAGGCTTTCTGGCATCTGGAGACCTCATAGTATAGAGTGGGTTTTTGCTGTTTGTTGGGTTAGGAGTATGTACGCTGAGGGGGCACAAGTGCTTACACGTTCATTAGAGCACATTTCATTAAAGTACTTGTAAAACAAACACAGGGATGCAACATTGTGACGATGGGACAAAGGTTGTAGGACCTATTAGATTTGAGTTTGTTTTCGTTTTTTTTGTACTCTATCTAAAAGGGGGAGACTAGTGGCAGATGCACTAGCCCAGATGTGACAACAATACTTCCTGCATGTGCGAATTATGGTTTTGTAAAGATAAAGAATACTCTCAAGCTTGAGTAATTTTCTAGCACAGTAGAGGGAGCCCACTTTTGTAACAGCCTTGGCAATGTGCTCAATGTATTTGCCACAGGGGTGCAGCATTGTGGTAATGGGACAGGGGCTGGTACTTGGCCAATAGCGCGGGACTTGTTAGGTTTTAGGGTTTTTTTTAACTTTGTCTAAGAATGAAAGACTAGCGGCAGATTCTCCAGCCCAGATGTGGCAAAAATATTCCACAGATGGGCAAATTGTAGCTTTGTAAAAATATAGGATACTCTCTGGAGCGAGTACTTTTCTCCTATGGTAGATAAATGGCGATAAATTTTACAGCAACTGATCTAACTCTGTATATAAACAGACTGCGAGCTTATTTTAGTAAGCCTCTACGAATGCATTTAGGGAACATACCATCAAATCTTGGGTCCCAAAAGAGATTTCGCTATGGAAGTCTCTCTCACTCCATCTCATACTGGTCTTTATCGTATTCTTTCACGAACTTTCAAACTTTTCATTCTTGATATTAGTGGCAAAAAGAGACTGTATCAATCAGCCGGGGTAAAAAGAGCTTTCCTCGACACTAAAAAGCAAGAGCCGCATAGTCCCCTAACATTGCATCAACATACTCATACACCAGAAGACAAGTATGTCAGCACCACATGCAGTGATCGGCAAGTACATTGGCCAAAAATAATTTCTTTGTATATATAATGTGCTTTTGTACAATTTCTACTTGTTTTTGTTTTTAAAAAAAAGTACTTTTCACAGAAAAGACATATTTTGTCTCAAAAACAATTTTCCACTCAAATAATTTTCAGTGAAAGGCAAGAATATGTTTCTTCTTCAGCAAAGAACAAAATTTTTCAGTGAAAAGTAAGAGCTTTTTTTCAGAAAAAAGAAATTGTCTGTAAACTAAATTGATTTGGGGGGGGGGAGCATTGCTGGGATTTTTTGTTCTTCTTTTTTTACAATTGTTATTTATTTTCTCCGTTGGCTTTCAGACTAAGAAGGAGGTGAAGTAGTAATCGCAAGTAAAATAAGTATTTATTTTCTCTATCACGAATCAATGCGATTCGACCACACACTAACCAATCAATTAGAAGAGCGGATTGATTTCATCTGTACCCTAAGGAACTTGTTAAGCTTCTTTGGGAATTACTGTGGGTCAGCAAAGAGAACAAAGCCAGCATCGAAAACAGACCTTTCTCCTGTCTCTGTCCACTGAATGCTCCAGCGCAGATGATTTTCATCGAAGATAACTGTTTGTAGATCTGGGACACCACAAAGAACTGCTGCCTGAACTTTCTACTCTTTCTTTTTCTCAAACGAACACAATCTAACTTTTCACTGCGGAAATAAACCTTTCATTGTTTTGTTTTAAATGAGGTTTGTTAGTTCGTGCAATGTGTTCGACTACTAATTAATTTATAGAGGTACAAACTCGTATCCCTAAAGAACTTTATGGATCGAGATCAACTGATATCAACTTACGAACACTGTCTTGAAAGAATATAGATGTATACCTTAGCGTGTAGAGGGTTGACGATGTCACACACAGACAGCCAGGGTGCAACTGATATTTGTAAAATATGTTAGCGTTTGTGTTTCTTTTATTTTTATATACTTGTAAACCCGTGCGACTTCAAATCTGAGAGGCGACAACACGGCAGAAGGGAAAACGAAAGGGAAAGAAGACCATGGAAACAACGTTGGGTCGCCGATGTAATCGAATGAGGAATACTACATGGTTGCACTCTTGCTCCTATTCAAATTCAAATTATTTTTCTTTTGTTATTACAAAGGTTGAGAGCTACTCACAACTATTCCGAGATTTCAAAGATCATCACACATTTTTAGCTTGCGACGAAGAATTACCCCTTGAACTAAGCAACCAGGCCCTTTCGGAATCGGACAGTTCCGGAATCGATTCGGTGAACGGATTTAATGATATTCGAATACCAAAAAAAGCACAAATGCACGGTAAGAGTATCTACATAATTTGTGATTGCATTTTTGTATTTATTCTTATGTTTATGTTGATGTTTGAGTGTGTTAACATCTTTGAATAAAAACAAAACACTAAAAATTCAACATGCTTTATTTTTGTGTGTTTGTCAGTATCAAAATACATTTTTATAAAGATTTTTCTGCAATCTCAGTAACAATAAGAATATCTGCGAACTTTAATTTTAAATATTTGTAAGTTGTTTGATTGTTTAGCGTGAAATATATTGTGCGTGTGTGTGCCAAAAGTAAATGTGTATATGCTCACAAACGGAACAACATATTTTTTCTTTACTCTTATTCACCCTAAACAATGCATATTTATACTATTTTGGACCATATCTACAGGGACAATATGTAGGGAATTTAGCAGTGAAATGTCTTTTTTGCGTTACATTTAAATTTTTGCCCATCAGCATATTTGTGGAATAAATCAGCTATAAAAATCGAATAAATAAGTCATTTTCGCTTTCGTGTAGTGACATCAAGTCGATTGGTTGAGGTTTTTTGTTGTTGTTTTACAGCATATAAACCCTTTTCAGGTTATTTAATGCCGAATCCAGTGATTTTTAAGAAATATTTTTTAATAGAATATATTTGGGGTTTTTTAAGTCGGTTTCTATTTAACCAATAGTTGGTACTCTAACAGGAACTACTACTCCGGGACAGAGTGGACCTGGGAGCAATGACAATTAAGGGGTGGCTCCACACGCCTCAAAGCTTGCAAGCTGGAGTCTCACCATTGGATATAGTTTGTGGTCATATCTAGGACCACATATAGTCGAAGAACACCAAAAACTAAAATAAACATCGTTCACCAACAATAAAGCTACATGGCTTTCTTTACATTTTTTAAATTCTATAAAATCTTTATCCAATACTCCAGTTGTTGATGCAATACATCAGTTCTTGACTCAATACTTCGGTTTTTGATCCAATACTCCAGTTTCTCATACAATACATAAGTTCTGGGCCCAAGATTTTAGTTCTTAGTCAAATACTTTAGTTCTTGGTCCAATACTTTAGTTATTGAGCAATACTTAAGTTCCTGGTCGAATACTTCAGTTCTTGGTCTAATACATCAGTTATTAATCATATGTATCAGTTATTGATCTAATACTTCACTGCTTGATCCAATACTCCAGTTCTTTGATTGAATACTTTAGTTTTTGATCCAACACGTTAATTCTTTATTCATTACTTCAGTTTTTGATCCAATACTTAAGTTCTTGATCAAATATTTCAGTTCTTGATCCAATACTTTAATTCTTGATCCAATATTTCAGTTATCGATATAATACTTTAGTTTTCATCCAATACATTAGTTCTTGATCCAATACATTAGTTCTGGATCCAATACTTTAGTTCTTGATCTAATACTTTAATTCTAACGCAATACTTCAATTCTTGATCCAATACTTAACTTCTAAATCTAATACTGTTATTTATCTTTGCTTGGTTTTATCTCGACATACTTCAGTATTCACTGTACCGACGTTACAATATTTAACTCGTACTAGTTGTCTTTAATACCGTTGTTACAATATTTCACTCTTACTAGTTGTCTTTAATATTCCCTCAACAGGCATTTACCGTTGAATCTGTTTGTGTTAGTAAGTATTTATAAATAAACTATCAAAGTGATTTGTTCTTAATTTCAGGCGCAGCTTTGCCCAGTGTTCCGCCAATCAACGAAGATTTAACCAAAAGTCGGAACTCCATGTCAAAACCATTTAGCGATCGTCCTTTTGCACCAAGAACGGGTGCAATCAGGGTCGAGATATTGGGACAAACGAGAGGTAAATTCCCATTTTTCATTTTTACTTACCCATCCCCACAATATCTCATGGTATTTTATTTTTCGGTTTATTTTTGTATTAGCTATGTTTTTATTTTTTAAGACTTTCATAGAGGTTAGAATATAATACATATTGTGATAAAATACCTTAAAATAGGTACAAACCTCTGATTCTGTGCAACATATAGTGTTCGGGGGCAGACAAAAAAAAAGAATAAAGAAAAAATGCTTACTACTTGTAATTATATGCTGGCGATCTAGTGAACTAACGAGACTTCTTATCACCTCATATGCAAATAAGATGCTGCTGGTTTGAATAAAAAGCTTCAGAGATTGAGGAGATTTGGAGGAGAAGCCTTTGATAGCAGAGTGTTGAATCTGGGGCCGTTGGCTTTAATAACAGTATGTAAAACTTGGAGTAGTGAGCTTTGACATTAGTTTTTCGAATCTAATCTCAGGAATTGTCATTTTAAAGTACAGAATAGTTAACAATCCATTTGAGAAAGTGCAAAATAAAAACATAACATAATAATCTATCGTACTAAAAGGTCATTTGAATACAAACAATGAATCTGACACTATGTTATTATTCAGACTGTTTGTACCGAGAAATAATTTTTGACAAAAATAGGCAACGATATCCAAAGAATAACATTAATTACAGGATATACAAAAAGAATATCTGAATAAAAATAATGAACGTGAAATTCTGTTAAATAACTGGTCCGTGTGTATCAAGAAATAATTTTTGACAAAATAGATGCGCCTTGCAATGATATGCAAAAAAAAAAAAAAAAAAAAAAAAAAAAACACTATAAAATAATTATCGGATGTACTAAGAGGTTTTTATAATAAAAATAATAAACCGGATACAGACCTGTATAGGAAGAAAAACAACCACGATTGATTGCAGAAAAAGATAAGTTAAATGTCCGATGTTTGAAATATCATTTTCAGCAAAATGGTATACACAGGTGCATCAAATCGAACCAAAGTCAGGTCAATTCATTGAAACGACCATTGCCATTCAATTATTTTTTATTACATTTTCATCCCAAACAAGGCACATTGCCACTTTGGTGTAGGGTACTACTATCAGGGGCAACAACTACTAGGGTACTATGTTGGGATTTGGGCAGCAAGATGTCGGTTCACGTTACACTTGAACTTCTGCATGTCAGTACAGTTGGGGAAGCAGGGATCTGGAATGAAATTCCAGAGTCTAGCGGTTCTGGGGAAGAAACTACTGGAGTAGAAAGATCTTTTACATCTAGGGATCTCTACTGTGTGGGAGTGGGATTTAGCTGCCTGTCGGGTTTGTCGAGGTGTCTACGTCGTGGGGGCACAAGTGTCTGCAGTTCGCCAGAGCATTCACTATTAAAATACTTGTAGAACAGGCAGAGGGATGCAACTTTTCGTCGATGGGACAGAGGCTGAAGATTAGATGCCATTTCAGGGCCTATCAGATTGGCGACTCTCTTTTGAACCTTGTCTAGGAGTGAGAGACTAGTAGCAGATGCACCAGCCCAAATGTGACAACAATACTCCATACATGGGCGAATGGTGGCCTTATAAGGATACTTTCGGGTGTTATTAGTTTCCTATCACAGTAGAGAGAGCCTACCTTCTTCGCAGTGGCCCTGGCAATGCTTTCAATGTAATTGTTCCAACTCATGTTTCCTGTGAACGTTAGGCCAAGCAGTTTGAAAGATGTACTCTCAGATAAAGAGTCACTGGCCATTGCTATTGGTGGCAGAGAAGGTTTTTTGTAATTATTGAAGGAAACCAGTTTAGTCTTGGCAACAGTGAATGTTACCATCCATTTATGTCCCCATTCCACTACAAATTGAATGTCATCCTCTAGTGTTTTTGCCATTTCTTTAGATATGTGTTCATTTATTGATTGAGCTTGTCGGACTGACTTCCTCATCTTGGTTGTTAGAGTCACAACGTTTCGACCGTTTTGCCCTCCGGCCTTCATCAGGTGTTTTGTAACGAACCGTTTGTTAGGAGTCTCGAACCCAAACCCTTTATTATTATTATTATCATCATTATCATTATTATTATTATTATTATTATTATTACGGGGGTACCGTGTTCGGACTCCAGCTAGGCTCTGGGACATAGGTGCTGATTCTCTGTTTTGAATGTTACTGTTCACTGCCTTCGTTCAGGATTGAACTCAGCACGTTTGTGTAACTGTAAACTTTGACACAACGTCTAGGACCACTCGGCCATATGTCACTAGGAGTCCGAACACGGTACCCCCGTAATAATAATAAAGGGTTGGGTTCGAGACTCCTAACAAACGGTTCCCCAGTTCGTTACAAAACACCTGATGAAGGCCGGAGGGCAAAACGGCCGAAACGTTGTGACTCTAACATCCAAGATGAGGAAGTCAGTCCGACAAGCTCAATCAATGAAAACACCTCATTTCAAAAATACAGACAATTACTATGTGTTCATTTGTTTTCCTGTCATGCCTGTTATAGAGTGTGGTGTCATCAGCATCACCCATCTCAGAGGTAATTTTGTCGGGGAGGTCATTAATGAATATTAGGAACTATAGAGGTCCAAGGAGAGCCCCCTCAGGAACTCCCGCATTTATATCATATTGTTTAGATGTACGACCGTCGAGGACAACCTGGATTTTTCTCTTATCTAAGAAGGATTTAATTATGTTAAGTATTCTACCAGTGATACCGTATGATCTAATTTTCCTGAGGAGACCCTTATGCCATACCTTATCAAAATCTTTAGATATATCTAGAGCTACCGCTCTGCCCTCCCCCGCTTTGTCCAGTGAATGGTATCTCCGTTCAGAGATTACAGTGAGGATGTCTACTGTGAAACGGGCTTGTCTAAATCCATATTGTTTGTCAGTCAGAAGTTTAGTATCTGTAAGGTGATGGACTAGAGCATGGTTAATTATGGTCTCAAATATTTTGGCAAAAAGTGGGAGGAGGCTAATGGGGCGATAATTTGATGGGTGAGTTCTTTCGCCAGAATTCTTGAATACTGGTTCCACAGAAGCAGTTTTGCAACAGCCCGGAAAGTAAGATTCATTAAGGCATTTGTTGTAGAGTTTGGAGAGAACTGGAGCTACTTCGGCTGAGCACATTTTTAATAGCACAGCTCAAACAGACAGAAGTATATAGAAGCTAGAAGTATCTGTAAGAAAGAAATAGCGACAGCTAAGAGAGAATTTACTGAAACCACTAAAAAACGCACCGAAGCACAAAAATTAGGTGGGATAAGATCGGGTCCACATGCTTTTGAAGTGTTAAGGTTTTTTTATAATAGCATGCACCTGGGCAGGGGTAATTTTAGATCGTCTAGCGTGGCGTCTGTCCGCATAGGAAAGTCAGGCAGGGGGTGGTTGGAAAGGTCCAGTGTGGAGTTTTAGGCAAACCGACTGGCAAGCATATTAGCCTTGTCGGTTGCTGAGCAAACAAGCTCGTGATTGTTGGTTAGCGAGGGAATTGTTGATTGCCCATTATTTACTACACTGTTGTGGATTTTCCAGAAGTCACGAGTTCCTAATTTTTGTGCTTCGGTGCGTTTTTTAGTGGTTTCAGTAAATTCTCTCTTAGCTGTCGCTATTTCTTTCTTACAGATACTTCTAGCTTCTATATACTTCTGTCTGTTTGAACTGGACTTATGTCGGTTAGATCTGTGGTATGCATGCTGCCTTTGAGCAATGGCATTTGCGCAAGTAGAAGTAAACCATTGGGGAGAGTGGGGCTTGCTATAAAATTTCCGCATGGTAACATGTGATTCAATTGCTGTTTTGAACTATTCAGTGGTCTCATTTGCACACTGTTCAGCAGGAAGAGAAAAAATATTTCCCTATGGGCATCTCTAATAAAATCTCTGATGGCTTCCCTTTTTATAATATCTCGTTGTTTTGAGCACTGGCTCTTCAGTTTTGAGTCTAGAGTTTAGGACGATTTCGACCATTATCACTGCATGATCAGCATTCCCGAGTGGGCTGTTAGCATTTGTTATACAATCATCGGGAACTGTGGTCAGAAACAGATCTAGAAGTGATGCGTGTTGTTCTTGCTTGTCAGGGAAACGGGTTGGAAACGTAACCATTTGTGATAGGGAGTGAGGTATAGTGAAGCTATATGTTGTGCTGCCCGCTGCATCTGTGTAAGTAGAGAATCCAAGCCAGCTTTTGTGGTGGACATTAAAGTCACCAAATACATGTACTTGTGCTCTCGAAGGAGAGTGCTGTGTCAATGCTGTCAAAGACTGTTTATTATGGTGCCGTCCTGGGTCGAAGGAGAGCGGTAGAGAATTGTGGCTACAATGACAATGCAGCCCTCAAGGGGCGCTTTACGTGGTCACAAATGGTTATTAAATAACAACCTGAAATAGATATCGGAGTTGATTGATAATTTGGGCCCGAGAAAAATAAACCCGTTGAATTTCTGTGCGTGTGTCTTCCTTTCTAACAATTAATCACCTATCACTATCACCAACAATAAAGATATATTGTTATATTATCATGTATCAGTTGGTCGTCATTGTTTTAAGAAATGTAGCATACACAGGTCGCATTTTATATACATTGATTTTTTTCTATTACATTGTTAAAGTCTTTTTTATTGTTTTCTATTTTACTGTTAATTACCAGTCAATTAAAACAGGAATATATTTTCTAACTTTCATCGTTTATTAATTAAGATATTTTTTTGTTTTTGTTGGATAAAATTTTTTTATTGATTTGAGAGTTTTGTCAAGTTGAATGCTTTTGCTTTTCCTTCTTCAGAATTCTATCCTCCGAGCATTTACGATTCGATAGATGATGGCAGTAAACCCGACAAATTACTCACTCTTCAGTGGGTGTATCCTTTTAATCGATGTTACGTAGCTAGTCCTGTGTCAAACTTGAAACTTAAATTTGATGACTTATTATGATTGATAATGGTCAACATTTGGCATAATTAAATTATTTAAAAACATAGCTCAACGAGAACGTATTAGCATTGGACTTGAAAACGATCAGTCTCGCAGGATTGTGTTCCATGAACAGGCAGTTCTAGTAAATGTGCTAAGGAATTTTCGTTTAGTTTTAGGTTTGGATAGAGATCAAGTAAAATTGTTGACAATGGTTGTAGTTTGACGAGTATTTGTTGTGAAGTTTTGCAGGGAGAGGGTCATACATTGAAGATAAGTTGAGCACCTGCCATGAAAATAATGGTAGAGCAAAGATAGATTCACAACGACTCTTCTGTGAGAAAAGGGTTGTAGTGAGGAGAAAATAGTCGCCGGGTTAGTACTAGATGGGTGACTATTTGGGAATACTAGACGCTGTATGTATTCAGGTAAGCTTGTATATATAATACCTTTGAAAGATAAACACCCCTGCATTGCACACTTCGAAGTTACCCTTGGACAAAGTGTAGCATCTGTTAGGCTCCCTCTGATATTCTGGAAGATGACCATGTAGATTAAAGATGGAGTTCCTTAACTGTGGCTCTATATGGCTATCTTCTAGCGACTGTATCATAAAAAAAAGACACACGCTGCCAATTTGTCATAAACCAGCCCGGAAGTAGGAGGGCTGAGAAAAATGACATGAAAATGTTCATGTCAGTTCACAATCTAGTCTAAACGTAGATAGCAAAACATAAAAAAAACACCCCGCACCCACGGATATGAATAATCGTTTACGATACGTATTGTGTTCCCGAATTAAATAACCCAAATGGTTTGGTATGTAGTAAAACATAGAAATGATTCTCAGTCACCATGTATTACGTCATCGATTCTATAAAATACTCGTGCTAAATTGATATTAAAAGCCAGCATTATAGAATCACAATCTCTTTGGGGGGGGGTAGTTTACCTCAGTCGAAGCTCAAAAATCAAGGGACCTTTTCTTGGGGCTAACATTTGATCTCTATATGAGATACACAGATATTTAAATATTACAAGTTCTTTTTTTATTCGTAACAATAGTGTTATTTTGAATAGTTACCCAGGGTTTACGTGTGGAAGAAGTATCGTCATGCCAAGTTTCTCCTGACAAACCCCTGTGTATATAGACCTTAGACATTCGAGGACGGTGTCTAGTAGGCTTTCAGGTTTGATCCTTATGTAGCTAAAATGCATATGAAAATATTAAAGAAAATAAATGTGCTTATCTTGAAAAGTGTTTGATGTTCCTTAGCTTTACAACCACAGATATGGTTATCGTGGTCATGATACAAGATATAACCTCTTAATTCTACCTTCTACTGGAGAGCTTGTTTATTATGTGGGGACAGTGGCTGTGCTTTTTGATCGAGTGAATGGAATGCAGAGACATTATATGGGCCACTCTGAAGACATCACATGGTAAGTCCCAACTTAATTAAATGATTATCAGTTTCACAATTTTGTATTCAAAATATCTGAAAAATATAAACGTACTAAATTTTAAAGTTTTGTTCTCTATGATATAAGCATTGTTTACATTTTAAAATACGTATGTTATACGTTTGAAACCGATATTCATCGTTATTACTCATGGCCCTCTTTTTTTAGGAGCTTTCAATCACATGACCCGTGTCCTCAATTGAAATTTTAAGAGCTTGCTGGTATTGTGCTTTCTTTTGAAATGAAATCGGAAACTTAGCTCACCTGATGATGGTCATATTTGACCAAAACAGTAGCTTTGTTACTGTCGCGATCATGTAATTTGTTTACTTAAAATTAAATAAAAGCATATCTTACTTGTTTTTATTAAGCATTATCAATATCCTCATTAAATTCATTGTTTTTGCTATTGCGTGCATTTAATCTGGAATAAAATTATGTATACATATGTGTGTGTGTGTGTGTCTGTGTGTGTGTGTGTGTGTGTGTGTGTGTGTGTGTGTGTGTGTGTGTGTGTGTGTGTGTGTGTGTGTGTGTGTGTGTGTGTGTGTGTGTTCTTAAATTGTAAGTTCATTAATCTCTTGCAATCATTGCATTTGTCTGCTTCCGAGAACTTAGGCTAATAATCATTTGTTCACAATGAAAAACTGTTTCGGGTATTAAAAAAGAAGTATTTTATATCATGGTACTCCAGCAGTATTGATTAAACACCACCTCACTTAAAAAAAACAATTACCGCATATCAATCTAGTTTTCTGCTCCAGATTAATTATTTTTCTAACATTTTCATGTTATTAAAATGTCGAATTATCTTTTTTACCTCTGTTGTTTGTCTTTGCCAAGAAAATGAGTTAATTATTTTCAAAACTGCCGTATTTCTATGAGGTTAGGATGAATCCATGATACTATTTATCACTCCTTGTTTCGGACTTCTCTCTCTCTCTCTCTCTCTCTCTCTCTCTCTATATATATATATATATATATATATATATATATATATATATATATATATATATATATATATATATAATGAATTCCACAGCCAAACAACGTCGCAACCCACAAGAGTCATGACACTCAACGACCCGGAAGTCCAAGACTCGAGTTTCGCCCTCGTTTGGGCTCATCAGTTAGACACATCCGAACTCAGAATTCGAAACCCGAGCCTCTCGCATGCGAAGCAAGCACTCTACCAACTGAGCAAACAAAATTTTTAATTAACCAACACAGATCAAGCAAACCGCACCGAAATCCGACTGTGAAATGAACCTACTTCGTCTCGACAAGGGACGCGGTCATCCAACCAGCTATTAACCCAAGCCGATGTCTCACAAGTAGGAGTTTTAACTCGAAAGGACGATACCATCAAGCCATGCTAACCAAGCGAGTAACTTATGATAGGATTTTCACAATGTGAGAGATTATATATAATGAATTCCACAGCCAAACAACGTCGCATCCCACAAGAGCCATGACAGTCAACGAACCGAAAGTCCAAGACTCGAGTTTCGCCCTCATTTGGGCTCATCAGTTAGACACATCCGAACTCAGGATATCTGTGTGTGTGTGTGTGTGTGTGTGTGTGTGTGTGTGTGTGTGTGTGTGTGTGTGTGTGTATGTGTGTGTGTGTGTGATGGTGTGTGTGTGTTCCACTAACTGTTTCACCTACAAACAACCACGTCACAATCAACAACATAAATAATAATATCAATATTTATGCATATAGTGATGATAATAATAATAATAATAATAATAATAATAATAATAACCCGCCTTATTTTTATCAAAACATTTATAATACTTTAAACTCACCTCGGAATACAGATTACAATATCTCTATACAGATTGAATCTATTATTGTTAACTATAACAACCTTGAATTAAACCGTAATCCACGCCAAATCCTAACAGAAATCTACATACCATTAACACTACGCGAACGCCAAGCAAAATATACACCTATATTGGTGCCAATTCAACATTAAGTAAGATAAGAATATCTAACCACATTCTTTCTTTAATAATGAAATCACTGATAGTAGCCAGAGAACTTCCTTAACCATTTTAATTTTTTTAAAAAATTAAAAAACATTCCTTTCTCTATAAACTGTGCTATTCTTAAAAATTCAAAATCTAATACACCAGTCTTGTCACCTTTAATTATCTGAAGCTATAAGTATAATTACTTACCCCAAAGTATCAATCAACATAATCAATTTCTCAGAAGTAATCATTTTTTTTTTAGTAACAAGTAAAAAAAATATTGATTATTTATGCGTTGTGAATTAGCTTTCTAAACGTATGATACGTATTTTATTTTATTCAAATTTAATTAACACTTCTATAACGGAACTCAAACCACTTATTTAAATCTCGGGTAGCCCCGCACCATTCCGAAGAGACTGATCTCTTTTCTCCAACTAACAACATGGCAAGAAAGACGAAGAAAAAAACAAAAACAAAATAAACAAAACAAACAAAATTCTGAAGATGGTGATGCACTGAAATATATAAATTTCAAACTAGTTAAATATTTGTTTATTTTAAGTTCAAACAAGTAAAATAAATATTGATTATTTCTGCATTGAGAATTTGCTTTCTAAACGTATTTTCTCATATATATATATATATATATATATATATATATATATATATATATATATATATATATATATATATATATATATATATACAATCTTTTAACTGCCTAAATATTTACTGATGTTGGTTGCTGTTGTTGGTAAATTTTTAGTGTTGCGCTGCACCCGAATCAAAAATGGCTGGCGACAGGACAGCAGGCGGGAAACAACACCCAACAACAGGTAAGAAATTTCACTTTTTGTTCACAACTATTGTAAAAAGAGTTTTCCTTTCCGGCAGTAAAATAAAATTAATAATAAAGATGATTTAACCCAGGACTTTATTCCAGTTTAACTGAATTTCTTATGGTTAGAACTGAATCGATGAAAGCAATGTTTGGGATTTATCGATACATTTCTGACGATCGAAAGTTTCGTGAAGCTGCAGGCAAGTTTTTGGTGAAGTAATATTTGTTCATAAATAAATAAAATAGTTTTATTTATTTATTTATTTATTTCTATTTTATTTATTTATTTCTTTACGCGTGCATGAAAGTACTTATGTGTACGGAATGAATAAAAGTATATATTAACCGAAACTAAATACGTCCTATGGAATTGGGGGTGACTAATAATGCAATTTTCTGCATCTTAATCAATTAGGAAGTGAAATATTAGTGAGCAAAATAATAACGACCGCTATAATAACCAATAAAATTAATTACATAAAAGTACATAAAATATTAACTACATAAGAAACAATTTTTAAATTCATAGTAATATATTACAAATACAATATAGAAAATGTAAACGTATTATAAGATAATATTTATTTCAAACTAATTTTAACATACAGATAGTTTTTAAAACTTTGTATATAAATTTTTTTATATATCTTTTTAATAGAATTAATTTCCATGACTCAATTAACTCCATGACGCGCGTATAATCTTCATTTTCTATCCCTTCCCTTCTTTTTCTCTGAGAGTCTAGACTAAATTAAACCATATGACAGGCAGCGGATGGTCACTCTCTTCCTTCTTTTTCTTTCTTCTTCTCTTTCCCTTACGCGCTGCCGATTGTCAGTTTATTTTATTTCCTTCTCTCTATATCCGTATATTTCTCCCTCTTCTTCCTAGGTTAGTAAACGCGTGTCAAGTCATTTACGGGTAAGAACGTGCATATTTAGGTGTGTGTGTGTGTGTGTGCGTGTGTGTGTGGGTGTGTGTGTGTGTGTGTGTCTGTTGTTACGTCGGGTTACCGGACAGCCGTTAAGTGTCATAATGTTCTTTCTGTTTGTTTTTTAAAAAATCCCTCCCCTACTAACTTAATTCCCACCCTCTCTATAAAATGTATTAAGTGGATTGCTACTACCACCCGCTCTGGTTTTTGATAGTCGGGGCCCGATTCTTTTTCTTTCTTTATTTCAGTATCAAAAATGTAATTGTCTAGTTTAGATGTTTGAAAATACCATAAGGTTGAAATAAATTATTGCATCGACAATTATGTAATTTCCATGTTATATTTTTATGTTATTGCTCTGTTTACCACATTGAGCTCTCATACCCGGATTTCCTCCTGGAATTATTCCATTATAACACTATAAATATATATATATATATATATATATATATATATATATATATATATAGGCAACTCTTAACTTCTTAACTACTTGTTCTTATATATATATATATATATATATATATATATATATTATTTGTAATATTCCGAATTTTACTGGGTTTATATAATTCAGTAATCGTTCATATACCAATACATTTTAAGCCAAAAAGAGATGACTTAAACTGTAAGCTACAAAATTATCATATTTCATAATTGAGCATTCATATATTGTTTTAACAAAATCAAGACTTCAAAAAATGGGTTGATTGAAACAAGAAGTGTATTTCATTGTTAGTTACAATTGTTTCAAGACCATTTGGACAAACAAACAAAAATTCAAACATTATGTCGCTTGAAAATTTTCACAAGTACAGCCTTTCTTCAGACTTGTTGAATAAAAAACACTTTAACAAAAAAATAATTAGTAATTAAAGAATGGGGATTAATTGATACTGTTTTTAGACAAGTAAAACTTGAAAAATCCTACCTTGTTAAATATTACTCTTGTTCTAAACGATTAAATCAAAACAAAAAACAAGGTGAACCCCCACTTTCATTGAAGTAAAACTTACCTGGAGCTAAAGATTAGTTTTATTATTAGAATACTTATTAATGGGATATGTATTATTATTTGTTAAGTATCTAAGAACGTAATTCCTGAATCGATATTTTGTTTTGAAGCCACCCATAACCCCAGCAAAGTATGGATGGATGGCAAATGTAGGTTAAATCTATGGTAATAAAATTAGCATCAAGGTTAAGATATGTTTTTAAAAACTTATATTTTGAATAGGTTAGCCTAGTTTTAATTGGATCTGTTTAATAAATAAATAAATCATAAATGCACATTAGGAATTTACCAAACTAGAAACATCTTACGGCTCTGGTTACCTCCCTTTGACCGTTATGAGTACTTATTAGGATTTTGGTAACTTATAATTTCAAATAAATATTTAAAATCCCGAACTTACGGAGTTATCTCCCCTCAACACCTAAAATATCCGATAATCGTTAATCCTAATAGGAGAGAACAAAAGAAAATAAAGAAATAAAAAATAAAAATAAAAAATAGATTGAGATCCTTAATTTTAAATCAAGAATAAGAATGAAATAAGTATAAAGTAATGTTAAACTTTATTTCCTTATTAAATAAGCTTTAAACTAAAACTTTCCTAAATCACATAAATAAGGTAGCCGATATTTTGTAAATAAACAAAGCATATTCCCGGATACGAAACTAACATAGAATCGTAACGATTTAACTTAGCTGATATGGCCAGATTATAAAAATAAAAATAAAAAAATTTGTAGAATACGTTAAATTAAATAAAGAAATTTAGAAATCTAATTTAAGAAATCAACGAATAGTATTAATAAAACATATCAAATGGTTATAAGTAATTAGTGGTAAAATTGTACGATTTTTTTAAAATAGAGATACGAAAATAGGTAGATATATAAATCTTTAAAAAATACTTTGCAAGGATGCGACTGGGGTAAAACAGTTTCGCTTGTTTTCTTTTCCTTATAAGGGAAATGTTTTCCATAATGTTTTATTGTTAAAGTGTTTTTTATTCAACAAGTCTGAAGAAAGGCTGTACTTGTGAAAATTTTCAAACGACATAATGTTTGAATTTGTCCAAATGGTCTTGAGGCAATTGTAACTAACAATGAAATACACTTTTTGTTACTATCAACCCATTTTTTGAAATCTTGGCTTTTGTTAAAAAAGTATATATATATATATATATATATATATATATATATATATATATATATGTATATATAAATATATATAAATATATATGTATCATTAATTCCTATCTCAAAACACGATTACACACACATATCATGAGGTGAAGTCAAACAGAATTTACCTCACTTGTCATGACGCCAGAGGTCATACTAGCTTGCCTTATAAAAAGATATGCACAGACTTATTTTTTTTCACTGTCGTAGCTTTCTAAAAATAACATCACTTGGGCTTTCTTTTTCTCCTCTCCCTCTCTTTCTTTTAGCTGGCACCTGCTATTATCATGTATTCACTGACACGAGGGCACTATTCTGTGATTAAGAATTTTTCATTAATCACATGCATATGTACACAATACCATGACTTGCTACTACAGACACTTTCTATGAACACTTTGTCTCAATGTGCGCACATACACGCGTACCATTTAGTATATGAATTTCCCTTTTTTACGTATAGACATATGTACGCCTACACATACGTACCTATACACAAACTCATATATCATTCAACCTCATTAACTTTGTATACGTTTTAATGAACACTATTCCATAATCAGTTTTGCGTTTAATTGAGTTATATTTTCCTCCATTTCTTTCTTTCCTTTGATTAATACATGACAGATTACTCTAAAAATAATATTTAAGATATACTTATTCCGCAGAGTTTGATAAATTGACAAATAAATATGTTCATGTGTTAAAATGTGTAAAAAAAATGACGGTACATGATAAAGTACTGTTACATTTAATGCCGTAACCAGCAAATTCTTAGCTCAGCTATAATAATACTTTGCTAATTTGTTTCTTTCCTCTGAAGAGAAAATAGCATTCTTTGAAATTTTATGGAATAAGGATATCTTAAATATTGTTTTTGGAGTATTCTGCAGAATAATAAATTTCCTTGTAAATTTTAATTTACAGTCTTGATTTCTTTTCATTATGGCAAGCTCTACTCTCTATTTTATATTTGGTTGGGATTACTGTAGAAATATTAATATTTATATTAGTTTTAAGTTTACACTTACTTTTATTGGGTAAAGTCTTTATTCCTATTGCCTGAATTGATGTAGAGAATTATTATACCACATTAAAAAACTAGATACAAACGAATGCGACTACATAGATATGATAAATACTGAAAGTAAACAAATTACCGATAAATTAAAAATTAGCGATAAAATTGGCAAATTGAAACCTAGAGAGGCATACATTCTGCTTAAAGACCACAAATGGAACTTTAATAATGATCCCAGCACCCGCTTGATAAACCCAACTAAACCAGAAATAGGCGGAACTAGCAAAACAATACTTTCTAGAGTAAAAAAAAACAAATCAAACAAGACCTAGAATTAAACCAGTGAGCAAATACTGCCAAAGCAATCACCTGGTTTAAAAATATAGAAAAAGAAAGATAGATGTACGTTTATACAGTTCGACATCATAGACTTCTATCCCTCGATATCCGAAGAACTTTTTAACATTGCCCTAAAATTTGCCGAGGCATACACTGATATATCCTCGGAAGAAATCAACATCATTAAAAAATGTAGAAAATCAGTTCTAATAAATAACAATAACCAATCGATAAAAACTAAAATAACAAATTCGCTTGATTTTGCGATGGGTGCCAGGGATTCTGCAGAGGCATCAGATCTTGTGGGATTATTCATTCTATATACCCTCATAAGCATATTTGATACTACGGATATCGGCCTATATAGAGATGACGGACTAGCTATAATAAAAGACTCCAACAAAGTCAAGGGATATAACTTTAAGAAAATCATACACAAGGAAATGAAAAAATTAGGCCTAAAAGCAGACATATAAGCTAACATAAAAATAACAAACTTCCTGGGCGTCACATTAAATTTAGATAAAAACACATATGAACCCTACTTAAAAGATAACGCTACTCCAATATACGTAAACCCTAAGTTCAATCACTCACCATCAATTATAAAACAGATTCCTAACTCGATCGTAAGTAGACTCAGTAATAACTCAAGCGATGAAAATGCATTTAACAGGTCAACCAATATCTATGAAACAGCCCTAAAAAATAGTGGATACAAAAATATCGATATCAAATATAAGCAACAAAACACCAATAACTATAATAAAATTAAAAATAGAAGAAAAAGAACCATAATTTGGTATACGGCCACATACAATCAAATGTTAAAAACAAAACTTGGCAAGAAATTTCTAAATCTTATTGAAAAACATTTTCCCGCAACCAACCCCTTACACAAAATTTTGAATAAAAATACCTTAAAGTTATCCTACAGCTGCTGCGAAAATTTATAGATGATAATTAAAGCACATAATAGCAAAATATTAAATGAAAACAATGTAAACAATAACAAAACAAACAATAAAAAAGTAGACACCATGACAAAAATAAAACTAACACTAGCAGAAATAATAATAATAATAATAATAATAATAATAATAATAATAATAATAATAATAATAATAATAATAATAATAATGAACCAACCCCGGACAAGAACAACCATACTATAAATAAAAATACTAATAACGAACAAGATAAATGCAACTGTAGACACCGCACACTTTGCCCACTTCAAAATAAATGTCTAACCAAACGCGTAGTTTACCAGGCCACAATATTTGCGAAAGAAACCCCGAATAACAAGAAATATTACGTAGGTATGACTTCCTTAGATTTCAAAACTCGATATTATGACCACAAAAGTACATTCAACAATAAAAAAAAAACACCGTATGAAAACAACGCTAGCAAATAAATACTGGGAACTCAAGGAAAGCGGACATTCGCCGGTAGTCGAATGGAAAATAATAAGACAAGTTACCACGTGTAGCGACTTAGACGACCCATGTAGATTATGCCTTCATGAAAAATTTGCGATCCTGTACATTAAAGAACCCCAACATCTATTAAACTGTAGAAGAGAAATAGCAAACAACTGTTTCACAAGATGAAATTTACTCTAGGATAGCGATACAAAATAATTTTAAAACTAACAAAACAATAGAAAATAAACAAATAAATAAATTAAACAAACATGAATATACATAAACGATTACACATATATGTATGTATATATATGCATATATATATGTGCATATATGTACATACATATATATATTTATATATAAACTTACATAAAAACCCTAACCTGGATTTAAAACAGGTCAAGAAACTAGATATCCAGGCTAAATAGAGCACACACAAAGGAACAGGTCAACCAGAGGTCAAATAGGCCTTTGTCCGATAAGTGCATGTTCATTGTCTGATAGAAAGCGCGCGGTGGATACTAGAAAGTTGATTGGCTAACTAAAATCGCAATAGAAGGTGCGTATATAAAAACGACAGACAACTACAAAATTCGCGCATAATCCTGAAGAGTCATAGAGTGAATGAAACGCGGAATATTCAGTGTAGCTTAATCGCCATATATATTTTATAACTTACTAACTAGCTCTACCTACGTATTGAGCACTTTTGAAGTAAATACTTAAAGTTTACTCATAAATTTATACTTTCGTATATTAATCTTATATGAGTAAATGAAGTAGTTATATATATATATATATAAGCCATCAGGGAGCTCATCAGAGATGCCCCATGGCAAAATATCTTTACTCTTCCAGCGGAACAGTGTGCAAATGAGACCACTGAATGGTTCAAAACTGCTATTGAAGCACATGTTCCCGCACGGAAATTCTATAGCAAGCCCCACTCCCCCCAATGGTTTACTTCTGCTTGTGCAGCTGCCAATTGTCAAAGTCAGCATGCGTTCCGCAGATTCAACCGACATAAGTCCAGCTCAAATAAACAGAAGTTTATAGAAGCTAGAAATAATTGTAAGAGAGTGATAGAGACAGCTAAGACAGATTACTCTGAAACCACCAGAAAACGCATTGAAGCACAGAAATTAGGAACCCGGGATTTTTGGAAAATCTACAACAGCGTAGTAAATAATGGATAGTCAACTATTCTCCCACTATCAAACGATCATGAGGTTGCTTGCACGGCAACTGACAAGGCTAATCTGCTTGCAAGTCGGTTTGCCTCAAACTCCACACTGAACTCGGTACACCACTCACTCCCTAATTTTCCTCTGCGAACAGACGCCTCACTAGACGATTTGAAAATCACCCCTTCTCAGGTACATGCTATTATAAAAAACCTAGACACCTCAAAAGCATGTGGACCAGATCTCATCCCGGCTGTGCTATTAAAAAAATGCTCTGCCGAGATTGCTCCAGTTCTGTCCAAACTTTACAATAAATGCCTTAACGAATCTTGTTTTCCCGACTGCTGGAAAACCGCCTCTGTGGTACCAGTCTTCAAGAATTCTGGTGAAAGAACTGACCCACTAAATTATCGCCCCATTAGCCTCCTCCCGCTTTTCGTCAAAATATTTGAGTCCTTAGTTAATCAAGCCCTAGTCCAGCACCTAACAGCTGCTAAACTCCTGACTGACAAACAATATGGATTCAGGCAAGCCCGTTCAACAGCAGATATCTTAACTGTAGTTTCTGAACGTATATACCGTTCATTGGATAAAACAGGGGAGGGTAGAGCGGTGGCCCTCGATATATCTAAGGCTTTTGACAGGGTATGGCACGATGGTCTTCTAAGGAAAATTAGATCATATGGAATCACTGGAAGAATTCATAATGTAATTAAATCCTTCTTAAGTAATAGAAAAATCAAAGTTGTCCTCGACGGTCGTACATCCAAACAATACGACATAAATGCGGGAGTACCTCAGGGGTCTATCCTTGGACCTCTATTATTCCTGATATTCATAAACGCCCTCCTTGATAAATTTGTTTCGGAGATGGGTATATTTGCCGATGACACCACTCTCTATAACATATATGAGGGGAAAACAAATGAACACATATCCAAGGAAATGGCAGAAACGCTAGAGGATGACCTCCAATCCGTAGTGGAATGGGGACAAAAATGGTTGGTCACATTCAATGCTGCTAAGACTAAGCTTGTTTCCTTCAATAACTACAAGAAACCTTCTCTGCCACCAATAGCAATGGCCAAGAACACATTACCTGAAAGTACTTCTTTTAAACTCCTCGGTCTAACGTTTACAGGGAATATGAACTGGAATAGATACATTGAGAGCATTGCCAAGGCTGATGCAAGGAAGGTTGGCTCCCTCTACCGTGCTAGAAAACTACTTACGCCTGCCAGTATCCTATACCTCTATAAGGCAACCATTCGCCCAT
Organism: Euprymna scolopes; assembly: GCF_053919585.1. NCBI lineage: Eukaryota > Metazoa > Mollusca > Cephalopoda > Sepiida > Sepiolidae > Euprymna > Euprymna scolopes. The sequence goes on along the minus strand of NC_136485.1, from coordinate 180,819,518 downwards.
GTATGGAGTACTGTTGTCACATCTGGGCTGGTGCATCTGCTGCTTGTCTCTCGCTCCTGGACAGGGTTCAAAAGAGAGTCGCCAACCTGATAGGTCCTGAACTGTCATCTAGGCTTCAGCCTCTGTCCCATCGACGAGATGTTGCATCCCTCTGCCTGTTCTACAAATACTTCAATGGTGAATGCTCTGACGAACTACAAACACTTGTACCTCCCCGACGTAACTACCCCCGACAAACCCGACAAGCTACTAAGTCTCATCCCTTTACAGTAGAGATCCCTAGGTTCAAGAAAGCCTTTTACTCCAATAGTTTCTTCCCCAGAACTGCGGGTCTTTGGAACTCCCTTCCGGGATTCTGCTTTCCCAACTGCAATGATATGCAGAAGTTCAAGTGTAATGTTAACAAACATATTTCTACTCATCTCCCTTCATAATGACCCCGCTAATTAAGTCCCTGGTAGTAGCCCCCTGCTTCAAAGTGGCACTGTGCCTTGTTTGGGGTGAAAATTGAATAAAAAAAAAATTTTTAAACAGCTAAGTCTCTCTCTCTCTCTCTCTCTCTCTCTCTCTCTCCCTCTCTCTCTCTCTCTCGGTTCAAAATGTTGAGATCCAGCAACAAGCAAGAGCAAGATAGCCAACAACAAATTAAACTGCAGACCAGCTTAATGCGGATACTGGTCTCCCGCTTTATGGTTTTTTAAATCAGAGATTTGCTTCTCTTAGAAAGGTTGCCTTCACTACGGCTTACGAGAGCCCTCTCCACCCCAACATACACAAACACTCACGGTGCTAGTTGGCCGTTGACCCCGAAAAAGGGTTCATTCGCCCTTTGGAAGGTCTTGTTTTTAATCCTTCAGGGAGACTAGCCACCCTCCTCACCAAACAAGTCTGGTGAGGGAACCAGTTTAGTCGCTGGTGACCCAACCATGAGGCAGGTAGTACTGGGTTACATGCTACCAGTAGCATATGACATGACCTGATATATATACTATATATAATACACACACGCACACACATGCACACACACACATATATAAATATATATATACATATATACATATATATATATATATATATATATATATATATATATATATATATATATATATATATATATATATATATATATAGTTCCAAATATTAAGTTTTCTCAGTTGGTCATTTATTACTTTTCAAAAGGTATCCATTACAATATTGTTTCGTATTGCGAGTAACAAGTTGCGAAATTATGTTATTGCTGCATATTTAGTTACATAGTCATCAGATGTGTACCTTAAAAAACTAATAAAATACCATCTTGGACAATTTACATGGTTCTTGTAACCGACACTCATATATGCTTTGGAAGCCAATAAAACGGCATTCATTGAGCTTAAAAATTTTTCCAAATTTACAAAATTTATATAAAAATATATCTTTTTCATTATAAAAAACTTTATTAAAGAGAAAGACTTTGATTTGTTACCATTGGTGTATACAAACTGAGTACTTTTCAAGTAAACGATTAACCTATATATATATATATATATATATATATATATATATATATATATATATATATATATATGTTTCACTATTTCTTATTTATAATGGGGTATTCTCCCTGAAAGTTGGAGGATTCTATTTATAAACACTGCCGATAGGAACTGACGAATCAAATTAATTCACGTTCTGTTTTCAACCAACCAGAATTGCTCCATAAAAATTTAATCTTTTACCATTCTAGCACATAATTTTTTCGTGTCCACACGAGAAGGATCTTTTACTCTTTGCTTGCAAAATTATAAAGTCCAGAAACTTTACAGAACAGCGACCCACTGAACATTCTTCATATCAAGGACTTCTATAGAAAAGCTACCCATCGGAAACTCTTCTGAAATTAAACATAGCTTACAATTTAAGAGGTTATGAGCCCGGTGGACACATTACTTCGATAGATCAGAATCAAAATTCGAATTGTGGTAAATAAAATTTTTAGGATATTCACGAATCCGAAACTTACACAAAGTAATTCAGGCACAACCTGAAAACTGAAACGACCCTGAGTTTACTGAAAAGAATGCAACTGTCTTTGCGGAATTAATATAGTTCTTAGATGAAAGAAGTCTGTCTCTAGTAACGCGAGAAGCCTTGGATGGCGGCTGCAAGCATTAAACATATTAAGAAAGCATTATTTATCGAAAGGAAACCCCAAAATTATCCCTTTATATACTGAACTGACATCTCTAAAACGTGCGGAAGCTGAGACGATCACAGATTATATTATAAGGTCCGAAACAACAGCAAATTCATTAGAAATGTCTGACGAAGTTAAGAGTGACAGTCTGTTATTCTCCATAGCCCTTAAAATATTGCCGTGATTTTAAGCCGTTTACCATCGTGATAACTCAAAAAGAAAACCCATGACTTTTAGCTAATTCAAGGTAGCACTTAGGAGTTACGAGGAAACTGAGAAAATTATCACAGAAAAAAGTGAATCTACAAATATCATGAAATTTAAAAATGCCCACTTAAATATACCAAAATTAAATTATACATTTACCTCGAATAAAAACTGCAACTTTCAAAAATAGTGAAATTCCAAAAATAATTTTTCTCCTAAGAAAAGGACGAACATTATTTGCTACAATTGTGGCTGATCCAATCACAAGAGTTTCCAATATATATATACAAATTTCAATGAGGATTCCATTAAAAAAAGTGGAGAGCTCTGTTAGATACCATACATTTTTATTTTCATGTACATTTGACGCTTCAACAAACAGTAATAACTTTCTTGTCGATTAAGGTGCAACGGCACATGTCATTACGAAGGAATCGGATTTTATCAAATTTGATCCATACTTTAACTCTCAGGGTCACTTTGTAGAGTTGACCGACGGCAGTCGAGTAAATGATATCGTTTGGAAAAGAGGCGATGCTAAAATCTCGCTAAGTAACAATGTAGGTGCTCTTTGTTTCTGTATTCTGGAAAACGCTCTTCTAATTCCAAAATTTAAACAAAATATATTTTCTGTACAAGCTGCCATTAAACAAGGTGCAAATATAAACTTTAACCCTAATAAATTAAAACTGGTGTACCCGAATGGAAATGTATTCGATACTAAAGAAAAAATGGAAGACTATACTATTTAAATAGCGTAGTTCCATCAAAAACTGCCTGCCATAACATGGCATAAAATTCTTGGGCACTGCAATATTCCAGATTTCAAAAAGTTGCAGAATGTGGTTGATGGAATAAAAATAAAAACTTTAAAAAACTTGACAAACTACGACTTTTGTACACAAGGTAAAATGGCAAGGTACCAAAACAAAATGCCAGACAATAAGGCCACGAAAATACTATCATTGCTACATTATGATTTGAACGGCCCCGTGGAACCAATAGGCAGAGAAAACTCTAGGTATGCATTAAATTTTGTAGACGATTGTTCCGGTATAATAATGGTCTATTCCTTAAAAAAAAAATCGGATACCTTGCTAGCAACAAAATAATACTTAGATGACATCGCCCCCTACGGTGCAGTAAAGTGTATTCCTTCTGACAATGGTATAGAATTCACTAATAAAAAGAAGCAAATTAAATATAAAAACCGGTCGCGGTATATTCCTTTGATACGATAAAAATAGCCCGGCCTACTTAGTATTTTTTCCAGAGAAAAATAAAATAAAAATAATCCAATGTGTAAAATTCACAGACTATGACGAGAATTCATCACATGAAGAGGATGAATTAATATTTCCTCAAATTCATACAACAAATGACGACAATGAGGTCGCCGTTGACGAGGACAAGAATATTAATAATGATGACAGCGATGATGCTGATGTTAAAGTCGAAAATTTATCAGAACGTTACCCAAAAAGAAATAGAAGACGACCCGATGTTTTTGTGGCCGACAATTTGGAAGATTATCAAGTCGACTATTGCTGTCCGATGGATAATACGCCAAAAATCTTTAACGAAGCAACTAATTCAGAACATTGTCAGGAATGGGAAATAACAATGAAAAGCGAAATAGATGTTTTAACAGAAAATACTATCTATTCGGTAGTGCTTTTCTCAAACGATAAACATGTCATTTCTTCTCGATGGGCCTTTATAAAAAAGACTACAGCGTCCGGCATTGAACAGCACAAAGCTAGATTTGTTGCTAAAGGATACTTTCAGATTTACGGTATAGAATATTTTTCTACGTCTTCACCGACTACAAATCTAGCCACAATCAGAATGTTATTGCAAATCGCGTCGCAATATAATCTTAACATCCATTAAATGGGCGTAAAAATGCTTATTTAAATGCTCCAATAGACTATGAAATTTATATTAACCCTCCAAGTGGATTCAAAATAAAAGATTTGTATGGAGGCTTAACAAATCACTGTACGACCTAAGGCAAAGCGGCCAATGCTGGAATACAGTATTTCATGATTATATGATTCAAGAACAATTCAAACAATGCCCAGTTACATTCGTTTTTATGTTCAAAATAAAGAAAATAAACTACTAATTTTAGTTTTATGGATCGATGACATTTTAATCGCATCAAATTGTGACGTAGTTAACCGATGTTATGAACAGATTCAATAAAAAAAATTCAAAATGACCAATCATGGTTTCTGGGTATACAATTTACTCATGAAAAAGGAATTATTAAAATGAGTCAATCGGGGTACATTGATAAAATCCTATTAAAGATTGGAATGCAAGAATGCAAGAAACGCTCTACACCGGTCGAAAATGATAGCAATAAAAATACAGATACAGATACAGAATCTGAAATAATTGACGATAAACTATACCGAGATATTATTGGAAGTACCGTTACGAGACTTGGCATATGTTACACAGTAACAAAACTATCACAAAAATTATCAAGACCGACAATGAAGGATTTAATCAGAGCTAAACAACTCCTTTGTTATTTAAGGGGAACTAAGGAAAATATTTAGTACTTAGAAAATCAACAAGACCTCTAAAATTAAAAGGGTTTTCAGATTCAAATTGGGGAAACAACAAAGATCGAAAAAATATTTCTGGATATTGTTTTAGACTATCAAAAAATGGGCTTAAAGGAATCCATTATTGTAAATTACATAGCATCAGAATCATTATATTTACGATACATTTACAAAACTGGCCACGAAAATAAAATTGAAACGTTTTGCCTCTTAACTTGTTGGAATTTGACTTTTAATAACTTTCCACAAGCCCAGATATGTATTGAGAAAGGGAAGATTGTCTTAAGCAAAACGTTCAACTGCATCCATTTTGTTTGTATTAATACTTTTAACATACTAATGCGTAACAAATGTTTAAAACTTTTACTAAAAACATGAATAATAATAAATAAAATAAAAAAATAAATAAATGAAAAAATCACTTTTTAGAAAACATCTTTTCATCGTTTTTTAATAATTTACGTGATTATTTTAAGGCGCGCATCAATTAAAATTGATTTTTTAAAACTTTATTTTGTGCACAATACTCTGTTTCTAATATACCATACATCTCACAAGTATTTTCTTCCTTTTAATTTTACTTAACAAAAAAATTAATATATACCTTTTATGGATACATATTATATGCGTGTGTGTTTGTGTGTGGCTGTGTGTGTGTTTAGAACAGGAATGCACAATTTAAATTAAAAATTGCTTCAGTTTAACATTTTCAAGATAAAAATAAATATAGATTTTATTTCACTGTTTTACATACATATTTTTCTTTAAGATTTGAACAAAATTTTAAAAATGGCTGCCTTTTTTTTTACATGCTCAGATTTTAAGATCCAAATGACTTCTGTTTGTACATATTTGAATATATAAGTATATATTTATTTTTGAACAGAATTAAACATGAACAGAAAGGACTTTCCCATTGTATAAAGGATGGAGATTGGTGCAATATTTTTTACTTATAATGGAGTATCTTCCCTGAAAGTTGGGAGATTCTATTCATAAACACTTTCGATAGGAGCTGACGAATCAAATTCATTCACGTTCTCTTATCAACAAATCAGAAACAAGAATTGCTTCCTAAAAATTGAATCTTTTAGTATTCTAGCACATAATTTTTTCTTGTCTACACGAGAAGGATCTTTTTCTCTAAGCTTGCAAAAATATAAACGACAGAACTTGTAAAGAACGGCGACCCACTGAACATTCTTCATATATGTATAGAAAAGCTACCCATCGGAAACTCTTCTGAAATTAAACATAGCTTACTATTAAAGAATATATGTGTGTGCGCGTGCGTGCGTGCGTGCGTGCGTGCGTGCGTGCGTGTGTGTGTGTGTGTGTGTGTGTGTGTGTGTGTGTGTGTGTGTGTGTGTGTGTGTGTGTGTGTGTCTAAGAGGCTAAAGCTAGAGCATGAGAACAGCAATTGGTAACAATATAGCTAACCCTTAAAATGTATAGGAAAGCCTATGGATTACAACAATCTTCCAGAATACATCAGATATATGATTAGCTCTATAAAAGAGGTTGAATTTCCTAGATTTAAAAGAGATGGTCTTGATGGTGCTATTTGTTTATTATTTTGTTTCACTCTCTCCCAACGACCGCTATTGTGCTGATGATGATGATCATCATCATGTATGAATCAGATGATTATACTGTTGGCATTGGTCCCCCTGAACACCAAAGTGTGCAGTTAACCACTTGACCAGCGCCACCTCCCATTGTGCTGATGTGGAAACTATATAAATAAACTTTATATTGTCTTTGAAACGGTCGTATACATTTCTAGTTAGTAAATGATCTTTAATAGATTCATTTTATTTGTCTTCAATACGTATATATATATAGTCCTATATAGTAAATTGAAGACAAATGTAATTAATAAATTATATATATATATATGTAACTCAAAATCGATGCGTATGTGATAATTTAAACCGTAATACCGTAATGAATTTAAATAAAAATAAAAATGTTTTTATTTAACGCAAAATCTTAATGTTTTACTGGGTAAGAACAAAAAAAAGTATTTATAATTATCATCATTGTTGTTGCTGTTGTAGTAACATCTACTGTTTATGGATGACTTGAAAATATTCGGTAGAAATAAAAAGGAAATGGAGAGACTGGTAGAACTTGTGAGGACATACTCAGAAGACATTGGGATGGCGTTTGGGATTAGTAAATGTGCGGTGCTGGTGATAAAAAGATAAGTAGAGGTTCATTCGAATGGAATAGTGCTGCCAAATGGAGAAATTATGAAATGAACAGCTCCCTATGTTGACTGAAGCCGCAATTGATGATCTGAAAATTGCCCTTGTTATGTTTGCAATATATTTTTTTCTAAGATTAGACACCTCCAAGGCATGTGGGCCTGATCTCATCCCTGCTATAATAATTAAAAATGGTCAGTTTACTTAGCCCCTGTACTTTCTAAATTCTACAACAAAATGTCTTGTTGAATTTTGCTTCCCTGAGAGACAGAAAATTTTCATCTGTGGTACCAATCTACAAGAATTCTGGTGAAATTACTGATCCGCTCAATCATCACCCTATCAGTCTCCTCACCCTCTTCGCTAAAATCTTTGATGCATTAATCAATCAATCATTAGTCTACCACCTCGCGAATTTCTCTCTTACCGACAGTTTAGATTTAGGCAATAATAATACAAACTGTAGAGTAGTTTGGAGAGACGTCAAAAGATATGCCGAAAAAATCACACTTAAGAATATAGCAGAAACCAGGAACTAGTTTAACGAGGTGAAATCACTAGTTTATTACTCGAATTAGTAGCCTCGGCCACTCAACAAGTTTAAACGAATATATTCCTTGTGCGGGATATATCATAAAATATCAAGCAGGATTATTAAAAATAAAGAAATCTATCAAAAGTGAAATATTACTTTCTAACAACGTGGGCCAATATATGCCAGAAATTACTAACGGAGAAGATTTATGCATAGACGGGAGCAGATTTACTTCAGATATAAAAGATATCGTGTCATAAAAATATACTTATGGCAACTAAGCTATGTGTAAACGTCTGTGTTTCATTTACGAAGGCAATCATCAGATTAAACCGTAATTTAGTGTATACATTCAATGACTATAACTGACTGTGAAAGTAAATAGAAATGTTAAAAGTGCATTTATTTATTGGTATTTTATGGAAGTATTCTATAATTATTTTGAAGCGAGGATGCAAAATTCGTATTTATTAATTGTGTGTGTGTGTGTGTGTGTGTGTGTGTATGTGTGTGTGTGTGTGTGTGTGTGTGTGTGTGTGTGTGTGTGTGAAGAAAGAGAAAGAGAGAGCAATCTGTAGAAATAGCAATTTATGGTGATAAGTAGTAAGTTGTACATCTAAAAACAAGAATAGGTTTAAGACTCGCAAAATTCATACTAGAATTGTCCACACGTGAATAAGTACATTGCAAAATTCCGTTGTAAGTTATACTCTTTGAATGTTTTAAGTTCAATCTTAAATGCGGGCGACAATCAAAATACAGTTGTGGATGGCTTATGGCTTCTACTCAGTATGGGCTGACGAAATGCGAGCATGCTACCCCCCACACATACACACCACTGGGGATTAGATAAAAAACTTCCATTCGAAATTCCATGTAGATTTTCAAGTTCAACAGAAAGATTCCCGATTTTGACAGATAGATTTCCGAATTTGGCAAGATACACCTGACGGAGGTCGGAGGTTACATCAACCGAAACGCTGTTAAAATAGCACTCAAAATAAAAACAATAGTCCGAAGAATCTAAATAATACGTAATATACCGCTGTTCGTTTAAACTTCATACAATACAATATTTCTGTATCTTTTTAGTTCCAGGCTGCTCACATTCGTATCTGGGACAGCAGGTTGCTGAACACGTACGCCATTATTGGACTTGGGATGCTGAAAGGTTCAGTGTGTTCGCTGGGATTTTCTACGCAAGTAAGTCCATATTCTTTATTATTTCCATTTTTTTTTTAATTCCTCTCTAAATTATGGAATCGTCTAAATGGTTATTACACAGGTTAACATTTGAAATACAATAGAGAAACACTGTGTGCTACACTCACACACACACACACACACACACACACACACACGCACACACACACACACACATATATATATATATATATATATATATATATATATATATATATATATATATATAAATGCTGAATTTATATATACATTTTCCTGCAGAAAAGAAGCAACTGAATCATACCTGAAGCGGGCCGGAGTGCACATCGGTCGAAATTTAGTAGAATATTGGTGTCTTAATCTAAACGCAAATTCCATTAACAAAGCTTCTTTCTTAGAACTGCCCGCCTGTGAAACTCTATACAGCGAGCCTGCTTTGCAGCTGGCTACATCATGATTGTTTTCACGTCTAACGTAAACAAGTTCTTGTTGAATCGTCCCTCTAAAAAATCAAATGCAACCCAATTTCCATCACTACCGATTACCTCGCTGTTGTATCACTAACCACATTTGGCTGATTATCCCTTGTCCTTGGATGGCCTTCATGCCTTTATAAGTGGTAATTCCTCTCTAAAAAAATAAATTTTGTTTTTGAGAATGAAGGTAAAGTAAATAATGATAGTTTCTCACCCCAAAAATTTTGAAAGATATGAATTTTAGTTTTTTTTATTATTTCAGAGTAATGGCGATTTCTTACAGGCTGTGGATGAACACGATCTTCATGTTCTTCGGGTATGGGATTGGCAGAATGAGAAACTCATTGCCCAAACAACGGTAAGAATTCCATAGATTTTACTGATAAGTTTTGAATAATTATGTATTTTCAATGAGTAGTGGACCTGTTACTGCGCGGTAATCTATTATATAAACGGTAAATGTTTGTGTGTTTGTATGTGTGTATTTGTATGTCCGCTAAAAAAATTTGTCATGCGCATCGTAAAGGCACTAATGCGGCATCGTGAGAAAAAGCAATCCCTTTAACAACAAATATCGAAAAATTGGGAAAAATTGTCCATTATTTCGTGTATCAATATCATTTTGTTTGAAGGGGGTTCAAAAGAAAACCTTGCTATGGACGTGATTTTTAAACTGGGATGCGCGAATCGTCGATACGTTTTTCGGTTTAAATAGCTAAGTTTTTGTGGGCCCATCGATAAAAACGTGCTCTTACTAACTTCAGTTGCGCGAGTTCGCCTCCAACACGCGTCATTTTTTTTTTTTTTTTTTTTTTTTCTTACAAAATTTTGGTTTTGGGTTTCGCTTCAGGCTAATAGCACCCAAGTCCCGTTTTTTATACGACTGGTCAAGCCCCAACCCCGTGCCCTCGTTGTCACAGTTTTTTGCCCCTTCCCCTGTGTTGTCACAATATTTTTACGACCGGGCAACGCCTGGCGCTCCCCCTCCCCGCGCTAGTTATTTAATAAGAGAAAGTACCAGGTCCGTGTAAAAGTTTTGCCGATTTAAAATTTCATCTTGAAAATGAAAAAATAATAATTTTACAAAAGCAGTTTTAACAGCAGTTACTATGATCTTACTTGGGTCGATAATGCCTCAACGAAAACTAGAAAAAATTTGTGCTTGGGGATTTTTTAGATGAAGATTTGTATCATTTGGATTATTCAGAGTAAAAGTAACCGTTTTCTGCAAGTGTGAAAGCTCAAGACAATAACTAGTAAATATTAACACTCCTACCAGATCATGAAAACAATCTACCCGCATGGATTAAAAAATGTGTTGCGCCTAAAATTCTGTACAAAATCTAAAGTTTGACTAAACGTTCCCAAGTTTGAAAAGATGCACTTGAAGAAGGTCGGAAGTTAGATATGCCGAAACATTGTGAATATAACCAAGATGCAAAAATTAGTTGGAATAATTCAAATTATCGATCCTCATCTAAAGATTTCCAAAACATAATTTAGTTTGTAACATCAGATTAACAATTTTACAATTTTCTATCGACTATATTCTTTAATATCAAAGTTTTTGCCGATTAAAAATTTCATCTCGAAAATGAAAACCTGTTTTTCAAAATCTTTATTCATAACGATAACGACCTTTGCTCTCTATAACTTGATTCAATCTATCAACGAGCTTTAAATGCATCGCTTCTAAAATTCTTTATCATGTGAAATATGAATATGTTCAATCTTTTCTCGTGATCTTAACCAAAAGCAATCTACATGTTTTTTAATCCTCGAAATAAGTAATAATCCGAGGGTCAGAAGATTATGCGGGATAGGGCAAGATTTTACAACCAAATTCTCCTAGATCTTTGACCCGTAGCGCTGTTTGATTACGAACATTATCATGATGGAAGATAACTCTCTTTACGTTGACTAAAGAAGGTCTTTTTCGTATCAACATAGGTGAGAATATTACAGAAAATATGAATGATGTTTTAATAATTTGAAAAAGAATATTTTAAATTAATCATTGTGATATGTTTAAGTAATAACAATATACATAATAAAATAAATTACAATGAGTAAAAATGCTCTTTCTACAAAACGGCAAAAGTTTTGCACTGACCTGATATTATATCATGTAAAGCATTTACTGAAGATTTTTTACAAGGGCGTCACCACTTACCAAGGTCTGAACGCCGGCAAAGGATACGGTGGTCAGTGAGACAATCGTGTGGTGATAGGTAGTGATGAAAATTGGGTTGAATTTGGTTATTTATAGAGACACCTCAGCAAGAACATGTTTATATTGGACTTTAAGACAACAATGTTACAGTCAGCTGGAAAGTAGATTCGTGGTACAGAATTACACAAGCGGGCAATTCTAGGTAAGAAACTTTGTCAATGGAAGTTGCCTTTAAATCTAGGTATTTAGGTATATACAGAGCGTGGGAAAATTTCTTGACAGTGGTTGTAGCTAAGCGAATGTTTTTTCATGAATGTGTTGCATGAGAGGACCATAGATTGAAGGGCAATCAAATATATATATATATATATATATATATATATATATATATATATATATATATATATATATATATCGCAACAGTTAGAACCTATAAACCACCTCAAACTCCTCCCCAAAATCTATAAGTATGGCTACATGGGACCACTATCCCAGGTGCGTATGCGTTTATTACTGCGTATGTAAGTATATGTCTGTGGAACCTGTGCCAATATTTACAGCATGTCACGCTATATATCTGTATATATATGCGTGTGCAGATATCGGTGCGTAAGTGAGAGTGGGTGTGTATCTTTGCGGATATATGTATGAGTGCATGTATGTGTGCATATGTGTATGCGTGTATGCATGTATATGTGCGTGAATGCATGCGTGTGGAAACGTGTATCTGTAGGTGTGTATATGTATGCGGAGGTGTACGTCGGCGCTCCCGTGTGCACCCACATCAAACCATTAAAAACCTCCACTAATGAAAATATTACGCATATGAGCCTGGGAATGAGTTTATGCTCATATCTATGTATAATCATGTCTACATTTGACGAAAGTATTTCGTCTATATACGCACGAATGAACTTAGATTTACATCTATGTAGACGAATATGTCTATACCAATAACTGCCTATATATCTGGGTATGCGTGTATGTGTATATATGCATGTGTGCATCCATGTGTGTGTCCGTGTGTACATGGTTAACGATGTATATGTGTACATACCTATGTATATGTGTGTATATATGAGAGTATATGTGCCCGCTACCTGCTGTCCACATACGTATGTAGGAGCGTGCAGCTGCGTATATGCCGATGTATATGTTCACGAATATAAGTATCTGTATGTGCGCGTGTGCTTGCATATATGCGTGGGGTGCAAGTATGTCTGAATCAGTATATGCATGTAGGCCCATGTATACGCCTGCATGGGTATATGGGTGTCGATGTGCGGGTGTCTGTATATGTGCGCATCCATGTTTACGCGCACATACTCAATTTAACACCTTAAGGAAAATTTGGGGTCAGCGGGAGCAGCGCGGGTGTATATGCATGCATGTACGCATACGTGCATGTGTTTACATGCCTAGGCGGAGGTGTATGTGTACAGATGAGCGTTTCTTTATGTGTATATGTGTGGGTATGTACGCATGTGTGTGCTCGCGTGTACTGCCGCAAGCTAACCCTCTCCAAGCACTTAACAACAAATAAAAATCAAATAGATAAACCGAATTATAGCCCCCCACCCCCCGCCTCCCAACCTAAGCAAACACCCAACAGGTCAAGACATACTTATCAAGAAATCAGCTCACCAACGAGACGCCAACAACCTAAACCTTAGGACTCGAAATTTAAAGTAACCCCCTCCTCCTATCCCCATATATATCCCTCCCCCCTCCACGTATCCCTATGCCCTCAGCCACGCCAGAGATGAACTTCCCAGAGCCCCCACAACCACCTAATGTCCTTAAACTCCAAAACTAAAACATTACCGACATATCAAGCACCCCCTCCCACCTCTCTCCCTTGTTCCCTTCCTCTTTTTCCGCTTTTCTCTCACACCCTCCCCTGACACCATTCACCCTTTCATTCCACCATAAACGAACATTTCTGTAAAAGTCTGAGGAAGCTACATGACGGCCAAAAAACGGTCGTGTAGCCGAAACAATAATGTAACTTAATAGAAAAATACGGTAATAAAAAATAAAACGTATATATATATATATATATATATATATATATATATATATATATATATATATATATAATGAAAATAATGATATAACAAACATAGACTAGCAACGTCTCTTCCGTGAGGAAGAGATTGCAAGGAGGAGAAAAGGACATCACCTACTAAGGTTTCGATGCTGATTTTTTAACCCCGTGATGGCAGGAAAATTACTCTGAGAAACCCCTCAAGTGGTGAAGTGGCTGTATAATAGTAGCAACAGTAGTGGTAATATGACATATTCGACATCTCAAATATTTTTCGATGGCAGATTTGATACAATTCTATTTTTGAGCTTTTAAATTACCAACAAACAAAAAGACACAAACATGGCTCATCTAATATACAAAGTAACGTCGATTTTTTATCGGTTTTCCGTAATCAATATCTTTTTACGGCATGTTGTTAAGAGAAAGATGTAATTCGATTCACTTCTTTTCATAAAATTATTTGTCTGGTTCAGAATTATTCTAATTTATTAGCTCAAAATACTAATGAAATCGCAGCAGAGAGTATTCTATATCTTTACAAAGATACAATTTGCCCATACATGGAGTATTATCGCCACATCTGGGTTGGTGCATTCTAGACAGGATGTAAAAAGTTTTAAATCTAATAGGCTCTGCACTGTTGTGCAAGCTCTGTTTCATCACCGCAATGCTGCATCTCTGTATCCGTTAACAAGTACTTTAATTGAACGTGTTCTGATCGGCTAATAGCACCTGTGCTTTCTTGGTGTATGTACTCTCTCGATTAACTCAACAGAAGCAAAATCACACTCCTTCATTGTTGAGGTCCCTAGATACTGGAAAATCATCTACTCTAATAATTTCTTCCCTCGAATTTCTACACTTTGGAATTCCCTCCCTGTTTTATGCTCCATTGACTGTAGTAACCTACAGAAGTTTAAATGTAATGTGAACAGACATCTCGCTGCCTAACTCTCAAAAGTCCTCTTTCAGGCACGATTCCAACAGTAGCCCTTTACATCCAAGTGCCATCATACCTTGTTTAGGGTGAAAAGAAGTAATTCAAACATCAAAAAGACCCCACATTTCTAATTAACGAAATTAGAACAATACACATTCAAAAACGGTTATATACCCGTCTCTAAAAACAATTGAATATATTAATTTATTCACAGGAATAAATATTTAAATAAGAAAACGAAGTTTGCTTTGTTCCGATAGTTAAAAGAAACTGCCGGTTTATTTGTGTCCTTCCATTGAAAAGAAGCCGCTATCTTCATTAAAATTCCATTAAATCTTCATAGCAACAAACCATATGTAATATCTCTTCTTCTGTATATATATATATATATATATATATATATATATATATATATATATATATATATATATATATATATATAAAATGAACTCATTTTTCCCTTGTGAGTTTTACCTAAATAGGATTAAAAATCAAAACGTTACAGGCAAATGTAATGTTCACAAACTGCAGACCAGGATCTGAGGTGTGCTATATACCTATTACCTCTGCACTTCTTCGAGAATCTTACATTCCTATACTTTTTTTTCCGGTGAGAGTTCGCCGTCAAAACCGCTTAGAATCAATTGAGGTTGTAAAATCTTTTCTCTCTATTTGATTCCTCCTCCCCCACTCCCCGTTTACACTGTCTCTGATTCGTTCACAATGGACAATACGAATGAACACCGGTTGCTTAAAAAACAGGAATGATGTCATTATAACGTTCATTTTCGACTGCGTGGAAACGCAGCATTGAACCTAAGCGAATCGAAGATTTATTTATGCCCTTTCTTCTTATACTTTTTTTTTTTTGCTTTATTATTTTTCCCTTCGCATCCCGCAGTGTTTTGTTTTTCTGTTTTTATTTATTTATTTTTATTTTTTAAAAAACACGTTTGTTTTTTTCTCCCTGACTTTCGCTTTTCGTTATGCCGATTTCTTTATTTACTTAAAATAAGAGGAAACAACGGTTGCATACAAACACTGGAATAATGTCGTTATAACCTTCATTTTCCACTGGGTGAAACGGAAACGCAGCATTGAACCTAAGCGAATCGAAGGTTACTTCTGCCCTTAAGAAAAGATTAATACTTCAGAGAAAAGCAAAAACAAATTGATCGGGAAACGCCCGAAATGTACAATTAGTTACAACACAGTGAAATGGAGTAAGCTGATATACTTATTTCAAGAATAATGGACTTACATCTAAAACATTATTAGGTAGCTATTCGTATCGTTTATGACTCTCAGAATCGTGACGTGTACTTCCGTAACATACTTTTGCTAACTTTTTATTACTTATACACTATTTTTGTCTTGATTATAATATGTTTGCAAGAGGAACACTGGCAACGAGGGATTCGGAACTTACACCAATACAACACTGTGAAGGTGCAACTAGTTCAAACGTAGAATTTTAGTTTACCAATTGTACCAAGCATATTTTGCAATGCAACTATACTTTTAATTAATAATTATTAACGTTTCAGACAACCCCTTATTCAGTGATGTGGTCTGGGTTTCACGCATTGGATGACACTTTACTTATAACAGCCGGACGTCAGCATCTTTACTTTTGGAAACTGGCATGGGACCCTTACCGTGAGCGACAAGGGCGACTGCTTAGAGACACGCGGAGCGGACAGTTCGATGTAAGTTAATAATGCAAAAAAATATATCATCAACTTTTTTAATAACTTTTTTAATAATACATATTTTATATTGTATACATTATAATTAACTTATATATTACGTCATATTGTCAAATATTTTTAATATTAAACACTGATGCTTATAATGCTAAGTATTTAGTAGGAAGGCATTAATGCTATGACTCGACTGAGAATTGCAACCCGGTTTCCTAGCCCACTAGCGAACACGCTGACCATTATGCCAAATGGGTTGGTTAATATATAAGTAAAGAGATTTATTATTTGTAATAATGCAAAAAGAATTTTTTTACAGATATATCATAGTTTATGAATTTCAAATGAAAACAATATGCATTAAATACTGGTAGTGGTTGCAATCCTAATGGATCAAGGCAAATTCGCACAATTTTCTTATTTCAATTCAAACTAGGCCGAAAAGCTGCTGAAATACCTCGCGATATCAATGAAGCATTTTGCCCAGGAACCACTACTGAACGCACAGCACAATGGTGATTTAAGAAATTTCGTGGCGGCGACAAGAGTCTTGAAGATGATGAGCGTAGTGGTCGGCCATCGGATGTTAATAACGATCAATTAAGAGTCTTAGTCGAAGCCAATCTATGCACAACTGTTCGAGGACTCGCTTCTTAATTAGATGTAACGTATACGACGATTTTCAACCATTTGAGAGATTGAAAATACTAGAAACTTAAAAAATAAGTGCCTCACGAATTGAACGACAACCAAAAGAAACGCCGTCATGAAGTGTCATCTTCCTTTCTTTTACGCAACAAGAATGACATGTTTCTTGATATGGTTGTGACTTGCGATGAAAAGTGGTTTCTTTACGACAACCGGCGATGCTCAGTTTAGTGGTTAGACGCCGATGAAGCTCCACGACACTTCCTGAAGCCTGAGTTGCACCGAGGTCTTGCTAACTATTTGCAGATCTGCGACCGATCTCATCCTTATAGTTTTTAATACAGGCGAAATCATTACGACAGAGATTTACTGTTAATAAATGGATAAAATGCACCCGATACTTTGACAACAACTCCCAGCATTAGTCAACAGAAAAGGCTCAATTCTTCTCCACGACAATGCCCGACAGCATGTTGCTAAACCGACCCTGCAGAAGTTGAAAGAATTGGGCTACGATACTCTACCTTAACAGCCATACTCTCTAGATCTCTCACCTACCGACTACCACTTATTCAAGCAACTCGACAACTTTCTGCGCGAGAAATACTTTTAAAAAAAAACTAAACGGTTAAAAAAAAAAAACGTCTTCAGGGATTTCATCGCTGCGAGAATGCAAGATTTTTACGTTACTGGCATAAATACACTTGTTTTCCGTTGGAAAAGGATTGTTGATTCTGATGATATTTATTTCGATCAATACAGTTTTATTTAAGCCGCGATATACTCATTTGAATTTAAAATAAAAACCGCAAGAACTTTCTTGTCAACCTGATCTTTTTATTGAATTAGTAATACATATTGGCATTCTTATATTTTTGGTATCAAAATATGAATTCAAGAATTAAATTGTTGCAGCAGAAAGTAAAGAAACGGCTGCGAACGTCATCTGCAGAAATATATTGTCTCAAAACTTACGGCTTTTACGAAAACAAAATCATAGTAGGACACGTAGAAATTTCACGGAATAAAAAAATTAAAATTAATCGACAAAAATGTTTTGATAAAGCTGATATTTTTCTGGATAGCACAATTTTTTTTTTAACAGAAAAACCAATAACGTGCAACAGATATGGATTTATTAACATTTTATGGAAATAATTTCCATTGTATTTTAAATATAGAATTAACGCAAATCAGATACATATTATTACATCAATAAATACTCAAAAATAATATTGTGCTACATAGTTCAATACAAATAATAATATCTCATTGTCAGAGACATCTTTAATTTAATCCTCCAGTTCAGCACCTCATGAGAGACAATGTTTTTTTTTTGCTCTATTTCTTTCGAATATTCTCTTTTTTATGCAACGTTTCGCTGACTTCTTTCTTCGATGAAGAACCACTGCACGTCGAAATTAATACGAATTCCTTTCTCACGCCATTACAACAACGATTATAAATTATTTAAATAATATTCGAAATCGAGACTACTTCAAAGGGAGGCCAATCTTATATTCTTGTTCAGGATGTCCAGATTTACCTTTTTAAAGCTAAATTTCGCGCATTTGGCTTTAAAAATTATATATATATATATATATATATATATATATATATATATATATATATATATATACCGATTGTTTGTTTCATAAGGGAAAAACCAATGTACACATATCTAATGTAATGGCAGAAATCTTCGAAAACGACTTTCAGTTTGTAGTGGAATGGGCTCGTAAGTAGATGGCAACATTTAATGCTGCTAAAACTAAGCTTATTTTCTTTAACAACTACAAGAAACTAACACAACCACTAATAGTCATGACTAATAACACCTTACCTGAGATATCATTGGTCAAATTCCTCAGTTTTAAATTCACAGGCAACATTTATTGGAACAAATACATAGAATATATTGTCAAGGCTGCTGCAAATAAGGTGGGTTCCTTCTAGCACGCTAGAAAATTACTCACACCTGAGAATATCCTATATCTCTACAAAATCACAATACGCCCATGCATAGAGTATTGTTGTCATATATGGGTGCCTAGATGCCAGAATACTTTCTATTCTAATAGTGAATTCTCTCCTACAGCTAGACTTTGGAATTCCATCTCTGTTTACTGCTTCTCTGGCTGTACTAACCTACAGAAATTTAAATGTAATGTAAACGGACATCTTGTTCATTTCCTTACATACTCCCCGGTAGGTATGGTCCGAAATAGTAGCCTCATACGTTTAAGCGCCAATATATCTTGTTCGACGGGAAAAGAAGTTTAAAAAAATTAAAACCATCTGCAGGACTGGTATTTAGCTAGTAGACAAAACATCGCACAAATGTATCCCATATGAGTATAGATGAAATGTTGCTACTCATTAATATTATATAATAATATTAATATGGGTAAAAAAAAGTTTCGAGATCCTTAATAATCTCTCGTCGCCAGTGTTTTTGTTCCGTAAGGGTCTAGAAGAAAGACATACCGCGGTAATTAGTGGTAACAAAATATATTGAAGAGAAAGTAAATACTATAAACAAACTGTGTGATTATACGCAAGTCCGACTGGCAAGTATGCATGATTGATGAATAGGTGTGTGCTAACACAGAAACATATTCTTCCGGTAAGTAGAAGAGTTTATTATTATCCGTAGGGTGAACACACCACATCACTCATAAAAGCTATTTGCACTTAACATGCATAAATTTTGTAGTTACATTTTGCATCTTTCAGGACGACACAACTCGAATAATGACGTGTGTGTGTTTCTCCGCCATGGGTGACGTCATCGCAGGCGATTCCACCGGGTCGATAACTATTTGGACTCGAGAAGATGACGACGAAGAAGAAGATATCTTTATCTTAAACAGATATTTTACTGACAACATAAGACCCAAACATAAGGTATGTACTCGTCATTACAGCCATTATTTTATTAAATATGAGTTTATCAACATCTGCTTCCCTGTGGATTTTTCCTGTATATTTTTATCTAAAAATACATGCAAACATATATATATTTACTTCTGAGATTATGTTATTGAAAAATATTTTAAATTATTCTAATTAACAGTAATTTGTAAGTAACTGAACAAGTCGCCTATCTTGTCATTACATCTATTGTTATATTAAATATGAGTTCATCAACGTTTGTTTCCCTGTGGATGTTTCCTATATATTTTTATCTAAAAAAAAATACATGCTAAAATATATACTTTACTTTTGGGATAAAGTTATGTTTGAAAAATCTGTTTGTATTGTTCTAATTGGCTGTAATTTATAATCAACTGAACAAGTCACTTATCTCACTCTTAGATATTTATGTATTTCCCTTGCTTTCTTTCACTCTATGATGATTCAACAACTCTCTAATATTCTTAATGTTTTTGTGCGCATTTAAAGAAAGAGTTACTGGAAATGTGTACATATGCTGAAATAATCATTAGAAAAAACAATGGAGTCTTCATACAGACGGAAGTTAATGATTATCTCAGCATGTCTTAACATTTAACCCTTATCCTCGAGTGGCCTCCGGACCTTGATAAACGGTGAGCCCTATGTAAAAAAATTCAGTCTTGTACGTCTTAATATTACAAGCGTGATACACAATAGATTTTAACTCGAAATAGTTCCTCATTTACTAATATTTAATAAAAACGGGGATATAAAACAATATTTATCGCCTGTACACAACTTTTCCTCGCATTATGTTTAGGCCACTAAACTGGTTTTATCAAATGGTGACCTCGATGTGATATGAATACGCAACATTTTACCGTAAACAATACCTGGCGTTCACACAGTCACTACGGCGAATTCTTTGTTTGAGACAACGGATGAGAGTTGTTCTTCGCTAATAAACGGATATCGAACTCTTTTGTTATTTCACGCATAAAATTGGCATTTCTCCCGTCTTTCTTTCATGGTGAGCAATAATAACACATTTTTACGACTGAATCATCCAGTTTAATTATTTATTTAAACTGTGATTGTTTTCCGATCTTTTATTCTACAAGGGTATCCGTGAGTTTTAAATAATTCAAAAAAGATTAGAAATGCTTCGTTTAATATAGAAAGCCTTTCATGGCACTATTGAATAAAAACACATTAGTTATTTAGACTAGTGTTGCTCAACGCAGGTCGTCAGGCCAACAAGTGGGCCTGGCGAAATTTGGAATGGACTTGGATCTTTCATTTGGGCCTAGAATAGTCCCCAAGGAGAATTTATAGGAGTTGAAATTCTAATTTTTTTGTTGATGTGGATTTATGTAATCACTGTAGTATAGTTCCATTGACCTTTAAGTTTAAGTAGACACAATATGGAATTAATTTCTGTTACTCGAAAATTTCTTGCTGTGTTACAATTAAAAATATATTTGCTTAATTTTTAAAGGGCACTTCAAAAAAACAAACAAAGCTAATAAATATAATTCTCTGCTTATTTTGAAATTGATTTGGAACATTTTGTTTAATTTGATCCAATTACAAATTTGAATAATGTTTGCTTCTGAAGTTGTAATATTTTAATATGAAGCATTAAAATTAGCAGATCATATGTATATCGTGTTTCATTGTACAGCTGACAAATGCTTTTTTTAAATATTAATTATTATATTTCTTTATGTGGGCCTGAGATGTAGTTGCGTAGGCTTGGGATATCTTTTGGTGCTGAAAATAGGCTACACGACAAAAAAGTTCAGAAGCACTGATCTAAACTGCATAATACTCCATTTAGACTAGCACGATGCATGATACCCATTTCAGGGCGATGCCTTTTAAAGGGCAACTTTAATACAAAAAAAAACAATATCAACACTGAATGAAAACTAAACATATATTCAAATTGAACTTTTTTAGCTTTTCAGCAGAATAGCATGACAGAGACAAAGAAAATAAAAACCAATATAAGCAACGATTTCTAAGCATAGCATGAGATAATTTGTGATTGAGGACATTGCCAAGGCTGTTGTAAAAGAGGTTCAACTTCCTTTACTAAACTACGGCGTCTGGGGTGGTGTATCTACTACCAGTCTCTCTCTCTCTCTCTCTCTCTCTCTCTCTCTCTCTCTCTCTCTCTCTCTCTCTCTCTCTCTCTCTTTCTCTCTCTCTCTCTCTCTCTCTCTTAGGTTCCAAAAAAGAGTCTCAAATCTAATAGTTCCAACACAATAAACCAAGCTCCAATCTATATCCCATCGCCGCAATGTTGCATCCTGTCCATGTTTTACAAGTACTTTAATGAAATGTGCTCTGATGAACTCATAGCACACATACTCGCGACTAACCTGACAAGCAGAAAAATCCCATCCTTTACTGTTGAGGTTCATAGATGGTGGAAAGCCTTCCATTCTAATAGTTTCTTCCCTTGGACTTCTAGACTTTGGAATTCCCTCCTTGATTCCTGTTTCCCTTACTGTACTAAGGTGTAGAAGTTTAAATGTAATATAAACTGATATCTTTGCTGCTCAACTCCTCGCAGTCCCCTATTAAACACGATCCCAAACAGTAGCCCTTTACGTTCCAAATGCAATATACCTTGCTTGGGTGAAAAAGTAGAAAAAGCATATAGCAAGAATATCAATCTCATATGAAAATGATTCTTAATGATTTTACATTAGTTTGTGTGTCTTGTTCTGTAGTTATGTGTTTTTATATCTTTCAACTTTGAATGGGTTAGGGTGCGTCAGAAAAGTGGATACCGACGCAGTCTGACAACCTGGGCATGCCAAGTTTGAATTTCTCGGTTCCATAATACCACTTTAATTATGAATGTTGGAAACCGTCATGCGGTTCCTCTTGTACGTACTTGATTCTATGAAGAACTGGATAAACTAATCGACAACAGAATTGAGCCAGTCAAAAACCTCGTATGATTTACAACTAAATGAACAAGTCTCCATCTCACTCGTACCTAAGTATTTCCCTTGCCTTCTTTCACTTTATGTTATTCAACCACTCTCTAATATTTATTTATTTGGGGTTACTATTCTCATCTTCATAATTATTGTTGTTTCACCACGTTTCGGCCAACCATTTCTCTGGCCTTCTTCAAGTAGTTAACTGCGACAGGATAGGAATGCTGAGTCTCTTAACTGTATCCAACTAATTTGGCCAACTAATTCTCTGGTCTGCTTTGGAAATGATTGAAACCGCTATCTTTAGACAATACTCACCTGGAACCGTTAAGATTCAACACCTCTACACACTGCATCACAGGTCATGAAGGGCGACCAAGATCGGATTCTTTGGTCTTATAAATTCAAGTTTTCGTTCTTATCTGGTATTCCATCGTTGGGTTCGTATTGTATGGTATTATCTATTATATCTGTAAACGTGAAATTGTCTGTCTGTGTGTTGTGTGCGTACATTTCCCTACCCAACTACACTGTCAATTTTCAGTCTACAGACTCGAGATTTGACATAAGGAGTATTGAAATTTAGGAAAATCTGTTTAATCGGTTTTCGGCCAGAAACTTGGCTGTCAAAGGGTCAAAGTTCAACGATATGACCTTTGAAAACTCTACCAAACTCCTTCACCAATTTTGGGCTTAAACACTTAAAATTTTAGAAGTATGTTATTTCGACATGGATCAAACGCTTTAATTTGATTTGAGCCCCAAAACAATAAATGTTAAGGGGGTCAAAATTGGGGTCAAGTTTGTTTTTTTTTTAAATTGACCCCTGCGGTCAATTACTCAGACAATTTTGGTCTAAAGATTTGAAATTTTACATAAAGTGTATTCAGACATAGGACAAGCTTTTTAATCAGTTTTGATCAAAAATTTGGCTGCCAAGAGGTGAAACATCAAAAGATTTGACTTTTGCTATCTCTAGCAAACTATTCACCCAATTTTGGGTCTAAGCCTTTGAAATTTTACATAAAGGGTATTCAGACAAGCAGATAGCTTTTAAATCAGTTTTGGGGCGAAAAGTTTGCTGCGAAGAGGTAAAAGTTGTAGTAGTTGACCTTTATAGAGTCTAACCAACTCCTCCGCCAATTTTGGGTCTAAACTCTTGAAATTTTAGATGCAGGTTACTTGGACATGAGTCAAACTTTTTAATATATATACATATGCACATAAAGATATGAACAGTGCATAGGGCTCGAGCAAAGTCGGACTGAACTGCTAGAGTATATATATATATAATTGGAATCTTTTAAGATGAGTAATTTATTTTTTTTATTTGCGGATTACTTATTTGTGGACTATTGGAATGTTTTGAGCTGAGTAATTTGTATATTTATTTATTTGCACAAATATATAAAGAAATATACAAATTATTTATTTTAAAAGATTCCGTTAAAAGATATGCATTTCGTGTCAAATTATTAACGAGATAACATTTTTTTAAACCAGTTTCAAAAACTTTCCGGTAGTTTCGTATCAAAAGCTTCAGAAACGTTAGCAATGCGCGTACTGTGAAATTTTCGTACTGTTCCGCGCAATGTAAACAACTTGCCATGGTAATTGCTGAATCCATGGTATTTGAGGTGTGTCAAATTATTAACAAGGCAGTTTGTTTCGTCAATAAAATGGGTCGAAAAAGGTGGTTTTAGTGGTTCTGAAAAGAGTACTATTACAGAACAGCTAGCAAAAGGTAACTACCCTCGAAATATCGACAATGATAGAAGGTACCAATAAACTGTGAAGAACTTTGCTAAGAACCCTACAAAGGAACGTAAGAGAGCTGATAAAGGTAAATCTAGAGCTGATGAAGCTAACAGTCCGCAAATAAATAAATGAATATATAAATAATAATCATAATCTAAATATGTATCGATATGAAGATTCTTGGGTTCGAGCAAACGCCCCTAAAGAAGGTCGAAGGTTAAATCGACCGAAACTTTATGAGAATAGCATTTATGGTTGAAACAGTTGTCCGAATAATCCAAATAATCCAAATACTCAATCCTCATCTAAGAGTTTCCCATACACGAGTATTATTTATTTCAATTTTTACTGTTTATTTATTCGTAGATCTTGAACAGCTTTAAAATAATCATTTAACATTTTAACTTAATGATATTCGTTTTTGTCCGACAATACCTAAACAATTGGTACAAGTTTGTATTTTAGGAAGCCTAAGTATAGAGTTTTATCTGTACTAGCGTTATTTTTCGTGACGAGGGCCGGAATGTTTCCAATTGATTTCGGAAGCTGG
>NC_136485.1:180481976-180789476 GCF_053919585.1 Euprymna scolopes | reverse complement strand
TTACACCAGTTGTTCAGGTAATGTCGAACAAAGACAAATATATTAATTTAAATGATAATTTTCTAAAAACATTAAGGCAGCTTAATATTTTTCTCAATTTCTTTCACATTCTGAAGAGTCACGAAATAAGTTTTTTTTCAACTATTAGTTAAAGATTAAAATGGTTGACTTGATTAGGAAAAAACTTAAATGTATTCTGGTAGATTTAATTTTGTAAATTATTTGCTTGAATAGGATTTTTAAAGTTCTTTATGCTGTTGCATTTTTTAATAAATAATTGATTAATAATAACTTCAAAAATCATATGTAAGTTATGTAGATTCACGAAGCACAAACATACAGACGTATAACGACTGTTCGCATAATTTTATTAGTATAAAGATTCTGTTGGTAATAAAAATCATTATAAGCAGCGCGTTCTTTATAAAAAATCATTTTTAATTGTCTCTAAAAGTTTTATTAGTTTTCTTACATTAAATTGTAGTATCCTTCCTTCCTTCGGATAGTGTATTTTGGCGATAGTAACGTATTTGAAATGTGCCGAGATCAACAATAACGATTAATATATAGGTGGTTAAATTAAATGAAAAATATGAATAAAGACATGAATTTTAGGAATAGGTTACCACTTAGCAAGTACTAACTAGACAACAGGAATTTTGGAATGAAAGTGAGAAAACATGGATTAATGAACAAAGTATATTTCTATCAATAAGTTTACAAAGATGTAAAATATACTTTGAAAGACCAAAGTTTGTTGAGAAGTTTTATAGTTCTTGAATAAGAAGTGGACAAAATTGTCAGAAAGTTCGCTTCAAAATTTAATTTTTTGTATGTGTGTGTGTGTGTGTGTGTGTGCGTACGTTTCCCTACCATGTGGCTACGTTCACTGGATATATATCAGTAGGCTTAAATAAATTTCTGCGTAATGTATTCCAGTTTTCTAAGATGAGTGTTGTTGATGTGGAGAGTCGAGGCGCATCGCAGATCACCCGGAAGAATTTTGATTTCAGTTCACCAAACCACTGTTCTGTTTGAGTTTCTAAATTCGCATCTGCCTGTTATTTTGATTGTTACGAGATGCCTTAAATAGGTTTCCAGAGTTTTTTATACCGGCATTTAAAACTGTCGTAGACTCTTAAAAATTCAGTATGTTATTGCTATACATCTTATGACTGAATAATTTTTATAATTCCAAGTTCAAATGAACACCAACAGTAGAAATTGGAATACGCCCTACTAAATCTCGATTTTCACAGCTGGTGATTTTCAAAAATGAAATCTGAAGATGAGGACACTTTAGAAGAACGATATGCAATAAAATTTTGTTTTAAATTTGGAAAAATGCCTCAAAACGTATGGAATGCTTCCGACTGCTTTTGGACCATCTTACATAAATCGAGCATCAGTTTTTTAGTGGCATAAGAGATTCAAAGAAGCCAGGGAGTCTGTGATGGATGATGAAAGGTGTGAGTAAGGAAGTCAGAACACCAGGGTTGATTGGCCAAATAAAGAATTTTATGAATAAGGACCGCCGTGTGTCTATAGAGATAATAAGTGCACAGTTTGATGTGGGAACTGTACACACAATTATTCACGATGAACTGAAGATGCAGAAGATTTGCGCGAAGTTTGTCCCAAGGGTAATCCCATCCTTATCGCAAACTATTTTATCAAAATGTGCATCAAGACAGTTCCTCACCCTCCCTATAGTCCAGACCTTGTTCCACATAACTTTTGGTTATTTCCTAAGCTCAAGGAAAACGTTAGAGATTGTTGTTATGAGACAATTGAGGAGATGAAAGCGGATGTGACGAGGGTCATTGACACGCTCACACAAGAGAACTTCCAATGGGGCCTTCCCAAAGTTGTTGGAACGGCATAACAAGTGCATTGCAGCCGCAGGAGATTACTTCGAAGGGGACTAAGGTTTCATGTGTGTACTATCAATAAAAGTGTCCATACGAAAAAAGTCTGGAAACTTATTGAAGGCACGTCATACTTTTAGATTTTGAAACAATTTTTATTGGTTGAAAACATATTCCTGTGAAAACTTGCTTGCTTCTTTCAGTGAAGAGGAAAGCGTGTCTAAACGGATCGGAGAATAAATGGGGTAGCAATTCAAGCCATTTGCTTTTTAGCATTCGTTCGAATCATGCCTTAGATTAGTCATATTATTGAGCCGCATTCCATCCGCACGGTTTTCAGAGTGAGATTGGCTGAAACTCTTATTTTTCTCTCGTTTGAACACGTGCTTCATAGCGTGTTCGCTTGGATATATTTTGTCTACAGAGGTTGACCTCCGCTTCAAATCACGTCACCTACCTGTGGGTAAATTTCGTTTACAGCCAGATTATCCTGTCATGTACTAGTGTGACCCTCGCCTAAATTCATACTAGCTAACGCAATCGCTACTTACTGGCATAGAGCCCAAAATATATAACCGTATAAATTGATTCTATTAGTTTTGCTTACATAGCTAGAAAATCACGCGCCACACTTCCACAAGCGATAGTAAAATTGTATCTTCTGTTAAATACAGCTTTTTGATAATAACACATTTAAAATCACAGATTTAAGAAGGATTTTATCTATTTGTTGTCTTCTTATGAAGTAAAGTTATTTCAGGTCTTTTGTAGAAGAGCTCCGTCAAAAAAACTTAACTTTTTTATTCCTGTCTAGACTTATGTCGGGTTAGGATTACACTTTAGGTTAGAGTGTACAAAATTCAGAATAGACACTACTGTGGAACGGGTCGCTGAATGGTGAACAGTTATCTATGTGAGAATGTGGAAGAAGAAATATAAGAGAATTCTTTTGTACAAAATCTCAATGTCACCAATGGATTCCATATTCTTGAATACGAGAGGCATTCAATAAGTAATGCCCATGACCCACTTCTCATAGGAGTAGAGCAACGAAACTTGGCGCAGTTATTAGTCTTTTTACATAATAACTACCTAGGGTTATACATTTCTCCCATCATTTAATGAAGGTTCGGCCTTTAACCACGTGGTGATTTCAGAAACTAAGGAAGCGTCATCTGGGAAATGCTATTCTTTCAAAAACAATGCTATGGCTGGGAAGAGATGAACATTAGAGGGTCCAAGGTCAAGAAAGTAGGATTTCATAGCCACACGCCTTGCGTGTTGTGTACCGGAGTGTTGTCTTTCAGAAGGAAAGTACTTTTGTCCTGCCCCTTCATTCTGATAACTTCTATTATTTTCTTCAAAGGTGAAGCATAATAAGCTCATGTAATTGTGGTACCTTTTGCCAAGAAATCTGTCATCACCTCGTCTTGGTTCCAGAAGATTGTGAGCATGACAATTCGGAGGTGGTATCCAAGTGTTTCCACTGCATTGACTGGACTTTGGACTCTGGACCATAGCTATCAACACAGGTTTCATCCTGTGTAATCAGTCTTCTGAACAATTTCAAAAGCATCGGATTTTTATTCGTTGGAAAATATTTTTAGTTAACATGTTCCTATGAAAAATAATTTCTTTTCAAAGTGATGAACAGAGTAATTCCGTGTTTTAGTGGGGGATGCCCTTTTCTCTACCCTGCGACCCCTCTTCCACAGAAGAGACGTTGCGAGCCTATCCTTGTTTTATCGTTATTTTCATGGCAGGTGCTCGTCTGAACTCCAATCCCTGGTCCCCCCTCGCCAATCTTTCACGAAAAATACCGGTCTAGCTGAATCCACTGTGAAAAATTTCCCCCACTCTATATCTGTGCCTAAATCAAAACGCGGATTCCATGAACAAAGCTTCTTTCTTAGAACTGCACGCCTGTGGAACTCTGTTCCGTCTGCTTGCTTCCCACCGGACTAAAACGGATGTGTTCAAGTCCAATGTTAACAAATTCCTAATGAACCGCCCCCTTAAGTACACACTTCATCAAATCTCCACACTAACGTAATGTACTTGCAATAACCCTTATCCCTGAGTGGCTTCCGGGCCTTGATAAGTGGTGATCACTGTGTAAAAAAAAAAGAAAGAAAAATTCAAACCATTTGTTTTTTTAGCATTCGTCCGAATAGCATCTCAATATAAACAATCGACGCTAAACTACCATGAAAGAAGTGAAAAGGAAAGAAAAAAGAGGAAGCCAAACGAGCAAAGAAAAAAAAGAGTCGCTAATATCAACTACTTCCATATGGTTGTTTATATCAGCTTCATGTTTGCTATACCCGTTCGTCGCACATTAATTTCTAATCTACCACATATTACTAAACTCAGCCCAGTCACATTGTTTCCTATTCCTACACACAAAGCATCCTAGTTTGACGCAAGACTATTGACTATTTTACATGTTAATTAATTTTAGAATATATAATTTCTCGTAAGTATCGTTTCAAATGTCTACAAAAAAGATCTGAATGTCGTAAAACAAAACAATCACTTTTTGTTAACAGTAAACAAACATTTAATTATAATTTTCCAGTATGGAATAAAGGATATTTTTTTTTTCCTAAAAACATTTTTTTTTCTTTTTTAGGGTCATAGCCAGAGTGTAAGTGCTATGACAGTCATCCAAGGAGACTCGGCTTTCGTAACGGTTGGTGTTGATCATTTAGTGATCAAATGGTCCATGGAAAATCACAATGTCATCTGGAAAATTATGCTTGAGGTAAGACATGAAATTCAAGTGAATATCGATTTAGTTTTTGTGAGAAATGAGATATTGTTTTGTACAGAAAAATATTTCTTCAGGCAAGTCACTTTGTCGGTTTACAGTATAAGTTATTAGCAGGGATACCTGGCGTTACTCGGGAGTACGAGTAACAAAATAGAAGAGTTAAATGAAAGCGTGTAGCATCTTTTTTTAAATTATTTTCTCGCTTTCTGTCTTTTTTTTTATTATTATTATTATTATTATTATTATTATTATTATTATTATTATTATTACATTTTCACCCCAAACAAAGCACATTGCCACTTTGTTGTAGGGGGCTACTATCAGGGGTACTGTGTAGGGAGTTGGGCAGCAAGATATCGGTTCACGTTGCACTTGAACTTCTGCATGTAAGTACAGTTGGGGAAGCAGTGTTAAGTTTTGTTAAATTTGTCGTTGGTGAAAATGTTGCACAATATTCCACTCCAGGAATTTGTGAGAAACCTTTCGCTACAAATCTTGCTTTAAAAGCGTCACTGCCAGAAGCTGTGATTTTTGGGGGAAACCCCAGCGTGAAGAAATTATATTTTTATCTGTTGGTTTTGCCACTATTTCGTATGTGTTATTTTCAGATAACGCTTTCAATTCGGATACCATAGCTTGTTCCCATTCTTGGTGGTTTTGTGAATTAATCGCCTCATTATAACTTTCCGGTACGCTGTTCAACGAATAACAGTAATCCACAGCGTAATCTTGTATCTTTTCAATTTGTAAGAAGTCTGGCCTTTTTCGCTCCCTTTTTTTATATGAAATTGTAAATTGTCCCGGGCACGACGTTAAACTGCGACCATTTCTACCTTACTAACCAAATTAACCAATTAATACCTAACATAATGTTTCCAGTTTTTGTTACAAAAAAATGGCTGCTGCCATTAAAGCGTATGTCCATAAACTATGCGCTAATTTCGAGTCGATAAGTAGGCATCTTGTCATCTCAAAAAGGGTTCGTCATGTCCTTTCAGCTGTACCATTTTGGAAGGGGGAGTACGGCGCCGATTTCTCGTGTTTAATACGGTGGTTAATTAATAGAAGTTCAAAGTCTTTACTAGTAAATTCAGTCCCATTGTCTGAGCGAATACATTTTACTGAACCGTACGGGGCAACATCAGCTAAATATTTCTTAGTGGCGAGGATAGTGTCGGATTTGTTTTTTAGAAAATAAACCATAATTAAACCGGAAAAATCATCGATAAAGTTCAAAACGTACCTTAGATTATTTCTCCCCATCAGGCTGATCGGACCTGCTAAGTCACAATGTACAAGTGAAAGAATTTTCGTAGCTTTTTTTGTCTTGTGTTCGGCTTATATCTTTTGTCATTTCCCCCTATGCACACACATCACAATTTGGGAGATCGTCTGAAGGTATTATTTTCATGCCTTCGACTATATTTGATAATTTTTAAATATCAGCCGTATTACAGTGTCCTAGAATTTTATGCCAGGTTTCCAAGTCGTGACAGGCAGTTTTTGAGGGAACCATATTTTTAAATAATATAGTCGGCCATTTTCTTTAATGTCAAATACAGTTCCATTGGGGTATGTCAGTTTTGATGTATTTTGGCCAAATTGTATATTCGCGGCTTGTTTAATTGCAGCCTGCACGGAAAATATGTCTTGCTTAAATGTAGGTATGAACAGAGCATTCTTTAGAATACAGTTACAGATTTCGCCTTTATTATTTTTTAGGTATATTTTAGCATCGCCTCTTTTCAAGACTATATCATTTATTTGACTATCGTCGGCAAGTTCGACAAAATGACTTTTAGGATTAAAGTTTGAATCAAAATTAATAAAATCAGATTTCTTAGTGATAACGTGCGCTGTAGCACCACATTCTACAATGAGGTTTTTACCGTTTGTGGTATTCTCAAAGTTACATGTGAATAGAAATGTATGTTCTTCCTCAAAGTTCTCAACGTTTTTTACGGAGTCCATTTTAGAGCGTTTATATCGACACTGGAAAATTTTGTGGTTGGGTCGTCCACAATTATAGCAGATAATTTTATTCTTTTTCTTGGAAAAATTACTTTTGGAGAATACGTTGCGGTGAGTTGCGTAATTTGGTGGTGTCTGCTTTCGAGAAGCATTTTTGAACTTCATAACATTGCTGGAGTTATTATTGTCCACGAGCATACAATTGGTCTCTTCGTAACTGCGCAATGCCGCTTTAAATTCGCTGGAAATTATGGGTTTGTCTTTCTGAGTTATAACAGTTGTAAATGGTTTAAAATCGGCTGGAAGTCCCTTGAGGGTCATTGATATCAACAAGCTATCGCTTATTATTTCACCTGAGAGTTTTAAGGCATTGGCGGTTGTTTCTGCCCTTATGACGTAGTCGGTAATCGTTTCATCCTCGTTACGTTTCAAAGACATTAATTCTGTATATAGGGATATTATTTTCGGTTTCCCTTTTGATAAATAATGTTCTTGTAATATGTTCAATGCTTTCCTCCCATCGTCGAATGCGTCTCTTATAATCAGAGACAGACTTCTATCGTCTAAACATTGAATCAGTTCTGCAAAAACAGTCGCGTATTTTTTCGAGAAATTCGGGGTCGTTTGGATTCTCTGTTGTAGATTGTATGACTTTGTGTAGTTTTCGAATCCTTAGATATCCCAGAAGTTTTACCTGCCACAATTCGAATTTAGATTCCGATCCGTCAAAGAAAAGATGGTGGCTGGGCCCATAACCTGTTAAGTTTTGAGACATTGTGTTGAACAAAGATGGCGGCGTAGTTCAGGTCAGTAACCAAAATGGCGACCAAGAATCAAATGCGGTTCGTCGCGTAGTTAACCTCTTAAGTTCTGAGATATTATGTTGAACAAAGATGGTGGCGTAGTTCAGATCAGTAACCAAGATGGCGGCGTAGTTCAGATCAGTAACCAAGATGGCGGCGAAGAATTAAATGCGGTCCGTGACGTAGCAAATGGCGAACTGATTAAATCCAAAATTCGACGATTTTTATAATTTTGCGACGTTTTGATTGGTTTTTTAGCACAGCCGTTGGTTATAAAAATGATTGGCGAATCCATTCGTCTCATATCCCCATTAGAAGTCAAAAACCTTTTACAAGCAGGGACCCGGAAGGGAATACCAAAGTCTAGCTGTCCTGGGGAAGAAACTACTGGAGTAGAAGGCTCTCTTACATCTAGGGATCTCTACTGTGTAATGGTGAGATTTAGCTGCTTGTGGGTTTTTTCGGAGGTATTTATGTCGAGGGGGCACAAGTGCTTGCGGTTCGGCAGAGCATTCACCGTTAAAGTACTTGTAGAACAGACAGAGAGATGCAACATTTCGTTGATGGGACAGAGGCTAAAATTTAGATGACAGTTCAGGACCTATCAGATTGGCGACTCTCTTTTGAAACTTGTCTAGGAGCGAGAGACTAGTGGCAGATGCATCAGCCCAAATATGACAACATTACTCAATACATGGGCGAATGGTGGCCTTATAGAGGTATAGGATACTTTCGGGCGTTAGTAGCTTTCTAGCACGGTAGAGAGAACCTACCTTCTTAGCAGCGGTCCTGACGATACCCTCAATGTAATTGTTCCAGCTCATGTTTCCTGAGAGCGTTAGGCCGAGGAGTTTAAAAGATGTACTTTCAGATAAATAGTCATTGGGCATTGCTATTGGTGGTAGAAAAGGTTTCTTGTAATTATTGAAGGAAACCAGTTTAGTCTTGGCATCATTGAATGTGATCATCCATTTATGTCCCCATTCTACTACAGATCGGAGCTCATCTTCTAGTGTTTCTGCCATTTCTTTAGATATGTGTTCATTTGTTTTCCTGTCGTATCTGTTATAGAGCGTGGTGTCGTTAGCATATATACCCATCTCACAGGCAATTTTTTCAGGAAGGTGATTTACGAATATTATGAATAACGGAGGTCGTAGGATAGACGCCTGAGGCACTCACGCATTTATATCATATTGTTTAGATGTACGGCCGTCGAGGACAACCTGGATTTTTCTCTTATCTAAGAAGGATTTAATTATATCATGCACTCTTCCAGTGATACCATATGATCTGATTTTCCTGAGAAGACCTTCATGTCATACCCTGTCAAAAGCCTTAGATATATCAAGAGCTACCACTCTACCCTCCCCTACTTTGTCCAGTGACTGGTATATACGTTCTGAGATAACAGTTATGATGTCTGCTGTGGAACGGGCTTGTTTAAATCCATATTGTTTGTCAGTCAGAAGTTTAGCATCTGTAAGGTGATGGACTAGAGCTTGGTTAATTATGGTCTCAAATATTTTGACGAAAAGAGGGAGGAGGCTAATGGGGCGATAATTTACTGGGTCAGTTCTTTCGCCAGAATTCTTGAATACTGGTACTACAGAAGCAGTTTTCCAGCAGGCAGAAAAGCAAGATTCATTAAGGCATTTGTTGTAAAGTTTGGAGAGAACTGGAGCCACTTCGGCGGAGCACTTTTTTAATAGCACAGTCGGGATGAGATCAGGTCCACATGCTTTTGCAGTGTCAAGATTTCTTATGATAGCATGCACCTGAGAAGGGGTGATTTTCAGATCATCTAGTGTGGCGTCTGTCTGCAAAGGAAAGTCAGGCAGGGGGTGGTTGGCAGGGTCCAGTGTGAAGTTGGAGGAAAACCGACTGGCAATCATGTTAGCCTTATCAGTTGAGGAGCAAACAACCTCATGATTGTTGGATAGTGGAGGAATTGTTGATTGCCCATTATTTACTACACTGTTGTAGATTTTCCAGAAGTCGCGGGTTCCTAATTTCTGTGCTTCGATGCGTTTTCTGGTGGTTTCAGTAAATTCTCTCTTAGCTGTCGCTATTTCTTTCTTACAGTTACTTCTGGCTTCTATATACTTCTGCTTGTTTGAACTGGACTTATGTTGGTTAAATCTGCGGTACGCATGCTGCCTTTTCGCGATGGCAGCTGCACAAGTAGAAGTAAACCATTGGGGAGAGTCGGGCTTGCTATAAAATTTCCGTGTGGGAACATGTGCTTCAATTGCTGTTTTGAACCATTCAGTGGCCTCATTTGCGCACTGTTCAGCAGGAAGTGAGAAGATATTTTGCCATGGGGCGTCCCTGATGAGATCCCTGATGGCTTCCCAGTCAGCCTTTTTATAATATCTCGTTGTTTTGAACAGTGGCTCTTCAGTTTTGGCTCAAAAGTTTAGGGCTATTTCAACCATTACCACTGCATATATATATATATATATATATATATATATATATATATATATATATATATATATATATATATATATATATATTCAAAAGAAACACAAAATAAACAAAAAGGAATACAATGGATTATCCAACTAAACATTCATAAGACAGGTCTTAACACAGACCTAGGCCAACTTAAATTCGACAAATACTTAAAAAAATAATTAAGTAACACAGTCACCTACTCATATATATATATATATATACACTTATACGTATGGATTAACTTGTTCTTGTTCTATATTGATTTCACTATGTATATTACATCTTTTCATCTTATAGCTAATACATGCATTATTCTCTTGTTATTCTTATTATTACTTTATTTATCCTCATTATTATGTTTTATTAATATTACTTTTATTATTATTATTATTATTATTATTATTATTATTACTACTACTACTATTATTTTCGTTATACCTAACCTTCTATCTGCACCATTTTCATATATATACACCATTTTCATATATATATATATATATATATATATATATATATATATATATATATATATATATATATATATATGTATATGTTTACATCTATGTTTACATTGTTAACTTCATATCTTATTCACTCACTTTATTTTATATATGTGTTTAAATAGTAATTGATATTTGTGTTTGCTTATATAAGTATGTGCATATGCACCTATATATGTATCTATGTGTTTATATAGGGATGTGTATACATATATCTGTATATATATATGGTTGTATATTGTTTATATATATATATATATATATATATATATATATATATATATATATGTGGGGGGGGGTACATTCCTGTCCATGTAATGCATAATTATGTTGATGTGCACATCTTTGTGCTGCCTTACATGCTCTTGTATTTTGTTTTATGCTTATTTGTATACGTATGTATATGTATATGTATAGATGTGTATTTATGTGTATGTGTATTTGTATATTCTATATGTATGTATATGTATATATATATTTATATGTATGTGCTTATGTGTATATATGGTATGTGTGTACATGTGCGCATATGGGTATGTGTGCATGCATGTATGTATGCAAATGGGTGCATGTATGCATGCCTGGACCTGTATATGTCATTGTATGCATATCTGTTTATGCATATTATTATTTATATATGCATTAAATGTATGGGGGTGCATATAATATATACATATGGTCGTTGAATATGATTGTATTGGTATGTATGCGTATATATGGGTGTTAATTGTGCATGCATATATATATATATATATATATATATATATATATATATCCTTATGCACATGTTTTTTATGTAAACGCTATTATTGGTCTATGGTTTAAATATAAATATTATTTATACTGTTGTTATTATTATTATTATTATTATTATTATTATTATTATTATTATTATTATTATTATTAATAATAATAATAATAATAATAATAATAATAATAATAATAATAATAATTTTAAATATTGTCATTATTATCAATACACACAGAGTGATTTTCGAGACAAAAGCACATACATTTAAGTATCTGCTCTGATATTATCCTCGGTCTGTGTATGAGAATTTCTTCAGGACTGAGACAATTTTCCTTCAGGACCGAGACTAGTTGTATTGCCATTTAATTATTAACTAATATTACTCTTATTGATTTTATCATTATTATTATTATTATTATTATTATTATTATTATTATTATTATTATTATTATTATTATTATTATTATTATTATTCATTTATTTATTTATTTATCTATGATCGTCCCATCTTTATTGAGGGAGAGACGGAATTTACTCACTATTAAAAAAGCCGACATTGTCTCTAACTCTGCCCTCTTCAGTAGTTTTATTATTATTATTATTATTATTATTATTATTATTATTATTATTATTATTATTATTTTTATTATTATTATTTATTCATAACTATTAATTACATTATTTTTACCGTTTAACAATTTATTTCAATTCCATTATACATATTGAAATCAATTGCGTCTCATTTTTGCCGTTTGAATGAAACGCTTTTACGTTGCAGCATTAAAAAAAAACATAATCTTCTTCCATAAACGACTAAAATCATTCACGTGAACTTTTCGAGCATGATTGCTAGGAATGAACGCTGCAAATCTCCAGTTCTTTAAACGGTTTTCTTTTTCTTTTTTATTTTGATACTTTTTGTGACCAAGAGCGGAGGTCCGCTTTAAATATAAAAAATAACAATAAAAATATTAAATACAAAAAGTAACATAGTTTTTCAAGCTTCAAAAACCCCTCATAACCGTTAAATCAAAAGAATATATATATATATATATATATATATATATATATATATATATATATATATATATATATATCAAAAAAAATTCCAAGTTTACAAATTGAATAATAAAATTAAAGCCTGTATAAATATTAATATTTATATGACAATCTTAAACAGAAAAAAATAATTTATTCTAGATTGAGCATTGATATAAGGATTAAATATAAACGCTGTAAATTAGAAATTACAATTTATTATTCGACAAAAAATACAAAAACTTAAACAAATGTTCTTATTCCATGAAGTTTCATAAATGGCTCTTATCCTCAGAGAAAATAGTTAGCAAAATGATATTCATCGGCAAGCTATAAATTTTGCTGGTTAGCACATAAATTGCCAACTATAAATTAGAGAGCACGAGAGGGAGCGAGAGAGAGAAGAGAAAGAAGAGAGAGCTGTAGTCCCTGGCTTTGGTGGAGAATATTTTGGACGAAGATAGAGTCTTGCGTATTGCCAAGAACCACAGCGAATAGTATATATGAATTACGTTTAAAAATTGTCTTAACGCATGAAGAATATGTAGAATATATAAAGGCATGCATGTATTAAAAATGGAAATAAACGAAACATTAAGTGAGTATAAAGATTACCAGTTAGCAAGTGCTTCCTAAAACTTAAACACAGTTTTATAAAAGAGAAATAGAGAAAAACGAAGGTTATAATAAATCATTTTAATATCTAATATTTTATAAGAATGTAAAAGTTATTTTCAGTTAGTAAACGCATTTTTGGTGAATTATATTCAGTAAGAAGTCACAAGTTAAAACCTTTGTAGTGTGAATAATATATGCGTATGTAAGTAATATATATCTCAATATTGGCAGCGTGCCATTGTGTATGCGTGTGCGTTGGTGCATCTAGTTATTGTTACTGCGTGTATAGCTGTTACTAGCTATTATTTTCTGTTCGCCTAACTTTTGTTAGTTTGTAATACTATGTGCGCGAAACGGAGAAGGATTGTACGTAAGTCATTGAGACATTTTCGCCTCCCTTGGCTCGGAAGCATGAAAAGGTGTAGAAAGCAGACGTTCTTGGATTAGGAAATGGGAAAAAATGATTTTGTTGACCAGATCTTATAAGATTTTCTAAGTTAGTAATGCATATTACTTTCACGTAGATGTGTTACTTTTGGGGTCTTCGAACGATTTTTATTGGTTGAAAATACTTTGAATTCACACGTTCCAATGAAAATTTCCTTGAAAGAAGTCGAACTCCAACGAATCAGATAAAGATAAAGTATATGTGTAAATTTGACATTTTATTAAACTTTGACTACTTCAAGTGTATACGGTGCTAGATCAGGTTAACCAGAAGTAAATGATGTCTTCCAGTTCATGTTTGCTGTGAACGTACATACAATATTCTCTCTCCCCTCTCCCCTTCTCCGCATTCTGTATCTCTCTCTCTCTCTCTCTCTCTCTCTCTCTCTCTCTCTCTCTCTCTCTCTCTCTCTCTCTCTCGACAACTAGTTTAAGATTAAGAAAAAGAAGTATTTAGGAAGAAATAATGAAAACAAGAAAAAATGCTGGTTGACTAACATTGAAACAATTACCAGTAAGAATGACAATAGTAATTTTACCTCTTCCCTTGCACATACTAATCTGGTTCCTAGTGAGCCCAAGCATTTTTATTATAAACAGAATGTGGTCACGTTGAATCCAATTATGTACGGTTAGTATATCTCGTGTAGTTTCTGATTTTAAATCTGACACACTCAGAACTGCACCTTTCTTTCCTTATATAATCGATATTGTCTAGTGCTCCACAAAATCCCATGAGATTTATTATAATTTAATCCCAACGTGGAATGTGCTTTGATGAACTCATTGCACGTTTATCCCTTAGATGTATACTCCCGACAAACCCAACTTTGAAGGGACCCATATAGAGAGTCGCCAGTTTCTTTTAGGGGTTCCGATTTGGGCGAGATATTTTGAGGAAGGGTCGATTTTAAAGAGATATTTTCAGTGAAAATGGTTTTTAGATTTATAATTTGGAAAGAAGGTTTTTTGGAAGAGCCGATTTTAGGGAGATATTTTAGTGAAAACTGTTTTTAGGTTTATACTTAAATGTCATAGAATGATAGAAATGTTAGATGATAAATACAAGCAAAATAATGATTTCAAAAGCATAAATTCAAAAAAGAAATATTTTGTATTTGTTTAAAATACAATAGAAAAACATGTTTTAGAGTCCTTGCAAAACAAGGAGGATTCTTTAACTGAAGTATTGAAGTCACAGTCGATAATTCATTGTCGTGTCTAACATAGGTTTGAAAATCGTAATTAAAACTTCTCCACTCAATTATACAAATTATATTTTATTAAAAGTTATTAATAAGAGTCAATGTTCATTCGTTTTCCCAATTAGAAAGAAAATTCCTCGAGAAAAAATTGGAATATTTCGATGAATGTTTTTATAAAGTGGCAGACGATAATGAAAGTATTAATTAGTTGTGTGTGTTCGTTAATGTTTGCGTGCGTATACTTGTGACTGTATGTGTTAGTTGAGATATAGCAGCAGCCCAAAGGCCCCACAGAGGTGCGCCGGAGTAACACCGATCTATGGACCTCGACTCAACTAGTTTATTAAAGGAGAATCTGACCTTATATGAGATCGATGTGGCTCCAGAAGTCATTTCGAATGAATTCCGATAAACCTCTGATTGGTCCAAAGTATTGTGATTTGTTTTTTATTAATTCGGGCGAATACACACGTTAGTCTGCATGCGTAGAACCTAGTTTAATCATTTTTTTATTTTGGACGTCGAAGTGTAAACATCGGTCACCAGACGTCTTGCAGCAAAATTGTACTTCATTTGTAGACATCTCTTTGGAATTCCATCCTTATTTTCTATTTCCTTGGCTGTACTCACATGCAGAAGTTTAAATGCAATGTAAACAGACATCTGGCTCATCTCCTAACATACCCCCCATATAGACGTGATCCCAACTAGTCACTCCTTAAACTCAAGTGGCAATATGCCTTGTTTGGGATGAACAAAAGTTAAAAAAAAAATAGCTAATCTTATTAGAAAACAGGTTGTTCAATAAAGTTCGGCATATTGGCTCTGAGCCAGGCAATAGTGTAACTTTCGATTTATGCCTATGGATTTTGCTCCATTTTGTGCCATTTCTATTCATCTGTTTCCATAGCTGGGATTAAAAACGTGTGTAACTATAGAAGCTTGGCCTAAATTTAAATATACTGTATTTTTTTATCTGGAGCACCTTGGAGAACGAAGAATCAAATAATTGATTATCGTTTGTTTGCTTAACATATTTTATAATTGACAGATTTATTGACGATGGAAAGAAAACTAACACTACATTGAAAGAACATTTATATCGATTAATATTTAGAACAAGTATGGCACAAGGCAAATACCTTTCAGTGTCTAAAGTAACGCTATACTACAAATAAAAAAATGATTTTAGAAACACACCGCGATTCACACCTAAAAATGTTGCATACTGTACTTTAGTATATCAACAATAATAATACGTGCTGTTTTTATTACAATATATATATATATATATAATTATTTCCACAGTCAATCAACGTCATACATGCTATGAAAACGAACAAACTTGAAGTCCAAAACTCGAGTTTCGCCCTCATTAGGGCTCATCAGTTGAACACATCCGAACTCTGGATTTGAAACCCGATTGTCTTCTTGCATGCGATCCGATCACCTTTCCACCTGAACAACTGCGCCACCCGACTATGGAATGTATAAAACAAGAAGTTGCTCAAGTGGCAGGGTACTCGCCTCGCATGCAAGAGTTTCTAGTTTCAAATCCAGTCTGAATGTGTTCAACTGATGAGTTCAAATGAGGGCGAAACTCGAGTCTTGGACTTATAGTTTGTTGGTTTATAGGGCTTGTGTGAGCTGCGACATTGTTTGTTGACCGTGGAAATAATTATATCATCTCTCACATTCTGAAAATTATAATATATAGAGAGAGGAAGACCTTCAGTATGTAGTGGAATGGGGCCAAAAATGGGTGGTAACGGTCAACGCTGTAAAAACAAAGCTCGTCTCCTTTAATAATTACAGGAAACCTTACCAACCACCAATAGCTATGGCTAAGGATACTTTACCTGAAAGCATTTCGTTCAAGCTACTTAGCTTAACGTTCACAGGAAACATGAGTTGGAATAGATACATCGAGATCATTGCCAAGGCTGCTGCAAAGAAGGTGGGCTCTCTCTATCGTACTAGAAAGTTACTTACACCTGAAAGTATCCTGTACCTCTACAAATCACCATTCGCCCATGTATGGAGTATTGTTGTCACATTTTGGCTGATACCTTTGCTACTCTCTCTCTCTCTCTTTCTCTCTCTCTCTTTCTCTCTATCTCTCTCTCTCTCTCCTAGACAGTATCCAAAGAGAGTCGCCAAAATAGGTCCCGAACTGTCATCTAAGCTTCAGCCCCTTATCGTGAATCATCGGGATAATAAAAAGCTTAACACATAAGGTTGAACTTAGATACAAATGGAAAATTCAATACAAAAATATATACTAGTGCATCCAGTAAGGAGATTACATCAATAGGAGTAAGGGATATAAATGCCTTTTGTCCTAGATATTTCGAAACCTAGTATTTCTCAGAAGAGGAGAGGAGTGCTAGGTAATAAATGATAAATGCGACGTCTACGGATAGGCGTATTAGGAAATAAATATTGGGGTATCTAGGAAAGAGAGTAAATAGTATAGAGATGGAAGAGGAAAAGATCGCACTAGCTCCCTAGCTTTTACTCCCTATAATTTCATACTATTTATTCTCTATCCAAGATACCCCAATATTTCTTGATGAATTTGATTAATTGACGAATAAATCTTTATATACTAGTATATAATTTGTATTGTCGATTTTTCTTTTATATATATATATATATATATATATATATATATATATATATATAAAACAACAAAAATAATAAAAAGCAAACGCCAACCCAAAAACCTAAAACGCATTCTTACGTCATCCAAACTCAATCAAGACACAACAAAAGGAGTCACAAAATGCAACAAACAACGATGTGGAGTCTGCAACATAATATTAGAGAGAAACACATACACATTCATGAATCCCACATAAACATTCAAAATTAAAAAAGACCTAGACAGTACCTCAAAAACGTGGTCTATGTAATAAAATGTGCAGCATGCGATAAATTCTACATAGGCGCCACTAAAAACCTTAGTAATAGAGTAGCCTTACATAGATCTAACATCAAAATCGCAGAAAATAGACACCTGCATGTATCACAGCACATACACACAAATGAATTTAACTCTAACTGACTGAACTTTTGACCAGCTAACCGACTATTGGTGACAAAAAGTCTGAGATTAACATTTCTCTGAAAAACACAGCCAGTGTTGCCAGAGAAAAATGTTTTCCAAAAAGACATTACCTTAAAAAAAACTGTATATAAAAATATCTTAAGAGAGCTGAACAAGGCTTAAAACGCGTTATAAAAATATTTTAAAATATTAAAAAATGATAAAAGTCTGAAAAACCTACAATTGTTGATGGCTACACTCTTTTAAATATACATTTTTTTCCGTCGTTGGAACTACACAACCATCACTTTATAAATATATATATATATATATATATATATATATATATATATATATATATATATATATATATATATATATATATGGCACATAAGCCTGAAGTGTCCTAGAGTGGATGAAACGCGGAATATTCAGTGTAGCTTAATCGCCATATATATTTTATAACTTACTATATATATGTGTGTGTGTGTGTGTGTGTGTGTGTGTGTGTGTGTGTGTGTGTGTGTGTGTGTGTGTGTGTGTGTGTGTGTGTGTGTGTGTGTGTGACGACAAATTTGATTGGGCAGATTAGTGCGAGTTGTAAAAATATGAAGATTGGAGATCTATGAGAACACTGTGATGGAAATGGCTGAAAACCTATTGTATCTTTTTTCGCAATCGGATACCGAGATTTTCTTGCCAACTCAACCTCCCCATTCTTGAATGATCTTGGTCTTTTTCTCATCGGACCTAAAAAAAAAAGTACATAAAGAA
Source organism: Euprymna scolopes (assembly GCF_053919585.1). Lineage (NCBI taxonomy): Eukaryota > Metazoa > Mollusca > Cephalopoda > Sepiida > Sepiolidae > Euprymna > Euprymna scolopes. The sequence goes on along the minus strand of NC_136485.1, from coordinate 180,771,219 downwards.
AATACACAACAGGCCGCTATCTGCATCAGCGTGTATATAACAATCCCACAGAGTGACGATAATTTAACAAAGTCTGGTTAGTATCGTGAGATACTGAAGGGGCGCTCTGAACTAATGGTAATGATGTTTTGACCCCAAAACCATGCCTAAACACAGAATTATAATCGAATGAAGGATTTGTTGAAAGGAATGCTGCTGTACAAGCAACAGTTATTCTAAAAGAAATGCAATTGTGAACTTTAAATAAGAAGTATGAAATTACGACTCAAAAAAGGGATAGATTAAAACTAGAAGAAAAAGTGCGAAGACCAACACATTAACGGTTAGTTAATACATTTATTATATATTTGAACTAAGAAAAATCGTTATCGATTGCAAACAATAAAAAACACTTATGGTGGACGGTTAAAGAACATGTTGTAAAAATGCTACGATTTGTGAGTGCAGGTGAAAACAAGAAAAATAACTGTCCCTTATGTTTTGAACATTATCTTGGACGGTAGGCCGCAACAATTGTATACAAATAATAATAATAGATCGTTTGATGAATTTGTGGGATGTGTTCCCTTACATTTGAAGTGGTTTCAATCATATTAAAGTATTTTTATAGGTAAATATATATAGATAGATATTGAACTATCTAGTAGCATTAGTAGCAGTAGTAGTAGCAGTAGCAGTAGCAGTAGTAGTAGTAGTAGTAGTAGTAACGTTGGTGGTATCTGAGAGTATGGCCTCCTGATACTAATGTTCCAGCTCATTATTGGCACTATTAAATGAATAAATTTTATTTACTCGTGTAAAAGTTGTACTTTTCTTTAATAAGCATTTGGGGTACGGGTAAAAAAAATCAAGCACTTTTAGTTACAGAAGATTCTAATCTGTATAACTTGGATTATCCTGCTTGAATATCTATTTATTTAGCTGCACATTGGATATTTTAGATAGATAGATAGATAGATAGATAGATAGATAGTAGTAGTAGTAGTAGTAGTAGTAGTAGTAGTAGTAGTAGTAGTAGTAGTAGTAGTGGAATATGAGAGTGGCGTAAATATAAATGGTGTAAATAGAGAAAAAAAATGAATAGGATAAAAGATACATTAAAACTAGGCTTATTTTGTTGCTCGATTGGTTGTTGAATTATTCAGTTGTTGGGGGACGGCGTTCAAAATTCCATCTGTAATCACTTTGATCTAATTATCGATTCCAATTATCGCTAACCGTGAATGTGATTGAAAACAATACCTATAACAAGATCGAACACAATGTTTCTCAAGTATATATTTTACCATTGATCCAATCAGGAGATTAATTTTGGATTCGAGAGTTTTAAAATAATATCGTGGGTCTGCGTTCGCGTCAAATCATACTTTGTTTTGGAAATTAAAAAAAAAGTTACAAAAGGTAATAATGAGTTTGAAACAGGATGAATGGTTGATAGAGGACTATGAAAACCGTATGATCTGTGTCAAGACTGATTTTGCATGAACACCTTCAGAAAGTAAACGTCAAATTTCTTTTGAATTATTAAAAAAAAATGTTATGTAAAGAGACGGGATCGTTACATTCAGTTCAGTTCAATTGATTTGGTAAAAAGTAAATTCATCGTGTTTCAATTTCCATGTAGAGAACGGTTAATAAAAATTTATACAGGAGAAGATACAGTAGCCCAGCACTTGTTCAAATTCACCTTGAATTGTTATGTTGTTGGTGCATTTATTACCTCACTTTGAAATCTATTCCAAAACCCTGTATTCTGATTGAGAAAGTGACCCTCCTTTGTTTCAATCGAAATCGGCGGAGAATTAGTTTCTTGTAATGTCTGCATTTGCCTCTTTCTGGTGCAGGAGTGAATAATTGGTTTCGAAATATATTATAATAACCATTAATGAGATTGTAAGTCAAAATTAGATCACTGCGTAAACGTCGGCGCCCAAAGGAGAAAATTTTAAGCTTTTTGAGCCGGCTTTCATAGAGCAGATCCGCCAAACCCTGTACCATTCGAGTAGCCAGTTTTTGAACTCTCTCCGCATGCTGGATATCACGTATTAGATATGATCTGGACACCATACTCTAACAGTGGTCGAACGAGGGAGACATAAAGGAGGAGAAATATTTTAAGAATTAATTTGCACAAAAGAACGTTTTATGAGAAGTACATTGCTTTGTTAGCATCATTCAAAAAGAAGCCCGTATGAAATAAGTCAAAACCATTCTTCAGTCGATTTGTATGGATATTATGGACACATTTGTGTTGCGCCTTAAAAAATGCACGCGAGTAAATTGAGTTCATCTGAACCACATACTCTACAATAAAGAAAAGGACTCCAAAGAATTTCCTGTTTTATATACTTCCTTGCTCTTATTCACCTCAAACAAGGCATATTGACACTTTAACGCAAGGAGTACTATTTGGGACCATGTTTACATGGGACTATGCAAGGAGATTAGTGAGAGACGTCTGTTCACACTACATTAAACTCCTACATGTCAGTACAGTCAGGAAAGCAGGGAGAGAACTCCAAAGTCCGAAAGAAGAAACTATTAGAGTAGAAGGCTTTCTAGCATTTAGGGGTCTTTACAGTGGAGGGGTGGGATTTTGTAGTGCATAGATTTTGATTTAGTTACAGAATTGTTTGCTTGGTGATGACATCAGTTCTTTTTACCTCTGGTGAATCAAGGAACGTTATGACTTAAAATATAAAGACGAGCGAAGAGTACTTGAAATTGCGATTCCAATCACCATGGTGTCATGAAACCGAAATATAACGGTGATAAAAGTTGTGCCCAGTTATTATATGTTGACTCGCATGCAATCAAATGTCGAAGGGATTTTGGTTTCAGTGTCAACAAAACAGGTGTGAGCTAATAACCAGAAGCGGCGACAAAGAAACACGACAAAAGGTATGCCTACCTATGTCCATTTATTGATAATATGTCACTGTTGAACTGTTATTTAGGTTTATATAAGGCACACACCTATCGATAACCAGTATGCACATTATATACATCCAATTACCAAAAAGGAACTTTATACATACACGAACATTGATGAATTTATAACGTAGATAATCATATACACCCTATAGCAACGAAGAGTTATTTTATATATACATGTATGTACACGACATTGATAACTATATAACATGTTGTTTGGTGACTGATTTACTTATTCCAACGGAATAGTTGAACTTATGTAGTTACCATACACACACACACACACACACACACATACACATACACAGCATGAAAAATAGGGGCCCAGAAAAAAAGAAAATAAAGGGTCTATTTGATTGTAGAAATTAAAAAAAAACGTATTAGTTAACACGCAAAAAGATAAAGAAAATAAGGTGTCTATTTATTTGAAAAAAGAATGCGTTTTGGTTTGAAAATAATTGTACGTTGTGCTGCTATATGATATAATTTTTTTGAAACAATGAAATAAAAATAATTTTACACACGTACACGCGATGGATGCTTGATGTCCGAGTTCGATATAACTTTCGACATTCTTTATGAGTATCTTGACAATGACACTTATTGGTGAATTGTAGAAAGAATGTTTTTCTTCATTCTTCTGACGAATCATAGTCGTTAGAATTGAAAATGCGTGATATGTTTATGAAATGGAAAGAGTGCCGAGTCATTTCCATGTTTGCATTAATTCGGATTCGTACCGATTTCACATAATGTTTCAGAAATTTTTAACATGAGAATTGATAACGACTCAACGCTTTTTCCATTTCATAAACACGCCACGCATTCTGAGTTCTAACGATTATGATTCGTCGTAAAAAAACAAAATCAATCTTACTGCCATTCACCAATATGAGCCATTGTTAAGACACACCTAAAGAAGGTTTGAGATTACACGGGCCGAAACATGCGAATGACATTCAAAATGAGAACAGTAGTCAGTACATAATATCAATCCTCATCTCAAAATTTCCGAAATAATAAACCAGTTATCAACAAACTTCATTTAATTCTTGAAAAATTGAAGAACTAAGGTCCATATAAAGTTAAAACCGTTTTTCGAAGTCACCTTGTTTATTTAGAAAATTTACCTAGTTTTTGGTCGTAGACTGACATAAACTTTCCATTATGGTAAGAATTGTAATTTTTTAAAAGTTTATTTGAATAAAATTTGTTCGTTTTTCTTATTGATGTGTTATTTTATATGTTGCTTTGTAAACTTCATCTCGGTTTTTTTATGCTGTTCTGATTGCGTTTGTTGCAGGGTCCATGCACTTGTGTGAACATCGATCCCCAGGGAGACATGTTGATTGTAGGCACGGCCATTGGTCGATTGCATATAATCAATACATACGACGGCCTTGCGATCACTTCTATGCAGATCACCACAGAATTAATCAGTACGTTGCAGTTTTCACCCAGTAAGTTCCAATTTGGTATATTTTTAGATATTGTGAAGCATCATAATACATTCATCATTTCTCTTCTCTTCTTGAAGATCCCTAGTAGTAGTAGTAGTAGTAGTAGTAGTAGTAGTAGTAGTAGTATATTCATGTTGGCTCCATATGATAACATTGCCGTTACCTCAATGGCTCTTCATACTACATCTATATTATACTTGAAGGCCGGTCGACATTGCCCGGTCGTAAAATACGCTTAAATATGATATTTTGATTTATACAGATTTCATATTTATTTATTAATGTATTTTTATTTCAGACTATTATTTTCATCTTTATTAGTTGTTGTTTTCATCTTTATTGTTTGTTGTTTTTCACGACATTTCGGCCAACTATTCCTCTGGCATTCGTCAGGTGGTAACCGCGACCGATAGGAACTTCGAATCTCCTAACTGTATTCTCAGCAATCACTGCCATCCGTAGTTGTTGTCGTCTCACCACATTTGGGCCAAGTAAACCTCTGGCACGCTTTGAGTAGGATTGAAACCGCTATCTTCAGACAGTGTCCATCTGGAACGGTAGAGATTCAACGTCTCTATCAACTGCGCCACGATAGCCTAATTAATGCACCAAAGTATTTAGTAGTAGTAGTAGTAGTAGTAGTAGTAGTAGTAACAATAACATTTTTTACAGTATTGCGTTCATATTTTATGATGCACTAAACATCCCAAATGTTCTCTCCATATTTTATTCCATTCTGTTTCGTTTTTTTTTTTTTTGAATCAGTAAGTGGTTATTATTATTATTATTATTATTATTATTATTATTATTATTATTATTATTGTTGTTGTTGTTGTTGTTGTTGTTGTTGTTGTTCACATTTTGTGTCTTGCTGTTGGTATCGCCGATTTTATACTGATAGGCGGGTCATAAATAAACACAGACTATCTTGTTTTCTTAGTCTTCCAGGAGTTTCCGCAAGATTCGAACGGTTCCCAACAAGGCAGTCTTTTAAGTACGCCAACATTATTGCCTTAAATACCTTGCTTCTTACTAGTTCACTTTCTTACTATTTTTCAAATTTTGCCTTTTATAAGCTTTTCTTGACATGTGGGGACGTAAACTTTCAAACTATTTTCTTCTTTTACACATCGTTATACACCTATTAGTCTTAGTCCTCACTCTTTTTTTTCTTTTTTTTTTCACATATAACCTATCGACATCAATTTTGGGGTGAAGAACTCTATTTATTGTCATCGTTTTCCTTGGCTTTCTGCCCATATTTTTAGCTCATTTTCTTTCCATTAAATAATACCCATCGCATACAGAAATATAGCTACTACCCATGTGTTTACTGTGGATATTTTGTTTCTCCTATTCAACCTTGACTTAAAAACTAATCATAGTTTTCTCTAGTATTCTTTTCTTATTATTTCCTTCATTTCAGCTTATTTTATTTTATCTAATTCCAAAATTCCTAAGTAGGTATATCCTTCTTGTTCAACCTCTTTTATCGTTTCCCCGTTCAAAAGTTTTATTCCTTTACTTTCAACAATTTTCCCATTATAACTTTCAAGGCACCACACTTCTTCATACCAAATTCCATACCTATGTTATTACTGAACATCTTAACAGTTCTTTCAAGTATATTTAGCTGGTATTTGTTCTTTGCATACAACTTTAAGTCATCCATAAATGATGAATGGTTTACCCCGTACTCCTTCTTTTCACACTCATAACACGCATTATGAACGACAAGGGTATCATACTCGAAACAAGCAACAATGGTGACAATGGTGAAAAAAAATCCCTCTCTTCACATGAACTCTTCCAAGACTTCCATTTGGTGTTAATGACACTTTCTATTGTTTCACGCTTCTTTCTAAGAAATCTCGCACATTTGCCGCTATTCCAAATATTTCCATACATTCCTTAGTCCAACTATGTGGAATCACATCATATGCTTTCCGGTAATCTATGACCTGCATAGATTTTTGGATCTTCTCTTACAATCCCGAAGTATTGTCCTACCAGTAAGCAACTGATCCTTGGTCCCTCTACTACCTCGTCTACACCCCTTTTGTTCCTCCAGTAAGATCTCTTGCTGTTCCAGATATTAGTAAATCTAATCTGCCAAAATGCCTGCCAGCAGTTTCCACATCAGTGGAAGGTAAGTGATGGGCCGATAGTTATCAACTGCAGTGTCCTTTGAAATATACTTTTGGCAGAGCACTATTCTTCCACGCGTGTTCCATACAGGAATTACATCTCCTGTCATTATTCCATCAATGTGAGATGCAATCCTTCTATGCAGGGTGATAAAGTATTTTAACCAATACCCCTGTACACCATCTGGTCCGGGAGCTTTCCAATTGGGAATTTTCTTACATTGTTTACTTATTTTCTCCTTGCTCACTTTCACTACATCTTGCGGTTGCTTTAATTTACTTTGTATTTCATTTCTCACATCTGTTAGCCACAAAGAACTTTTATTCTGTTTCGTTTTTACATTCCAAATATCACTCCAAAATTTTGTGCACTTTTCTGACTTTGGTATTTCATTTACGTAATTTGACTGTCGCTTAAGTTCTTCTTAGAACTTCTGGTCCAGACTAAATAATCTATTCTCTCTGAACTGTTTAGTCCTCTCTTCATATCTCTTCATTTTCGCACTTTTTGCTTGCATTCTTTGTTTCATCTCCTCTAGGATTGCTGTTGTTGTTGTTGTCGTTATTATTATTATTATTATTATTATTATTATTATCATCATCATCATCATCATTATTATTATTATTATTATTGCTATCGCTATACTTCTTATTATTTCATTTTCATTATTACTGTTATTATCATTATTCTATTACTACCATTATTACTACTATAATTATCACCATCTTTATCATACTCAATACAACTAATATTAATATTACAATTATGATGATAAATAAATAAATAACACACAAATGCAAGTGCACGTATAAGAAAGACGGAAGTAGTAGTAGTAGTAATAGTAGTAGTAGTAAAATGATATCCCCTCCAACGTTATACGAGGTAACTCTGATATTCTTGATGCTAAATCTGGTGATAAAACGATCAAAGTACTAACAGAATAACACACAAGCCAAAAAGTCATCAATTACAACGTAGGTATTTTTCAGTTTTCTTCTAAGACTCCACGTTTAAAATCAACTTTAACTTCATTTATATCTTTATCAATCGTGATTATGTCTATCAACGAATACATCTTATTCGATAATGCAGTCGGGATTCTTTGTTTTGGTTCCGATTTGGGTGTATGTGGGGAATGTAGAATTGTCGATGAAAGATATCCACTCTCAGTAGAGTTGGTGTTAAGAATTAAGTATATTCCTTTTATATAATATTGCGACGTAAAGTAAAATTTAAATAAATAATTTAAATAAATATAATAACTTCCCAGAGGTTTAACCACTATAAAAGCAAGAATAAATAATTGCACAATCTTCAAAAAGTGTTATATAATGCATTGGCTTATAAATATCCTAAATTAATGGGTATATCTAAGCATAAAATAGATTTAGTAAAACGTTTTAATTATAAGAGTAGTGGTTGATGGGCAGAAATCAGAAGCCCATATTATTAATGCTGGTGTCCCTGAGAGGTGCATCCTGGGCCCAACTCTCTTCCTGATCTACATCAATGATCTCCCAAAACACATACTTAAATCATTCGTTGACATGTATGCTGATGACACAGCCATCTATGGCAACACATCAAAAGCCGTAAATGACAAAGTTCTCTCTGATTCTCTCTTGTCTGATCTTGAGCACGTGGTACAATGGGGGAAGAGGTGGCTGGTTACTTTTAATGCATCTGAAACCAAGCTTCTATCTTTACATCATCAACGCTCTGATCTTCATCTGGCATCAATTGAAATGGATGGCTCTCATCTTGGGGAGGCTCTATGTTTTGACAAGCTTCTTGGATTGACCTTTACTCCTGAACTGAAATGGAACACGTACATCAAATCTGTTGCCAAGTACAAAATAGACTTCGTAGCTTAGTGGGGATGCCCTTTTCTCTTCCCTGCAACATCTCTCCCACAGAAGAGACGTTGCGAGCCTATCCTTGTTTTATCGTTATTTCCATGACAAGTACTCGTCTGAGCTCCAATCTCGTGTCCCTCTCACCAATCTTTCACGAGAAACATTCATTGAGCTAAAACCAGCGTCAATAATTTTCCTCACTCTTTATCTGTGCCTAAATCAAAGAGTAGATCCATGAACAAAGCTTCTTTCTTAGAAGTGCACGCCTGTGGAACTCTGTTCCGTTTGCCTGTTTCCCACCTGACTACAACTTGGATGTCTTCAAGTCCAACATAAACAAATTCCTAATAAACTGCCCCCACTTAAGTAAGACACTTTATCAAATCTCCATTACTAACGATTACTACGATATTATGCCATAGATAGTACACGCAATAACTTTTTATCCCCGAGTGGCCTCCGGGCCTTTATAAGTGGTGACTACCATGTAAAAAAAAATGTTGGTGTAGATTACCAACGTTTTGAAAAAGGAGAAACTACCTTCGAAGTCAACTATTCTTCAAAAGAACAGTAGAGTGCCAGCTAAGCGATTTTGTGCATTTGCTATATATATATATATATATATATATATATATATATATATATATATATATATATATATATATATATATATATGATTAGTTTTTTTTGGAAAAAGAATTCCAGCAGAGTGCTCAATTAAAAGGAAAATCCAAATTTTAAGAGCGTACTTATATTTTGTGTACAGAAAGTTGTTAGTTGAGACAGATCATTGGTACCGTCGGTTTCAAGCCCGATAATAAGGCCCGTTTAAGGTATCCTTATCAAGCTCTCTTCAGCCAATATTCGTCTATCTTATAATCGGAAGTGTGAAGTATATATACCTCGCGAATTCACGTTCAAATCTCGTTTTGTTTAATCCCCCCCCCTTTTTTTTAATATATATATATCGGATAATGTAATACCTAATTTTCAACTTTGAATTATTTAAATTTAAGATCTAATTTCGAAAAAATGTTTTCTTTATATGAATCGATTTTAATTTGAACCCCATTTAATTTTAAAATCTCTTTCCTTATGTATAAAAAAAACTTTAAAATCTGTATTGGTATCGGTTAAAAACTTAAAAATTCGTTTAATTATATCGAATTACATTTAAAAATTTCCAAAAATACGTTTAAAGTTTAAAAAAATATATTTTTAATTCTATCGAATCACGTTTAAAAATTTCGAAATACGTTTAAAAATTATTTTTAAAAAACCCAAATCTTTCAAGGTTTGGGGAAGTGAGTATTTATCTATCCTAAGTGATTTCCCTAGTTTATTAACATTATTATATTTTTCTATAGTTTTAAATTCGAAATAGATTATAAATTACATTTATAAAATATAATTAATTTTTTTTTTTTTTTTTTTTTTTTTTTTATAAAATGCATTAATTAAAAATCTATAATATAATTGCGATTAAAATCCAAGTTTACCGACTAATCATTTATGTATTTACAATTTGTTTTTTTCCTTATATATATATATATATATATATATATATATATATATATATATATATATATATATATATATATATATATATACATATATATATATATATATATATATATATAAACAACAGCTAAGTGTTGTTCTTTTCATTGATCCAATTTATTAGGAGCCCCTAAAAAAAGGGGGGGTTAAACAAAACGAGATTTGAACGTGAATTCGCGAGGTATATATACTTCACACTTCCGGTTATAAGATAGACGAATATTGCCTGAAGAGAGCTTTATAAGGATACCTTAAACGGGCCTTATTATCGGGCTTGAAACCGACGCTACCAATGATCTGTCTCAACTAACAACTTTCTGTACACAAAATATATATGTGTGTGTGTGTGTGTGTGTGTGTGTGTGTGTGTGTGTGTGTGTGTGTGTGTGTGTGTACTGAAATTGGTGTGCAATAATTTGGCTTCGATGGACAGTTCTTGACTGCGCCGAGAAAACGTTTTGACAGAGACGTACACTTGGCAATAAATGCAAGAAAACGTGACATAATTCTCAAATGTACCAAAAAGATATTTTAATAAAAATTATGAACATGACATCATGTTTAATACCTAGGCCGTGTCCAGTGAAAAATCATTTTGACAAAAGCGCGCACCTGGCGACAAATACAATAAGGAATATAAAATAATTATCAATTTCATCAGGAAGTTATTCTAATAAATATTATGAACCTGATACCTTCATAGAAAGAAACAACAAACTTGATCAGCTGTCCAAAAAGAAATAAGCTAAATGTATAATTTTGAAAGGTCATTTTCGACAAAAGTTAGGTCAATTCAGTAAAACAACAATGGCTGAATAAAACGCTCTTGGGGTGTGGCTGCAGTGACATTAGGCGTTTCAGGTAGTTACAAATCTATCTATCTATTATATCTATAAAAGTGAAAGTGTCTGTGTGTGTGTCTGTGTATATTTCCCTACGCAATAACTCTGTCAATTTTTAATCTACAGACTCAAAATTTGATATACAGGATACTGAGATTTGGGACAATCTACGTGATCCATTTTCGGCCAGACATTTGGCTGTTAAGGGGTCAAACTTCAACGATTTGACCTTTGAGAACGCTTCCAAACTCCTCCGACAATTTTGGGTTTAAACACTTGAAATTTTAGATACAGGTTCCTTGGACATGGATCTAACTTAATAACTTGATTTGAGCCCAAAACAATAAATGTTAAGGGGTCATAATAAGGGTCAAAGTTTTAAAAAATTGACCATTTTTTGTTTTTTGTTTGTTTGTTTGTTTTTTTTTTGTTTTTTTTTTTTTTGTTTTTTGCTTAGCATACACCTCCAAACGCCCGGGCAACGCCGGACGCCCATGCTTGTATATCTATTAAAGTGAACGTGTCTGTGTGTCGGTCTGTATGTCTGTGTGTCTGTGTGTCTGTCTGTCTGTGTGCATTTCCCTACGCAATAACTCTGTCAATTTTTAGTCTACAGACTCAAATTTGATATATAAGGTACTGAGATTTGGGAAAATCGATGTGATCGGTTTTCGCCCAGAAATTTGGCTGTTAAGGGGTCAAAGTTCAACAATTTGACCTTTGAGAACTCTACCAAACTCCTCCGACAATTTTGGGTCTGCACACTTGAGATTTTAGATACAGGTTCCTTGGGCGTGTATCTAACTTAATAACTTAATTTGAGCCCAAAACAATAAATATCAAGAGGTCATAATAGGGGTCAAAATTTAAAAAATTGACCCTTTTTTTCTTTTCTTTTTTTTTTTTGCTCAGCATACACCTCCAAAACACCCGGGAAACGCCGGGCGCCCATGCTAGTATATCTATAAAAGTGAACGTGTCTGTGTATCTGTGTGTCTGTGTGTCTGTGTGTGTACATTTCCCTACGCAATAACTCTGTCAATTGTAAGTCTGAAGACTCGAAATTTGATATACAGGGTACTGAAATTTGGGAAAATCTTTATGATCGGTTTTCGGCCAGAAATTTGGCTGTTAAGGGGTCAAACTTCAACGATTTGACCTGTGAAAACTCTACCAAACTCCTCCGACAATTTTGGGTTTAAACACTTTAAATTTTAGGTATAGGTTTCTTAGACATGGATCTAACTTAATAACTTGATTTGAGCACAAAACAATAAATGTTAAAGGGTCATAATAGGGGTCAAAGTTAAAAAATTTGACCTCTGCGGCCTCTATCAAATTACTCAGACAATTTCTGGTCTAAACATTTGAAATTTTACATAAAGGGTATTCAGAGATAGGGCAAGCTTTTTAATCGGTTTGGGTCGAAAATTTTCAGTTACCAATATATAAATGCATGTATGTATGTTTGCATGTCTGCCTAAAACTTTCGACAGAGGCGACAGATTTTACGAAGATCAGTACTGTTTTAAAGTTCGACCTTTCATGCAACAAATATCGAAAAATTGACTAAAAACATTAATATCTTAACCTTCAACTAGGCACTTTTCTACACAGGGGGTTGCTTTTTTTCGCCGATATTTTTTAAAGTTATTCTCTCCTTTCGATTATCTATCCTTAATTTAAACATAAGTCACTTCAGATTTGGCGGTGATCGTAACCGCAAAGACGTCAGGTATTTTTTCTCCGCTCTTTTCCTCCTTCGCGGTACGGGTTCGAGCCTGCCTTCCTACTACCACTTTTTTTCTTTTTTTTTTTTTTTTTTTGCTCAACACACGCATCCAAACACCCGGGCAGGGCCGGGCTGAAATGTTAGTGTTATATAATAACAATAACTGAAAAGGATTCGAGGTTGGTTGACGATTTGAACTCAAGCAGAATTTCTTCTTTAAAAAACAGACTTACAGTCATATGGAGATATGGCTCAGTGGTAGTGCATTCGACTACAGATCGAATGATCTCCTGTTCAAGCTCAGTGTACCTCACCATTTTATTTTAATGTTTTCTTATTGATGACTTTAATATATGATAAATCGAGAGGTACCATTTAAAGACGTCTCAAATCATTTCTTTGTTTGCAGATTTTACAAGTAAACATTAATCAGAAGTGACTTTTCTAGAGCATTCATTGTTAACCCCAAATATCACGTCAGTGATGTTGTAAACAAACACAGACGGAATTGCTGAACGACATTATCATTACTACCCTTTTTTTTTTTTTTTTTTTTTTTTTTTTTGCAAATTAGTCCACCTGGCAAATTATTCCTAGTAATATATAATAATCAATAGAAGATTGATTCTATAATAATACAGACGCAATCTGCATAAATTAAAATATCATGTTTAAACATATTGTACGACCGGGCGTCCAGCTAGCATTGTTATATTTTCATAAATTAATTTGTCATTCTTTTAAGCACAGCAGAAACTCAACATCGCGAACTTCGATTGTTTTAGAAGTATGTCAACGAGCTGACAGCGCGTATCGATCCCGATAACTTAGCACTGCTGTCTATGTGATTGACAATGTTTACTTGCACCCGACCTCATCCCAGCTGTGCTATTAAAAAAGTGCTCAGCCGAAGTAGCTCCAGTTCTCTCCAAACTCTACAACAAATGCCTCAATGAATCTTGCTTTCCGAGCTGTTGGAAAACTGCTTCTGTTGTACCAGTATTCAAGAATTCTGGCGAAAGAACTGACCCATTAAATTATCGCCCTATTAGCCTCCTCCCACTTTTTGCCAAAATATTTGAGACCTTAATTAACCATGCTCTAGTCCAGCACCTTACAGATGCTAAACTTCTGACCGACCATCAATATGGATTTAGACAAGCCCGTTCCACGGCAGACATCCTCACTGTAATCTCTGAACGCATATACCATTCACTGGACAAAGCGGGAGAGGGCAGAGCGGTAGCTCTAGATATATCTAAGGCTTTTGACAGGGTATGGCATGAGGGTCTCCTCAGGAAGATTAGATCTTACGGTATCACTGGTAGAATACTTAACATAATTAAATCCTTCTTAGATAAGAGAAAAATCCAGGTTGTCCTCGACGGTCGTACGTCTAAACAATATAATATAAATGCGGGAGTGCCCCAGGGATCTATCCTTGGTCCTCTGCTGTTCCTGATATTCATAAATGACCTCCCCGACAAAACTGCCTCTGAGATGGGTATATATGCTGATGACACCACACTCTATAGCAGGCACGACAGGAAAACAAATGAACATATATCTAAAGTAATGGCAGAAACACTAGAGGATGACCTCAAATCAGTAGTGGAATGGGGACAAAAATGGATGGTAACGTTCAATGCCACCAAGACAAAACTGGTTTCATTCAATAATTACAAGAAACCTTCTCTACCACCTATAGCAATGGCCAACAACTCTTTAGCTGAGAGTACGTCTTTCAAGCTCCTTGGCCTAACGTTCACAGGAAACATGAGCTGGAACAATTACATCGAGGGCATTGCCAGGGCCGCTGCGAGGAAGGTGGGCTCTCTCTACCGTGCTAGAAAACTTCTAACACCCGAAAGTATCATGTACCTCTATAAGGCCACTATTCGCCCATGTATGGAGTATTGCTGTCACATTTGGGCCGGTGCATCGGCTACTAGTCTCTCGCTCCTTGACAGGGTTCAAAAGAGAGTCGCAAATCTGATAGGCCCTAAACTGGCATCAAAACTTCAGCCTCTGTCCCATCGTCGAAACGTTGCATCCCTCTGCCTGTTCTACAAGTATTATAATGGTGAATGCTCTGAAGAACTGCAAGCACTTGTGCCCCCACGACGTGAACACCCTCGACAGACCCGACAAGCTACACAATCCCACCCCCACACTGTAGAGATCCCTAGATGTAAAAGATCCTTCTACTCCAGTAGTTTCTTCCCCAGAACTGCTAGACTTTGGAATTCCATTCCAGGTCACTGCTTCCCCAACTGTACTGACATGCATAAGTTCAAGTGCAACGTGAACCAACATCTCGCTGCCCTAATCCCTACATAGTACCCCAGTAGATGTTTCCCTTGATAGTAGCCCCCTACATTAAAGTGGCAATGTGCCTTGTTTGGGGTGAATATGTAATAAAAAAAAAAAAAAAAAAAAAAAAAAAAAAAAAAAGCTTGGAAGAAACCTATAGTGTTTCTTTTCATCCAACTTGCTAAATAGTATCCTTGAAAATCTGTTCACAAATAGTAGCCCCTCGTGACTAAGTGGCTCTGTGCCTTTTTTGAGAGGAATTGACAATAAAAAATTTTTTGAAGATGATGTTCTTTCGCCATCCTTTATTTCTGCAAAGGTTCTATTGATTTTGGAACCACCATTTCCAATCTAGTGTCTTGTATGTGCTCCGGACTCCTGTTGCTTTTGAAATTGAAGGGCTGTTTTTTGTTTTTGTTTTTAAATTATGTAAAGTCCTGCACCAAAGGCAATTCGATAAAGGATGTGTTGTATGGGACAAGTCTCTGGCTGTTTTATTTTACTTTAGTCGAAACCGCTTTCTTTTATCTCTAAAATATTATTAAAAACCAGTTAACTACGTTATAGTTGATCAGAAAGACTCGACTTTGCCCAGGATTGAACGTTGATCAACGAATGTTTCACACTCCCATATTTTTATTGTCATAAAAATCGGTGAAATCGCTTATTTCTCAATCAATTCCATTCTCTAGTTAGGGCTCTATCGTGGTGCATAGAGAGGAAACTTCATATGCCTCCCCGCAGTGACTTAGTCCACAATACATTGCAGTCTACTTTGCACTGTAGAGAATATACTGTTGATTTAAAAATTATTTATATATAATGATTTCAATTAAAGTTTAAAATGCAAAAGTCAAGTACAATACTTCAATTGTACTCTAACCAGAAACATTTCGAATGCGCTCCTGTCATATCAAAGAAACTTCTGTTGATTTATATACCTGGCCTTACTGCTTGTGCAGTGATGATGGTATCAATTTAAGTTTAAAATGAAAAAGTCAAGTATCATGATGCAATTGTGCCTTAAACAGAAACATTCATTTCGAACTTGTCTCTGCCATATCAAAGAACTAACTGTTAATTTTATATGCTGGGCCTTTCGGCTTGTGTGGTAATAAAACTTCTCAAATGCACTTGTGATGTTAGGTTGTGTAAGGTGTGAACTTTGCTCAAAATCGCCTGTTCCTTCTTTCACCGGATTATTTCAATTAGCCATTATCGATTCTTATCGAAGACACTCCAATACAAAACCTATATAAGAACACTGCCAGTCACATAAAGTATCTTTATGGAAAATTTCATAAAAATCGACCCAGCAGTTTTCGAGTCCATAGGGAACTCTCTCTTTCTCTCTCTCTCTCTCTCTCTCTCTCTCTCTCTCTCTCTCTCTCTCTCTCACACACACACACACACACACACACACACACACAAAGTTCCTTTTATATGATAATAGATATATGTCTGTTATTTTCTCTGTCTTACTGGGTTCCAGGACAAAAATTCATCTAATCTGGTGGAGTATCCAGCTTAGTGTTGTTAATATAGGCAACATCACCCGAAGAAGGTGCAGCAATTTTTGTATAAGCTAGTATAAAGTAGTTATACCGAAGGGATTTTGTTTGGGCTTCGAATACTGTGTTATTTTGAATTTGAGTCAGGGTTTACTTGTAGAGGGAAGTATCCTCATGCCAAGTTGTCCTAAAAAAAATCCATCTACAGAGAGATTTTAGATACTCGAGTACAGTAACTAGTAGGCATTCAAGCTCTTTCTTAGCTAGAATGGTGGACAATGTGTCTGAGCAGATTGTATGGGATTGAACTGTTTTCTCTCAGGTTGACAATAAAGTTCTTGTGGTTTTAACTTTAAAATTCAAATAAACAAATGTTGGTCACGACAAAAAATTATTGATTGAAATAAGCACCATCAAAATCAGCACACTTTCGCCAGCACAAAACAAGTGTATTTATGCCAGTAACGTAAAAACTTTAAAACATATCAAACAAGCACTTGTCACCAAAATTAAAATAACTTTTAATCATTAAATACAGAAAGAAGAATTAAGTTTTCAAGTTTCTTTATAGTTTCATCCCTGTCGTAGAGGATTTATCCGATCTTTGAGGATCAAAGTTGTTTTGTTCTATTCATCTCCAAGAATGAAAGATGGGTTATCATCTGTCACTTGAGGCGCCCGCACTAGGAAAAGGGGACGATCCGACTATACTATTTTTGTTCGTCATCCAAAATATTCATTTTTCAAAGGGGCTGAATTTCTCGCATTAGTTCGATATTGGATCATATTCAGTCTTTGTGGGCACACGAGAATATTCTAGCCTGCTTCGAGTTACAATCAAAGCATAGTACTAGTTCAATCTCAGAAAGCATTCTTCTCGGGCATTACCACCTCTATTCAGAGAGTTTTTTTCCATTCATTGACCCTTTTTTGTAGGAGCTGGATATTTCTCACATGAAGATTAACTTTGTGTCCAACTTTTACGGTGTGAGAAGACCCGCAAATAATAAATAGTAAATTAGGACTCGTGCAAAAGGAGAAACTTTATCTACAAGAAAAAGATATCCTATGCAACTATTGCAATGCGCTAGAAAATATTACGTGGAGTATTGAAATCATTATGGAGTCGTTTGCTAGATGTTCTGTTGTGGCGTGACCGTCCCAGGGAGCGATTGGGCTCCCCATGGGGGGAGGTCAAGACTCCCTAAATGCTGGAGAAGCCGGGCAAATATGATTTCCTTTATTCTGTAATTATACTCTGTGTGCAATGGCAACAGACCTTGCTGAGAGAAAGATTGGATTTGTAAATTTCCTTGTTTCATGGAAAGGCGACAACTCAATGTCACTTTGAGAAAAGGTAACAACAACATAATTTCGTTTCGATGCCAACAAATGATGACTCAGTGGTAGAGGAGAAATGTTTAACTTTTGAGTACAATTACCTCGAACCGAGGTTATAGGCTTAACCTTTCGGTGCCTGCAATCGGGGAAGATGGGGCCTCCCCCTAGGAATGATGTAACTAGACGCGATTGAACTAGGAGTGGCCCCGGCCCACACCTTACCTCACTATATGAAAGGATCCCAGCGTCGAAATCGCCAGAATCGAGTTGAGTCTTGGAGAGAATCAAGCACAGTCAATAAGCCGCCACACCCGCCTCTCTTCCTGCATTATTCCACCGCTATACGAGAGAGAAATTAATCTATTTGGGAGCCTGTCAAGATCAACATTGAACTACGAACCATTGTATATAACTATATATATTGTATATCTTATCGTGAATTTAATCCATGGAATAGAGAATTGAGCTTGTCTTTCTTTTGTGTGCATGCGATTGATTTCCTGCCAGCACGACAGATCGACGGAGCGATCAACCCGATCGTGAAATTAAAACCAACCAAATCGATTGACGGGTCCTGCCACACTGAAATACCTTGCGAAGGACGAAGCACGAGTCACATTTGATCCGTGACCGAGGATTGGCTCATGTGACAAAGGGGTCTCCTGGGAAGGAATCACTTCACGGGATCACACTGTGATTGGGCGAAAAATAACCAATCAGTCTACCTTTTTAGAATCTTCATTGAACCTCATGTCAGTGATTCTTTCAAAGTTTTTCCTCTTTTAGTAGTGATCCTCCGATAATCAACTTTGCCTGCTGTTATCTCCGTCTTCAAGACAGTAGGGTACGTGTGAACATTAAATAAGAAACTCAAGCACAGAAGACAAAGCCTTTTTATTTCTACAACCCAGTCGAAACGCACTCTGAAATGAGAAATATAGGAACTGTTAAATTATTATTGGATTTTCTCCAATTATATGTAGTAATAAAGATATTGTGAGTGTGGCAAGAAGAAAGGAACAGAACACTGATGATCTATCTAACTATCTAACTATCTATCTGGTTGGATTCTTTGTCCGGACCAATGTGACTCTCTCTCTCTCTCTCTCTCTCTCTCTCTCTCGCTCTCTCTCTCTCTCTCGCTCTCTCTCTCTCTCTCTCTCTCCCCAGATTTTCCGGTCTTCCATCAGATCTTCAGGATCACGGTTGGCGTCATGTGCATTTTGCTGGATGTATGTGCACCCGTGCCGTCAAGTCCACAGCAATGCATTTCTCACCAGCTGTGGCTTGTCTCTCTGGCAGTGACCGGCAAATTGTAGACGTCGCTTTCTGATAGTAGTAGATATGGCAGGTAGGTTGCCATAAAGTTGCTGGTTCGTAGGATGATCTTGCCAAGGTATATTTAACACTGTTCGTAACATAAGGGTGTACGTGCCGTCTAGCTTTCTTTCGAATTTCATAGATGGAAATGGAATAAAATCTTTTTTGATGAAAGACATGAGAGGACACAAAGATAGGGCGGAAAGAGAAGAAAATTATCTAGCAAATAGCTGGTAGCTGTGTGGAACTTATCTCTGAACATGCGTTATCTTAGATAAACTGTGATTGGTTGCTTTTCATCTAATCAGAAAGCACCGAGCAAACGACTTCCTGACAATTTCAATAGGAAGCTCTACGAAAAGTGTCAATCTAATTAGTGAAGATGTTCGACTATTTTTACATTCACCTAATCCGATCTCGATAATTAGTTTCTACAAATATTTTGATAAAGGATCAGAAACGTTTCTTGGTGCGAAGTTAATTAAATTAAACAAAAACATTTTAATTGCCTCATGAGAGAGACAACTCCATTGTCATCTGCCATCTTTATATGCGATATTGTCGTGTGCAATATCTACATTATACAATACGTTATCTCTACTTACCCCGTATTGGTTGAGATTCCTTTTGTACTAGAGGATTATTGCTTATCAAGAGTCGGGGATAAGGGTTAACGGGTGTCAGATGGGCGGTGAGACAATACCGTGATGATCGGTAATGGTGGCACTTGTGTAGTGTTTGTTTATTTATGAGAACGGCTCAACAGAAACTGGTTTACATTAAACTTGAAAACAGCCATGTTATAGTCAGTTAGGAAGTAGCCCCGCGGTGATATATTCCACAAACAGGTAGTTCTAGGAGATAAACTTTGCTGATTAAATTTATGTTTAATTTTAAGCGCATATAGATAATAAGGGCATTGTTGGCAGTTGTAGCTAGATGAGCGCTTTCTGTGAATGTTCTACATGGATTGACTATAGATAAAAGCTCAGTTACGCACCTGCCATGAAAATATCGATAGAGCAAAGATAGACTCGCTGCATCTCTTCTGTAAGAAAGAAGAAGAAGAAGATTCCTTAATATAATTTTTGAAGTTATACAGGAAAAGAAAAAATATTATTTTATTATTTGATTATTTAAATATTTATTTCGATCAAAAGTAAAATTAAAAATAATAATGTTTTCGTTACGTATAGACTAGAAACATGTACACAGAGAAGCGCGTAAAGTTGTGGATATATTATTTACATAAAGTAGAAGTAGAGAAAAAAGTTTAGAAGTGAAAGAAGGAAATGCAATAAGATTATTACAGGTAAAATTATTGCAGGTAGAAATATGAGTTATCTTTCATCAAATTATTTTACTCATTATTTAAAATTACCATCAACTTAGCAATAGTCTTAGCTGGAATCTTTTAGTATTGTAAAGAATTGTAATGTCGTTACACGTTATCACAGACCCACATGTTGCATGCAGAACCAATCGCTAAAGAACAAAAAAGGACAGGAATTTGACTCAGCTTTTTTACTTAGTTGAAATAAAAGGCATTTATTCGTGGTACTTTCTAAAATAACGCATTGCATCTTGTTTTAAAAGTCTCATAGTTCGCCATATAGTTAACGAAATTCAGACGTGTCGAACATGTGCTTCACAAAAAATCGCTCTCACCGCCCACATGGTCTAACGTCCATCTCACACCAGCCACCTTGCCGTTCCTCTCACTACGTGGTGTCTTTTCTGTCGTCGCACACGTGCTTTTCTGTCGCTTGCCACCCACGTGTGACGTCAGCATCGGCAAGGTCATTTGTATACGTGTCATGCGGCTGCTGTTAACACGCGTCAGCGGCTCTGTTACAGAACATTCTTGAAGAAATAAAAGATAAAGTAGTTAGATCGAATCAAATATCGATGTGTCAAGTGGTATTAATATGTGTCTAAATGATGAAATGTGCCTGAATATGAGATTATGCTTACGCGCTATAAAGATTGCACGCATTGTTGAATTGCGGATGTAGTTGTAAGCAATGGTTTAAACTTTAAACTTGTATATGACGCTTGGTTTAACACTAAAAAAGAAAGGGATTGAAAAAAACAGAAGGAATGAATCAAACACGAGAAGTGAAAGAAATCTCATTCTTCAAGCCTTCAAAATCCTTGATTTAACATTTACAGGAAACGTGACTTGGAACAAATACACTGAGGATATTACCAAGATTGCTACAAAGAATGTGGGCTCCTTTTACCATGCTAAAAAATTACTCATACCAAAGAGTTTCTAATATATTCATAAATCCACAATTCGTCCATGCATGGAGTATTGTTTCCACATATAGACTGGTGCGTCTACCACTTGTATCTCACTCTTAGACAGGATCCAAAAAAGTCTCTAATCTAATAGATCCCGCATTGTTGGCCAAGCTCTAACCTCTGTCCCATCGCTGCAATATTGCATCTCTATGCATTTTTACATGTAATTTTATGGAATGTGCTCCGATAAACTTACTCCAAATTAACCTGATGAGTAGCAAAATCTCACCCCTTCATGTCGGAAAGCCTTCTACTTTAATAGTTTTTGCCGTCGGGCTGCTAGGTTTTGAAATTCCATTTCTGTTTCCTGCTTCATAACTTTAATAACCTGCAATGTACACAGACATCTGGCTGTTCAGCTGTCCTCTGTTAGACACGATTCCTCTTACGCCCAAATATTCTTTTGTTTTGCGTAAAAAGTGTAAAGAAAAAAAAAGAAAGAAAGTTATTGGCTTAATATGTTAGTAATATACATAACTTTCTCTCGTCTTATCGACACTGGTACAATGTAATTGAAAATGCATTAATTAGTAGTAGTAGTAGTAGTAGTAGTAGTAGTAGTAGTAGTAGTAGTCCTATATAAAATTACAACGTTGAATAATGTGATGAATGCTAATCAATAATAGCTGGCCTCGTGCTAAAATTGTCCCATATTTTATTTAAAAGAATTTGCTTAAAAGTGAATACAAAAATTGAAAGAAAAAAAGGAAAAGCCCAACTCGAATTTGCATTCAACAATTCTGAATGTGAATAATAAATGTATATTGATAAAAGTGTTATTTGTTCAACCAAAACAAAGATGTTGATTCGTTATTTTTTCGATAAAGTTTTACATTTCGAACGATTCATTATGATTGAAATGATTGCTTTTAGAATTAATATCTGCATTATCTACGCGAATGAGTCAGAGAAATGGAAATATTAAATCTTAAGTTTGAGAATGATTTGTAGGCAGGTCTTTCGTTAGTCTTGCTTCTTCTTCTTCTTCTTCTTCTTCTTCTTATTATTATTATTATTATTATTATTATTATTATTATTATTATTATTATTTGCTCACTAGGAGAAGTCACACAAGCCATCATCAAAATTTTCTCTTTAAGAACAACTTCAGGTGTTCTCTGGAGTCTGAGTGACAACAAGTCCCCTCAGATTTCCAGTACTCTCCACTACTTTGGATAATCTTTGCAGATGAATTTGCGTTATCGCTACAGCCACTTACCATTGATTTCTCATTGGCAGCGACCATTGTCTTCACTGGAATTTGGGTGGCAATAAGCCTCCCAATGATCCCAGTCTGCTTTGCACTCATCCAGCTGAGGTCTGGCTAGTGCTTTCTCTCTTCGGTCTTTCCATCCTCCTTGACCCTCCTCACTTACTTGGTGTGGTACCAGTTTATGGTGATATGATGATTGCAACATCTTGCCAGACGAGTGCCACTCCCTCAGACACTTATAGTCCATAAGCCCAAATGCCTGAGGGAGTATCTATACACAGATGATGTTACAGAGTCTTAGCTTTGTACGACAGCTAAGTCTCTCTCTCGGTTCAAAATGTTGAGATCCAGCAACAAGCAAGAGCAAGATAGCCAGCAACAAATCAAACTGCAGACCAGCTTAATGCGGGTACTGGTCTCCCGCTTTATGTTTTTTAAAATCAGAGATTTGCTTCTCCTAGAAAGGTTGCCTTCACTACGGCTTACGGGAGCCCTCTCCACCCCAACACATATATACATACACACAAATATACACGTATACATACACACAAATATACACGGTGCTAGTTGGCCGTTGACCCCGAAAAAGGGTTCATTCGCCCTTTGAAAGGTCTATTTTTTAATCCTTCAGGGAGACTAGCCGCCCTCCTCACCAAACAAGTCTGGTGGGGAAACCAGTTTAGTCGCCGGTGACCCGACCATGAGGCAGCTGGTACTGGGTTACATGATACCAGTAGCATATGACATGACATGACCATATGGTGATATACATACACACATACACACATATATAAAAAAGGGAGGCGCGGTGGAAGGCAGGAGTTCAGGGGCGCATGGGAGCAGGGCGCAGGGGGGGGGGGTAATTACAATTTTATCATTTCAGTTTTCATAATTCAAATGTTCCTTTGTGTTTTACATCTGTAGCAGTTTCTTTATGTCCAGTTTGTGCCTGTAGCTCATGTGTGTAAGTATCCACATACAAGAGTTTTCCTTAACATTTTAGCCGTTTTCATTATTGTTATTCGTTGAATCTTTTCAGCCATTCCTCATATTCCAATCTCTCCCATTCTTTTTTCAAAGTTTTTCGCTATTTTTCCTAGCGCTCCTACTATTAGTGATGTTATTTTGACTTTCTTCATCTTCCCGATCCCTTTGATCTCTTTGGTTAGTTCCGTGTATCTGCTCCCTGATCTTCACTGTGGTCTGCTGGAACGGCAAAATCTACAATCTGGCAGGACTTTTCCTTCTTGTTAACTAGTATCCATCCAGTCTTCTTGTTTAGATTTATCTGTTTGTATATCTATATCCCATAGAATTTTGTGACTTTCATTTTCAAGTACCGCTGTCGGTTTGTGCTTGTACCATTTGTCTGGGCGTTCAAGATGCAATTGTCTGCATAATTTCCAATGTACTGCCTTTCCCACTTGATCGTGTCTATTTTATGTTCTTTTTAGGCTAGTTTGCTGCATTCGATTATTATGTGGTTTATTGTTTCATCTCTTTGTCCACAGAGTCTGCATTTGCTGTTTTCTTATGTCCTGTTGATCCTTGCTTTCATGTGATTGATTTTACTTGCATTATCCTGTGTGGCTGTTATTAGGGATTCAGTTTCTCTGTTTACATTTCATTATTGTATCCACGTTCATGTGGTTTCGTTAGTCTCATCTTTTGTCACTCTTATCAATCGTCCGTGTAGCTGTTTCTCTTCCCCTTTTGTTTCTTCGTCTTATTTCTCGTCTCTTCTTTTTCTTTCTTGTTTGTTTCTGCAGTGTCTCTTGCTGTGTTAATTATTGTTTCGGTATCTGCATTATGTATTTTTCTCATTCTTTTTTTTTTTTTTTTTTTTTTTTGTTATTGACAGACCAGCCCTCTTCCTCCATCTTTCCTTTTCACATAGAGTTTGTCAGTATCAATTATTACTCATTAAGAATTATCATACAAGTTATCATCACTGATTGCTCACTGACAACAACATGTTCTCAGTACTCTCCACCTTTTTTGATAACCTTTGCAAACGAATCTGCATTATCACAACAATCGCTTGCCATTAACTTCTTGCTGGCAATGACATCATCACTGGGATTTGGGTGGTAGTGAGCCTCTCCATGGTCCAGTTCTTGTCGCACCCATTCAGCGGAGGTCTGCTTAGTGCTTTTCCTCCCTCTGTCTTTCCATCCTTCTTAACTCTTCAACTATTTGGTGTGGTGCTAGTCGATATTGACTCTATAATTTTTTTGAGTGGAGATCAATTTACAATTTTGCAGTTTCAGTTTTCTGAGCTGCATCTTTTTATTTCACTTCTGTTGCAGTCTGATTAGCGTTTGTCGCTCATGTGGATTAGTTTCCACACTTGGGGTTTTCTTTAATACTTCAGCTGTTTTACCGTCCATAGTATAGTCTCAGTTTTACCCTCGATTCCGATTCCTCCTAGTCTTTTTGTCAAGCTCTTGGGACTGTTTGTAGTGCCCCTACAAGTATTGGTATTATATTGATTTTCTTTGTGTTCCATATTCCTTTCAGTTCTCTGGCAAGTTCCGCATGTTTGTTTCGTTTTACTGTCTCGTTAGTCTTTACTCTATGATCTTCTGGGACGGTAAAATTTACAATTTCGTAATTTTTTCTTTGCTTATTAATTATTATGATGTCTGCTCTGCTTGCTTGGATGTGTTTATATCTCAATGCGCCAAAGAATGTTGTGGTTTTCGTTTTCCTGTATTGTTTCCGGTTTGTATTTGAACCATTTGTCTACATGCTTGAGATGCAGAACTCTCAGTGCACTGCCTTGCCCATCCAGTCATACTTTTCCTTATATTCCTTTTGGGCTAGTTCGTTGCATTCAATTTAGTGTTATTTATTGCTTCATCTATTCGTCCACAGAGTCTACATTTACGGTTTTTGATTTTATCTATTCTAGCTTTAATCTGGTTGGTTCTAATCGTGTTGTTCTATGCAGCTGTCAGTAAGTGTTCTGTTTGTTCATTCATGTATCAGTTTCTTAGCCACATCTAGGTGTTTCCATAAATCTCTTGTTTTGTTATTTTGATAAATCGTCCATGTAGCTCGTTCTCTTCCCATTTTTCTTGTCTTTTTGTTTATAATTTCGTCGTTTCCTGTATTGTTTTTCTTGACGGTGTTTCTCGTTTTGTGTTCTGATTTATATACTTTTCCAAGTTTGTTTGTTTGTGTGTGTGTGTGTGTGTGTGTGTGTGTGTGTGTGTGTGTGTGTGTGTGTGTGTGTGTGTGTGTGTGTGTCTTATACACGGTCTTTTACGTTGGTCAGTCCCCTTCATTCTTCTATTCTTTTTACACAGAATCAGTCAATGTCATTATTCGAGTGTAATTCATTGTGCATTGTCATTAATTTCCTCGTCTTCTGATTAAAGTGCTTTTCGGTTCTAGTCACGTTATCTTGTGTCGCAGTTATTAGGGATTCAGTTTTTCTGTTAAAGTTTTCTTTTTTTCACAAATACTAATTCCTTATTTCACAAATCTACATTTTCAAATTCTAGTTTAAATTTAGATGTTCCACTATTTCTTCCTCAATCTAACATAGTTTCGTATGATCTTTGTTTACATATTACGATCTATTAATTATTTTTGCTTAACATGTTATTTTTAAGAAGGAACTGTTATTAAATGGTTAATTGACATAGTATTAATTAAAATTTATCTTCATTCCATACTGGTTATGTCAATAATTTAAATTTTGAATTTATCTTTTCAATTCTTATCATTATCTTAGTATTTTATTTAAATTTTTTATCTTCCTCTCTATCATCAGTCGTAATATCTTTACGTTCTAAGGGGTATAACTCTAATTTGTTACTTTTGTATTAATTAATCACTTTTGTTTAATTTGAAGTTTATATTTCTAACATTATCTTTATGACAGTCTCAGTTCAATTTCTCACATGGTTTTCTTCAGCTTTATATTTTAATTAAATTTGTTTAAATCTATCCTAATCTGTTTGTCTCCATATCTTGCAGTTACATAATGTTAGTTTTTTTTATTTATTCTTGCGTTATTGAAATTACTCGGGTCTTATTTTATTACTTATAACGATTATTAAAATTAAAATTCCTTCTATTTCTCATATTAAAGTTAAGTTGATGTTCTAGGTATATATTTTTACAATCATCCACCTATTTCTATTGTAAAATAAACAAAATAGTGAATAAAAATAGGATTGAATCAGGTGAACTAAATTTGGAAAGAAAATGTAACTGTATAATACCTAAAGAATGTCCATTGGAGGGCATTCATTTCTGAAATTGTATATAAATGTGAAGATAAGGAGGATAATAGTAAAAAGATATACCTACGGGGAACTGAATGTTTTTAAGAACATATACTAAAACCGTGTTGCATCATTTAAAATTTGACCAGAGAATGAACCAAATCGCGATAAGTGTTGACAAATGTGTGCGTTATCTGTGTGTTTAACCTACTATTGTCCTCGTGTTCTAAATGTCTATTTTAATTAACGGCCTGTGAATCGTCTAGTGGTTGTGGGTTCATGTGTGTCAGAACACATAATATAAATAGCATAACAACATACCAGTCCACTATTGTTTGCCTCTGTCTTTTGGTCACTGCTTCGTCAATTGCTCTTGTGAGAGCTGGAACTTGTTGTAACAAAGACGTTTCAAGACAGGGACCCAAAACAAATGAGTGCTTGTTCTATATATTTTTTTTACTCCTCAAGCATCTCGTCACAGCAGAATTGAAGTGAATATTGGCTTGTTGTTTCTCTATTCACCTTTAATTATGGGGAGACCCTCTTAACCCATCTTGTTTGTTTGATGTCTCGGGTCCAACTCATTCAACTTAACTTTGCTTATTCAAACTGGAACACCTCATACGTCACGTCTAGTCCTCATTCGCATACTTTCCGGTGCAACTTACTGGTCAACTAATTTTGATAGATGTCACGGCATGATCCTTTGACTCTTTCTGTACCTGCATGCTCGCTCAACTTATTGTTTCCCACAATTCAATCTCTGTTATTTACTCGACTAGGCAGATAGATAATGAGATATATCGATAGATAGACAGATAGATAATCAGATAACTGAATAAATGCTTTCTATCTGGCGTTGCCTGTCGTTATCTAGCATCGCTTCCCTTCTTTTTTTATCAAAATGTATGGCAAAGACGTATATTTTTTTACTTCTCCTGTTTAATTTGTAGGAACCAAATATACTCACCCCACAGGCAAAGAAAACTGTCATACCATAATCTACTGTAAAACTGTTGTGGGAGAATCAGCCTCCAAATGGACTGTTCTATCCATTATATAAACCATAGACCTTTTGATCCCAGGTGTGGATTAAACACCAGAGCGGGGAAAACAAAAAAAAACTAAGATTGTATGTGCTAAAAGATAGTGAGAACCTGTTCGGTTCTGACAGCATGGAGGAGTTTCGTCTCTGGGATCTTCCTATATCCACATTCTGCAAGAAAATAGATACCCGCCCAACAGAAACGGAGAAACTTATAACTTGTTTTAAAAAAGAATTCACAAACGTATTTACTCCTGGGAAAATGTACAAAAATGGCCGCAGATTTTAAGTTGAACCGATGTTTGAAAAGAAACGTAATGTCCCGTTCGCTTCCCTGAACAAAATAAATCAGGAACTAGACAGATTAGAAAGCATCGGTATACTGGATAAAATTGAATATAGTGAGTGGGCAGCTCCGGCAGTTTACGTAAAGAAAAGATCCGGGGAAATTCGCGTTTGGGCCGACTTCGCGACCGGACTCAACGGGTCCTTATAAGATTTTCACTATCCATTACCTAGTCCAGAAGAAGTGTTCACGAAATTAAATGGCGGCAAGTTTTTTCTAAGATCGACCTAAGCGATGCTTAACTATGTTACATGATAAGGGCTGTCCCCTTTTCATGTAAGTAAAAAATAGGGAATTAGTTAAATGCAAATATGAAATAGGATAGTCAAGGATTCGAACTTGCGAAGCTAGACTTGGAATTGAGAATTCCAATCATAAGTTAAAATAAACAAAGAATGTTATTATAAATGGAATGCCCAGTAAATTGTTGATTCTGTTAAAATATTTAATAAATACAAATTTGGCTGGAAACTATTTACATTCTTAAAAAGAAAACATAATAGAAATTTGTGTCACAGAATTAAAAAATAGGTTAAATTCCTTTATGAAACAAAGAGAATGGAAAATGTTATTGTAAAGTGAGTTACGTAAAATTAGGTTAGAGAAGGATTCAAGCCATGGGTCTCATATACACATGCTCGGTCATACAATGACGTCATGAGTTATGAATTTAGTTAGATAAGTTAGAATCAGAATCAATCAGAAAGAAGAAGCCAGAGAAGGGAGTCAGATCAGAGAAGCAGGGAGATCAAACCGATTCTCTGTTAGAGACAAGGTACCCTTTGGAAGCGAGAGGGTTTTAGAGATAACCATGTAACAACTTTGAATCCCTGAAATACAAAATCATGTCCGACCGGTCGAAGAAGAAATAAACGTATCATCATGTGTTTTTTATAACTGCTGTCTTGTGTTGTGTCATTCTACCAAAATAAAGGTAAAGTGAAATTGTATTAATATGAACTTTGTGTTTATAAAAATGTACAACTGTCAAAACGTTAATGTCAAACGCACTCTCAGTCTATCTATCAAGATATTCAAAAATCTCTTCCAGTTGAATTACAGGCTTTGTGCTCTTGTAGTAACATGTACACTATCTATTATATATATATATATATATATATATATATATATATATATATATATATATATACAGAACTGTCTCTCTCTTTATATATACCCTGTTTATGTCTCCAATATGTTATCTCAACAAACATGAACATCTTAAGACATATGAACACGCAACACATGAACATCCTAAGACAACATGAAGAACAACAATACAGAATATACGTCATCTTAATACCAAGCATTAGATAACATATATGTAATTTGGATGCCGGACCTCTTTTATTCAACAGGAATAAATTTTAAAAAAATCCAATTTGGCTTTACCACGGGTACGCAACGTAAGGGTTCATTACAACTAGACGATCACACAGCGCGAAAAAGAAAAAAGAAAAAAAACAAAGGAAAAAAATGCAAAAGAAATAAAACAATAATTAAGAAGGAAAAAAAGAGAAGCACTCACATATACGCAGTATTAAAAAAAACAATAAAGAAGAAAAAATGAACACACACATACACACAATGGAACAAAAGTATACAAGAAAATTAGAAAAAAAGGCCGATATGCCGCAAAGAAAAAAAATATAACAGAATAAAAGTCTAAAAATCACACACAAAGAGAAATGTGTGTTTTCGTGAAACATGAAAATATATGATATTTATTGATAAAAATTGTTTGTTTTAAAAAATATATGTACACATACACACAACAAAATAAATTTGTGTCAGTAATGTTATTGTAAATATATTTAGTGATAAAAGTGTTTGTTTTAAAAAATATATGCACACATACACACAACAAAATAAATGTGTGTCAGTAATGTTATTGTAAATGCGGGTCAAAGAAGATTTTGTTTAAAGTTCAAGCTGCCAATCAATTGTAACAATTTTGTGTCAAATTCGAAGGTACTTTTAAAATCTTGTGTTATTATAAAGTAGAATGAAATACGCTTAAATGAAAATCAATTTTGTGTTCAGTTGAACTTTTCGACTTTTTGTGTGTTTTAATTGTTTTGTTTTTGAAAAAAGGGACAATTTTAAATATTGACTCTATATAGATACTTAAAAAAAAATAACTGTTTTTTTTTCTCTGTATGTTCCAGTTATTTTCTTTTGAAGACTTTTGTTGTTGTTTGTTACGAAAAATTTTTTTTTTTTTCAATGAAAAAGTTACAATTGTGAAAATCATACTTTAAATGTATTGATGATGTATTTTGTTTTGAAAATGTTACGTTGAACAAATATTGTAAATTGTCTTAAATGTATGTGTTATTGTACTTCACATCAGGAATTCAAAGTTTTAATTAAATATACATTAAGATCAAAATAAACAAATAATAGGAAAATAAGTAAAATATGAAACAATAATTTAGACAAATGGTTGGCTTAGAAATCAGTAAGAATTTTAGAGAGGAGACAAGATAAATTACGAAAACGGGTATTTTGAGAGTTTTCATATGTGATAAGCCGAAAGAAAGAAATTCTTTTGAAAATTGTTTTTTTTTATGATGCCCATAATAATTGTTGATTCTGTTAAAATATTTAATAAATACAAATTTGGCTGGAAACTATTCACATTCTTAGAAAGAATGCATAATAAAATATGGGTTACAGAATTAGACAAGTAGATTTATTCCTTTGTAAAACAACAAAGAGAATGGGAAATTTCCTGGTTGTCAGAAATAATTTCAAAAACATGCAAATCGCGCATGTTGATAGCACGTGAGTTATGGCCACGTTGACCAGACATACATGTAATTTCTCAATATAGGAAAGAGTTCGAAGTTAGTTAGAAGATATCAGACCAGTCAGATTAGAGGAGCAGAGAGGTTCAGACCGATTCTCCGTTAGAGTCAAGACTCCTTCTGGAAGTGAGAGGATTTAGAAATAACCATGTAACAACTTTGAATCCCTGAAATGCAGAATCATTTCCAACCGGTCGAAAGAATAAATGATCATCATGTTTTTTATAACTGCCGTCTTTCTGTGTTCATCATTACAACGAGAAAGGTAACGTGTTTATATTATATGTACAACTGTCAAACATAAATGTCAAACGCACTATCTCGCAGTCTATCTATCAAGATATTCAAAAATCTCTTCTAGTTGAATTGCAGGCTTGGTGCTCCTGTAGTAACATGTACACTGTCTATTATATATATACAGAACTGTCTCTCTCTTTATATATACCCTGTTTATGTCTCCAATATGCTATCTCTTACAAACATGAACATCCTAAGACAATATGAACACTCACAATGAATATATATAATATCTAGCATCTCACAACATGATCACACACATGAGCACACAAGACTCTTCCTAATACGAACAGTCAACACCAAACAATAATACATACGTCATCTTAATACCCCCCATTACATAACATATTTGTAATTTAAATATTTTAACAGAATCAACAATTTACTGGACATTCCATTTATAATAACATTCTGTGTTTATTTTAACTTATGATTGGAATTCTCAATTCCAAGTCTAGCTTCGCAAGTTCGAATCCTTGACTATCATATTTGCATTTAACTAATTCCCTATTTTTTTACTTACATGAAAAGGGGGCAGCCCTTATCATGTAAAATCTACAGATTCCGGTAAACAACAAAAGCGCTAACCTCCTCTGTATTAACACTCATCGGGGTTTGTACAGATACGAAAGATTCGCGTTTGGTATCAAGGTGGCACCCGCAATATTCCAGCAAGCAATGGATGCTATGCTGTCCGGCTTGGACACCGCAATCGCATATCTTGATGACATTATCATAGCGAGCAAAAGCAGGGAGGAACATGAAAAACATATCAGACAAGTATTCAGTCGAATGGAAGATTATGGATTTAAGATCAAAACAGATAAATGCGATTTTTTTTTACAAACAATTAAATACCTGAGTCAAATAATCGATAAAGATGGCAGACGCCCAGACCCAGATAGGGCGACCGCTATTAAAGAAATGCCGGCACAAGTAAACATAACTCAATTGCAGAGTTTTTAGGTTTGGCAAATTATTACCAAGGGTTCATCCTAAATATGCACAAATTGCGCGCACGACTTAATGAATTGCTGAAAAAGGATAAGGCTTGGGAGTGGACAGAAGATTGCCAGACATCACTCCAAGAAATAAAAAGAATCCGGACTTCAAAACTATTCCTAGCGTATTTCAACCCGAAGTTGAACATAATAGTAGCTAGCAACGCTAGTCAATATGCTATATCAATACATTGAATGCTGGATGGCTCGAAACAGTCTATTGCTTTCGCATCACGGACTCTCTTGCCAGCGGAAAAGAATTATTCTCAGATCGAGAAAGAGGCCCTAGGAATTATATTTGCAGTTTCAAAATTCCACCAGTTCTTGTACGGAAGACATTTTTCTACAAACCGACCATAAGCCGTTGATATCCATTTTTGGATCAAGAAAGGACTTCCAACATTCACTGCGAACCGACTATTAAGGTGGGGAACTATTCTGCTGAACTATAATTTTACAATTCAATTTCTCCCCTCAAAACAACTAGCCCATGCAGATGGTCAATCGAGACTGATTCCTGCCAATATGGAACCTCTTGAAGATTCAGTAATCGCGGCACTACGTATTAATAGTGATGTAAAAACCATGATAAACAATATTATCCGCGAACTGCCAGTCACACTTCAGGAAATTAAGTAAGAATCCCTAAATGACAATTTCATTCAAACCACGAAGCAGAAATTAGCACCAGTTCAGACATTTTTTCTTCTAGTTGCGACGAAATACTGTTATACGGTGAAAGGGTTGTCATCCCCCAAACCCTTCAAAAAAGAATTCTCAGGGATTTTCACATGGGGCATCCAAGAATAAACAGAATGAAAAGCCTAATGAGAAGTTTTGTTTATTGGCCAGCTATGGACCAAGATATTATCGACATGGTGAACAGATGCAAAGACTGTGCTTTGGCTGCAAAAGCACCACTGATAACATATAAACCTTGGCCTAAGGCTGAACAACCATGGTCGAGGATCCACATCGATTATGCGGGACCTGTGGAGAATTTTTACTACCTGATAGTAGTTGACTCTTACTCTAAATGGCCAGAGGTACTAAGATGCACAAAACCGACCACAGCAACAACGACAAAGTGTTTATCGGAATTGTTTGCTCGGTTTGGGGTTGTAGACTGTCTGGTTAGCGACAACGCTGCACAGTTCACCTCGACAGAATTCAGAGAATTCTGCGAGACGTATCAAGTCAAGCATATTACTACACCCCAGTACCACGCCAGAAGCAATGGCCAGGCCGAACGCTTCGTCGATACGCTTAAAAGGGCATTAAAAAGGTGTCCGGTGCACCGACAGAAAAAGCCCTTCAGCAATTTCTGCAGGTTTACAGAATCACGAGAAATCCTGACAAACCAGATGCGGGATCCCCAGCAGAAATCATGTTTGGACGGAAAATAAAATCCGTATTTGATAAACTTCTACCCAAACCAATAGTCCACAGCAGAACCTCTACAATGCCAACGAAACTGTTTAACAGCGGAGATAACGTGTATTTTAGACATTTTAAAAATAACGTTTCTTTTGGGGAACAGGGCACGATCTTACAAAGAATCGGCGATTTTACATACATCATTCAGGGCCCAAAGTTCCAACATAAGAGGCACCTGAACCAAATCAGGAAACGCTTCTACAAGGATCAAGAAGAACTACCGCAGGACGGCAGTGAGGCGATTGAAACTGTGTATGACTGTTTTGACATAGACCCTTCAAAAGGGATGTCAGAACCGAAACGCTCCGGCAGAAAGAGGAAGCGCACAGACCCCTTGGTGGTCTGCCCCAAAAGGAAGAAATACTGATTTTCACAATCAGCTTGGAGGGGGGGTTAGGGGGAATCACCCTCCAAATTGACTGTTCTATCCATTATATAAACCATAGACATTTTGATCCCAGGTGTGGATTAAACACCAGAGCGACCCTCGCCTGCTCGGTGACGTTTACAACTCTTTTCAGCTGTAACCTTTTTACGTTATTGTTGTTGTTCCAGTAATACATTGTTTAAATTCTATTTCGTTGTTCTGTTTTCTTTGTGGCTTATGGCAAGCAATAACAAAAACAAAATCCAGAATTTATGTCATGTGGCACTAATCCATGCACCATACCAAAACTACAACGCAGTCACCTATGACCTCATGGCCTCTTAGTAAAACCAAAATTCAATTCCAGATGCAGCTCGGCTCTAGTCGACACTGCTCGTGGTCCATAAAATCCTTGGCAATCAGCTAAAAAAAACACAAATCGAGGCCCTTTTGCCTCATCAACACGTACGAATCATCATCTCTGGCTTTACAAACAAGCTCTTCTTCACGCAGATCGCACCACAAAACTTCAACATCCCAGGCCTTACTCCCTTTGTCATTATCGACATTCAATCACACTAATTCTGAGGAACAAACAGAAAAACACCTTCTGCAGCCTATCTGGTGATCAGCACACTAATTTTTGAAGATACCATTTAACAGACAGATCCACTAGGACCTCACCAGATGCGGGTGGAGGGACACGGCCATCTGACCAGAGTCACATAAAGGAGGCAAATCCACACCTTAACTAACCTTACAATTTGCATCATCTTCACGGTGCCTAGCGGATCATTAACTAGCGGCGAGGTATCATGTGACAATTCCATCTCCTGCTGGGGTGTCAAGGCAACAAAAATCAGGGAACTCCCCTTTTATACAACTCTAAAGGCCCTAACCAGGTATCTTGGTACTACCACTCCCCCTATAGGAGCATCTTAATTGGTTAAAACGTCACTCGTGTCGGCCCCATTTATACGCCATCGTCATACCTTTGTCGCAACACAATAGCCCCGCGTCATCGTGGTTGTCCATGCATAACGTTGGGTACCCTTGATTCCGAAGAATGAGCCTTTACAAATATCTGCAGACCGAAAGCTTGCAGCCATCTCGCATCTTAAGGTCATGCAAAGATATCGATAATCATCCCGTCACAGCTATAACACGCTTTGTATAAGCACGTGGTCTTTAGGGGATAATGGATTTTATTTATAATAATACGAGATTATTTTTCTATGCCCTCCGCCGAGTGTACACGAATTCGGATAAAAATCCTACGAAAATCAAAAAATTGTGACCTTCTAGAAAACTCGAATAAACCCCGACTGAAATCTGATTCTTCCTAAATTTAAGATAAACTCGCTGACCTTTTTTCTCAGAACCCGGTAGTCTGTCTTTTTTATTTTTTTCGTCTATTTCCTTTTCAATAATCGCTTAAATATTTCGTCTTATTTCTTTTCTTTTTAATAATTACTTATTAATTTAAGTATGCCCACGAGCCAAGATCCATTCGATTCGCTCTAGTGTGCAACACAATACAAAACAAAAAAGTGTACAAAATGGTGCAAAAATCACATATCGTGGTTCACCTAAGAAACGATTCTCTTCACCAAAACATTTAAAATACAATTATTTCAAAGTTGCGTTTCATTTACGGTCCTTTTGACATGAAAAAAGTTAAAAATCAGCAGTTCTGTTTAAACAGGAAAACAAAATTTTCACGTCAAAAAGATTTAATGTGACATGATGTCTCTGTTAACAAAAAAGCACACCAGCATTACTGCACAGTCCGATTCAAATCTGAAAAACGATTGGGTTTTGGGGGGGGTCAGAAAAATGCGACCATATAACTCAATTTGAACGAAGCAAAAAATATTTTTCCGGGCGACATCAAACCGCCCAAACCAATTCGTTACAATTCATTTCCTTTTTTTTTTTAACCCTCTTTTTTATTATTAATTCTCCAAAAGAAAATCATCAACAAACGCAATAAAACATTTACAAAAGTTTCAGCAATGAGAATTCACAATTTCTGTGAAAAAAAAACACCATCAAAAAACACAATAAAATATTTTAAAATTATTAGCAACGAGAATTCACAATTTCTTTTTAAAAAGTGGCGATAAAAAACACAATAAAACATTTCAAAAAAATTATCAGGAACCGTGTAATTACAATTTTACCAAGCGCCACTGCTATACCAAAAACGGTTCGCGCCTCATACACATACATGTATGCAGCCGATTGTTGACTGCGAAACCCTCTCTCTCTCTCTCTCTCTCTCTCTCTCTCTCTCTCTCTTCATTAGCTCTAGTACGGTGACTTCTCACTCTCTTTCTCTTTTTTCTTTATTTCGTTTTTTTTTTAATTGAACGTACATGTTTAATACACAATTCACAAACGACAAAATTAAACATTATTCTTATAACACAACAAAAAATCACTAATCATTAAAAAAAAAAACAATTATAAACCCGTTTTTCTTACTTTTAAACAGACATTAAAAAAACTTTTTTCTCTCTCTTTCAGGCAACACACCATTTTGTCAACATTTAAACGTTTTGGGGGGTTTTCGATGACACGCGTATATTTTCATTTTTGATTCTGTATTTTTCTTTCTCTTTTTTTTCATTGTATTCACATGATTCTTATTTCACATCTTTTTTATTTCACATCTTATTTCTTTCTTAGCTCTTTCGTATATGTGTGTGTGGGGGGGGGTGTTGTCTATTTTCTTTTATTTGTGTCTAGTTCAAAATGCAGCCCCTATTTTTTCGTTGTGTCTATATTTTTTCATTGTTTGTTTGTTTTGTCTTCTTTTTTCTGGTGGTAACCAGTTTTTTTTAAAGACTGCAGAAAATCGCACGGCAACCATGTTGTAATATGTGTGTGTGTTATCTAACTGTGTTTAACGGACTATTGTCCTCATGTAATAAATATATATCTTAATTAACGGCCCGTAACTCGTCTAGAGATCGCAAATGTGTGTGTGTGTGTGTGTGTGTGTGTGTGTGTGTGTGTGTGTGTGTGTGTGTGTGTGTGTGTGTGAGAACATATAATACGCATAACATGACGACATACCTGTCTGCTGTCGGCCGCCTCTATCTTTTGGCCGCTGCCTGGGAGATTTTCCAATCATCCTTGAGAGAGCTGGAACTTGTTGTAGCAAAGACGTTTCAAGACAGTGACCCAAGACGAATGAATATTTGTTATATATATTTTATGGAGAGGAAGATAAAAAAATTAAATAAAATACTTAGATAATGATAAGAATTGAAAAGATAAATTCAAAATTTTAATTATTGACGTAACTAGTATGGGATGAAAATAACTTTTAATTAACACTATTTAAATTAACCATTTAATTACAGTTCCTTCTTAAAAAAATAACATGTTAATCAAAATTAGTAAATCATAATATGTAAACGAAGATTATATGAAACTATAGAAGATTGAAATAGTGGAACATCTAAATTTAAACTAGAATTTGAAGGTGTACATTAGTATTTGTTAAATAAATCAATTAAATAAATAAATTGGGGAAAAAACAATTATTAAAATAAATAATATACAAGATTACATTAATATTAAAATAGGTAATTCGTTGAAATATCATTTAAAAAGTAGAAATACGAAAATGGGGTTATTACTAAATTCGAAGGCTATTGAAAAATAACAAAAAAAGTAAATATAAGAGTGGTGGAGAGGTAGGTCCAACTGCTTGATCTAGATAGAGATTATGAATGCATTCATATGTGTATTACTAGTGTATTTTCCGTCTGAAGAGTAGCTATTTTGGAATATTTTTTAATGATATAATATTTAAAATTGTCCAAATGGTTATGAAACAATTGTAACATATAAGAAAATACACAATCCGATGTTCTCATTTTATATTTTGTTGTCTTGATTTTTGCGAAAATATTATGTGTATGTGCGCGCGCATGCACTCAAGCGCGTGTGTGTGTGTATGTATGTATGTATGTATGTATGTATGTATGTATGTATGTATGTATGTATGTATAATATTCTTTTTCCTTGCGATTTTTCTTTTCAGATGAATCTTATTTAGCAGCTGGCAGCCAAGATGGCAAAATTACTGTTTTTAAAGTTCTTTACGATGGACAATTTTATCGGAAACTTGGAACCCTTGATGTAAGTATTGATTAGAAAATAATTTCGTATCATATTCAACAGAGACTCCCATTATGTTTTCTCAAGATGTTCAATAATAACCCAAACTAAATCAACAAAATATTTTTTGCATTTTTTTAATATAGAATTTGCGTCTACATGCTATTCTCCACGATTGAAAAGATGACAGTGTTTGATAGTTTGAGCATCAATTATTTTTCAAAATGGCTTCTCCAATAAATCCAGTGTACTATCTGTTATTAAACGGTGAAGTTCACTATTTCTATAAATGATGTTACATGTGAATAAGTTTTTAATTGAAATCGCTTTAAACAAGGGGTGAACCATTTGATGTAAGGCGCTAACAAGAACAAAAGATGATTATCGAAAATACAGAAGATGTCTAGTGTCGTGTGTAAAAGAGAGACTGCAAATAAGAAGAAAGGATGGGCCAATCAAATTACAGATACGTTTCTGTACTTATGAAGAATCTCCAAATAATAATAGACGAAATTTGATGAACGACATTATCTTTATTATTTTATTTATTTATTTATGTATTTATTTATTATGCGAATTAGTCCACTGGCGTGATATATAATATTCAACAGGGGATTGATTCTATAATAATACATACGCAGATTTCGTATGTTTCTTTATTTTGTGTTTCTTCTTCTTTATGTTCTTTTCTTTTCCTTCTTTTTTTATTCTTTTTACTTTCTTTACCTTTTCTTTTCTCTTTCTATCTCCGTTTGGCCTTCCGAAATAATATATATTTTAATCGGATTTATTTCACAATGCGTTATCTTCATAAGAAGTTGTTTTGCTTTGTTTTGTTTTCAATGAATATTTGTTTGTTTGTTCAGTTTATTGGCCTATCAACAGCTGCATGGTCATTTAAGGCCAAATAAGTTCATTTTTTTTTTCTTTGGATGTCTTAGTAAGGTAGGTGTTCTTTATTTTCCAGTATGTCAAGGTAAGATTGGAGGAAGGTCTGTAAGAGATTTGGGTTGAATTTTTTTTTTTTTTGGTAGATTTATACTTTGGAGGAGAGGTTTACCTCTTTCAAGTAATTTAGAATTGTTTTTTCATTTATTTTTTCAAAGAGATCTTTAATGTTGTTAATTCTGTAGTGTTTTTGGCGTAGGGGAGCTAGGTCAATGCAATTAATTAAAAAATGTTTAACGGTGTAGTTTCCTTGGCAAGGTAAGCATTCAGGTGGATTTTCTCCTTTTAATAGGAATGAATGGGTCATATTTGTATGCCCTGTTCTTAATCTTGTAATGATCACTTCTTCTCTCCGGTTTAGTTTAGATTTGGGATTCCATTCTCCAAGTGTAGGTTTGATTTCTTGCAGCTTGTTTTTTGTATAAGTGTTCCATTGTTGTTGCCATTTTGTTTTGATATACAGGTTTATGGTTGGTTTAAAGTCAGTGTAGGGGATTTTTATGTTGGAGATTTCCAAGATTAGCGACTCTTTAGCAGCTAGGTCAGCTTTTGTATTCCCTAGGATGCCAATATGGCTTGGGATCCAGCATAGGATGATTTGTTTTTGAGTATGAAGAAAATCGAGTTTGTTTAATAGATTTGGTATTAGCGGATTGTTAATGTTCTTTTCTTTTAATGAAGTTAGGACTGATAGTTTTCAAATGAGAAAATGCTTTCAATTTCACTCAACTTTTCCCCTGGATCATATAAAACTGAGGAAAAAATTAAAGATCATGCAACAATTGTATTCCGATGGTAACAATTAATTATTGAGCTAAACAATCATAAGAGATATTAAAAGTATGAAAAAGGTCAAACAAAATTAATAACAATGTACACTAAATGTTCTTTTTTAATTTTCATTCATTTTGCTCTAGATATCTCATACATCCTAATCGAGACATATTTTTAAGATCCTAACCGTCTAAATTAAAATTTTGTATATCTCTTGCACTTGGTTTACCGGGTATATTTTCCTGATAGTTGTTAAGTTCTTTTTCATGAGCCTGGTTTGAGATCTTTCTAAGATATCCAATTGTTCTACATGTTGTACATAAAACCTTGGTATTTCGTTATCTTTTCCCTCTCAGCTCTGTTTAACTTAGCACCATTGGGAACACTAACTTCTACTAAGGTTGCTTTATTGGCTTTCTAGTCCCATATCACTATGTCAAGTTTAATTGCTCTGTTTTCTAGGTATGTAGCTGCAAGAATTGCATAGTCATATTGGATTGTATATGGCTTATTTCTTACTATTCTTGCTGATATATGTTCTCACGATTTGCTGCTACATTCGATATTCAATGTTAGTACTTGACTTAATTTACTTTAGTATAGATGTAATAGTTAGTTATAAATTATATTCATTAAAACGTTCAATGAACTCACGCTAGAAATAGAAACGAGGCATTATCTGTTTCATCACGAACGATGATCACTTCGGATGTATAATGTATTTATTTCCTATTAATTTCTTATTTCTATCGCAATAATTTATATTCGTAATTTTTGCTGATGTTTTCAAATCAGCCGTCATCAGGAGTATTTTCGAATCTGGTAAGCCAATAAAGTAGAGCACAGGAAGAATTTGGTGTTCGAAAAAAAAATAAGAATATTTGAGTTAACCCATTATCCTCCACTGGTCTATTATGCCTCACTTTACCCTACAAATGGAGAAGTAACACAAGAAAATAGGAACTACGAAAATATTATATGATAGATTTTTCCTACATACACTGGAAAATTCTGTGTATCTGCTTTTAACATTATGGGGTCTGTGTTCGTGGTGGATCGTTCAAGATTATCCATGGAATTTATTCAGTTAATCTCCTTTCCTGGACAACGTCCGTACACGGATCAGCTAGTTAATAATAAAATTAATTAAATAGTTTACATTTGTGATAAAACGAGTTAATCGCCAAGAACGAACAATTTTTTTTTTACAAGTACATCTGGATAAAACATGCACAATTGGCTATAAATGGTGCATTCCACCCTTGACCCTGTCTGGATTTCAATTATCATAGTTCTCTTCAGTTCAGGAATAATCTGGAAATTCCTTTGACTGACATTATCTTTGACAAGTCAGCCATAGTTTATTCTTTATTCTCCACCTCTTTTGAAGTGTAACCATATTTAGTACAAATAAACCTCCGTCTCTGTCTGACTTGTCTACCAGGTTTCAGTCATATATTTCCAACAGCTTTTATTTTATCACTTTTCAATATTAAACACACCTGGATACAACAATTGTCAATAACTCTGACACCTGCCTCTCTAAGCACTGTCCTGATTTTAACTGCATTGAGATAACAACATCGATATAAAAACAGTGTTCTCACAAACCATTGAGCTGCAATAAAACAAAGACTGCGGGACATTTATGATTGAAACGGTGGTCAAATCAGGTATAGATATGTAATTTACTTCCTTCCTGCCATAGGAAGATGTGACACAAGTTTGGAAGGTAGGGGAGAGTCAAGTCAGTGC
Source organism: Euprymna scolopes (assembly GCF_053919585.1). Lineage (NCBI taxonomy): Eukaryota > Metazoa > Mollusca > Cephalopoda > Sepiida > Sepiolidae > Euprymna > Euprymna scolopes. The sequence continues at coordinate 180,729,530 of NC_136485.1, read as the reverse complement.
CCCTGAAGGAGGAATATTGGCCTATTAAATATTGCCTGGGCAGCTCCATCGGTATTCCTCGATGGGGGGGGGGGGGTTCAGATAGTAAACAATAAACTTATTCTACCCCAAATATGGCAGGCAACGACCTTATTGCAATATTTTTGATATGATGAAGGGTATGATTACAGAAAGTTGGAAATTTATAGACACTGACGATAGGAACTGACCAATCAAATCGAGCCACGTTCTGCTAGCAACCAATTAGATCGCTCCATAAAAATATTGAATCTTTCAGTATTCCCGCATGATTTTTTGTGTCCAACATTAGAAGGAATTTGTTGTCCGTATGATGACTTTTACAATCCAACACTTGTACAGATCGACTACCCAACGAAAACCTATTCTTTGTCTTCATCTTTGCTTTTACAATTCAAAGCTTCTCTGGTTTACGACTGCCATTTTATTTGGGAGAGGATTTTTTTCTTTTCTTCTGAAACAAAAAATGGTTTACAATTCACAAGGGAGAATTCATAGAACTGCACAAGACATCAGCCGTTCCTCAGTCAACAGGGAAAAGGCCATTTAAAAAATGGCTCATACTCTGGTAATATTGTTAATTATATTATTCACATATTTACTTCATTTTGGTTATGGTCATTTTCATGCCTCGGTCGTTGTTCTCTCTCTCTCTCTCTCTCTCTCTCTCTCTCTCTCTCTCTCTCTCTCTCTCTCTCTCTCTCTCTCTCTGTGTAAGAACTTCGTTGAAAAAATATATATAATTTCTTTCACAAACTTATAATCCTTGCTGACAAAGTTATAACCCCTAATTGTAATTTAATTGCAGACTCTTAATCTGGCTGTCAGCCATATTGACTGGTCAGCAGATAGCCGTTACATACAAACTGAATCCACTGACCACGAACTGCAATATTGTGAGTACTTTTCATTTAGTTAATTATAAGTGTTGTATTTATACCAGACTTGCATCAATATGTGTGTTTATATGTAACAAAAACTGTGAAACTTTCATGACTAAAATATGCATATGACATTCTAAGGAATGTACACTCAACCTTTTTTCGCCGAGAAAAAAAAGCTATAATAATAATTACTCACAGAACCTGTGAAAACTCTACGGAATGAGAATTATTTTTAATCAACAAATATGTTTTGATAAAGCTATTTTTCTGGATAGCACAAAAACTTATTTTCTTTTACAGAAGACCCAATAACACAGCAGATATGAGTTTATTAACATTTTTATGAAAATAGTGTACATCGTATTTTAAATATAGAAAATGTGAGAAATTAATAAGTTCTAATAAATTTCCAGAAAGTAATATTGTGTTACATAGTTCAATACAAATAATAAAATCACACTGTAAGAGACAATTTTTAATTTATTCCTTCAGTCCAACACCTCTTGATAGACTATGTGTTTTGCTCTGTTTCTTTCGAATGTTTTGGTGACTTCTTTCTTTAGTGAAGAGCCACCGCACGTCGAAATTACTTTGAGTTCCTTTCTCACACTATTAGAACAATGATCGTGTATTATTATCATTATAATGATATTCGAAAACGAGGCTACATCAAAGGGAGGTGACTCTCATATTCTTGACAAGGGTTGCCAGATTAGCCTTGTTAAAGCCAAATTTCACGAATTTAGCCTTTTTTATTTTTCGAAACAGTTTAGCCTTAAAAATTATATTTGGCCTTTTTCAACGAGTAACGTACGGATTAACTAAGAAAGAAACAAGCAAAATATTGTATAGCTCTTTGCTGTTTCAGAAAAATAAATTTAACCAAAAGCAAGTTTTAAAATATATTGCTCTATTATTTTAATTATCTTGGTGATAAAAATTTCAGAAAATGTAATATTCGGGTTTATTCGCTCGTAACATTCGAGTTCTTCTTGAAGACAGGATCCAAAGTAAAAACAATTATAATACTCAAGTCACATCGTAGACTGGTTTCAATAGTGGGCAAATCACATGTTCAGGTTGTTATAAAACAGTGTTCGGGGTAATCTAGTAAAGTACAATCCGTTTGTAAATTAAATGAATGAAATTCTAGGGTTGAAAAAGATAAAAATTAAAGGAATCTGCTTACTTTTTCGTTAAGTAAAGATTTAAGTAAATTTTGTTATTTTTGTTTTGTTTCTATTTGTCAATTTTGTTTTTCTATTAATTTTGTATTTTTTAATTTTTTTCTTGTTAATTTTGATGTTTTGTTACTTTTGTTTTTTTGTTAATGTTGATTGTTTCTTTGTTATTGTTTTTGTTGAGTTGAAAATTTTGTTTTGTGTGTTGTTTTAATTTTTGTTAAATTTTGTTGTTAATCTTGAATTTTGTTAATTTTGATATTTTTTATTAATTTTGGTTTTTGTTAATTTTGTTTGATTGATTTTTGTTCATTGTTTCGTTGTTGTTGTTGTTGTTGTTGTTGTTAATTTTTAATTTTAACTCTTCAAATTGACTATTTTTAAAAATTATGGGAGGAGATATAACTTTGTGATATAATGCTTTTTCTTAACCTAATGTTTCCTTTTTAAAAATTTAGTTCTGAGGAATCCTATTAAGTTTTTAAGTATATATTTATAAAAATTAAATTCAACTAATAATTTAAGTGATGTTTATGGGTGGCCAGGACTAACTCGATGGTATCATTATAAAAAAAATTGTAATAAAACCATTCGATTCATCAGAAAATTCTACTCGTGAAATGTTGTGTTTTATCTTTATATAAAAATTCTTTTTCAATTGAATCTCCGAACAAACAAACAGAAAGGCTCACAAATATATTATAGATACGCGGAGTGTTCAATAAATAATGCCCCTGGTCCAGTTCTGATGGCAATAAAGCAACGAAAATTGGCGTAGTTATTAGTCTTTCTCTGCAAAGGAATCGCCAGTCACACATTTCTCATATCCTTTAATATAATTCTGGAGATTTTGTAGAACACTCCAGGTTGGTTTTCCAACTATTGTGTGACTTTGGAAGTCAAGGCTGCATCATCTGGGAAACGGTTTCTTTTCAAAAACGGGTTTCTATCTGGGAATAGATGAAGGCTAGAGGGAGCAAAGTCAGGAGAGTAGTGGTGATGTCGGAGGATTTCATGTCCACACACCTGTGCTTCTGATCTGGTGACTGACCGAATGTTGCAAAATGAGGATATCTTTGCTGATCTTGTCCCGTCTCTTGATTTTGATAGCTTCTCTTTATTTCCTTAAAAGTGAACATAATAGGCTTCTGTAATTGTGGTACCTTTGCCAGGAAATCTGTCGTCGTCGTCATCGTCATCGTCGTCGTCATCATCATCATCATCATCATCATCATCATCACCATCTCCGTCCTGTTCTCAGAAGACTGTAGGTGTGACATTTAGTTGTCCCCATGCCTTCTTTGGGGATGGTGGGTCCACGTGCTTCCACTTCATTATTTTCTTTTTTCTTTTTTGTTGTTTCCTTTTGTTTTGTTTTTTTAATGGAGAGTAGAAAACGCATTGCTCGACAGCTCCGTAACCCTCGCTTCTCCTATTTCATCCTTCACTCCTTATTTACAATTTACTATCTTTTGTGACCAGCGCTGCCATATTTCCTCCTGTGACTGAATACACGCTATGCAACATACACATATCTGTGCATGATGTTTCCAAGTTAATCAAAAACCTTGATTCCAGTAAAGCAACTGGTCCTGATGACATACCAATCAGAGATTTCAAAAATCTTCAATCGGAACTAGCTCCCATATTTATCAAACTGTATAAACATTGACTAAGAAGGAATGCTTCCCAACGTTTTGGAAAACTTCATCAGTGTGCCTCGTATTTTAGATTATGAATATCGGTCATCTGCTTCTCAGTACAGACCAATCAATCTCTTGTACGTCATGAATAAGTTGCTGGAATCTGTGATAAATAGAAAAGTGGTCAACCCCCACAGCAAAAATAAGCTACTCAGTTACATGCAATATGGTTTCCTTTATGCAAGGTCTACATCTGATGTGCTAACTGTAATATTACACAGATTAGTAAATCTCTCAACGCAGGCTTCCTTTCTAGAGCAATTGCTTTAGACATATCAAAGACTTTTGATAGGGTATGCCATAATGATCTACTTCATAAGTTTGCTAGCTACAGAATAGCTGGAAATATCTTCTCAATTATTAAATCATTTCTCTCTGATTGGCTTATAAGAGTAGTCGCTGATAAGCAGAAATCAGAAGCTCATAATATCAATGCTGGCGTACCTTAGGGTTCCATCTTGGGCCCAACTCTCTTCCTGGTCTTCATCAATGATCTCTCAAATCACATTCTTAGATCATTTGTAGACATTTGCTGATGACACTACCATCTACCGCAATACTTCAACGATAGGTAATGGCCAAGATCTTTCTGATTCTCTCTGTTTTGACATTGAGCATGTGGTGCAATGGGAAAAAAGTGGCAGCTTAATTTTAATGCATGTAAAACCAAGCTTCTCTTTTTCCATTATTAACGCTCTGGCCTTCATCTGACTCCAATTGAAATGAATAGCCATCTCTTTGAGAAAGCACCATGTCTTGACAAGCTTCTGAGACAACCCTTCACTCCTGATCTGAAATGGGACATACATCAAACCCGTTGCCAAAATCGCCGGAAAAATTATTGGATCATTCTATCGCTCCAGTAGATTATCACACTGCCGATGCAATTCTCTACCTGTATAAGAGCCAAGTGCGTTCTAGGATTGAGTACTGTTGCCACATCTGGGCAGGAGCTGCTCGGCAAATCCTATCCTGTACTGACAGAGTTCAAAACCGGCTTCAATACCTAGTAAGTGATGCCCTTTTATCTTCCCTGCAACCTCTTTCCCATAGAAGAAATGTTGTTAGCCTCTCTTTGCTCTATCGATATTTTCATGGCAAGTGCTCGTCTGAGCTTCAATCTATAATACAACCGTGTCAAACTTTCGCAAAAACACATTAGACTGGCTACAACCACTATCAACAATTTCCACACTCTCGATCAGTGCCTAAATCTAAACACAGATTGCATGAAAAAAACTTCTTTCCTAGAACTGCCCGCCTCTGGAACTTTGTTCTGTTGGCCTGTTTTCTGGATGACTATAATATGGTCGTCTTCAAGACAAATGTAAACAAATTCTTGTCGAACAGTTCCATTAATCAAGTTCTACCCAATCTACACCATTAACGATTACTATGCTATCACATCTTACACTCATTAACTCATATCCTCAAGTGGTCTTCGGGTCTTGATAAGTGGTGAATCCATTGTAAAAAATAATACTTGTCAGATATACTTAATCAGACAGCCTCATGAATAAAACAAATGTAAACATGTGCAGTGAATGTCAGACAGTGCAGTTGTTGGATACTTGACCAGAGGAAGAGGGGCACAAAGAGTTGAAAAAATATCTAGCCAGGGTTAGATCATCAAGTTTGTTTAAAAAAGTGAGTGCCTAATTTGATAGATGAATCTCACTGGGATCTGTTTTGTGAGACGAACAATGTCCGAAAATTAGTTAGATAATATCTTCAGTGAATGTCGCTTCTGGGTGGCTGAACAAGTTTTGTATTTTCGTGGAGGAGGTGGGGGGTGTATACATTCAGTATATATATACGCGTGTATGTAACGAGTGTCTTATTTAATGTGTGTCTGTTCTTCGTACATGTATGTACATATGATCACCTAGTTTTCAAAATGTCATAAAACAATTTATCTGGTGAATGTTCACATATAATGACAAATAAGGGACAGAATAAACATTTTCTCTCTTGCCAGACAAAGGAAGATATACCTTCAACAAAAGGGGCGAATACCATTCTATAGAGTTACAACATTTGGTCAATTAATGGACACACTTGGCCGATTTTTGATCTTGTTGGGTGAAAAGCTGCAACAAAAATTCTATCACGAACAATAGACCTCAGGTTTATTTCAGCAACCTTTATTCCAAAATGTTGTTCCAATCTTGGAAAAGTTGAATGCTGATACAGTCCTGTCTACATCTTAATTATCGATCTATTCCTTGTTGGGTGCCATCCCGTCTGTCGACCGTCTCTCTTGGCTGCCCATTACAGATTGAATACTAACTAACTTTCTAAGATGTCTCTAAACTCGTTACGCCATGTATTTACGTAACCAAAGATCTTTGCCTGGTCTTTTGTCACGTATCTTTGTTTATTAATACCAAACATTTCAATCCTATTTTATAAACATCTTTATAAACATTTTTATTGCTTTACATATTTCTTGCTTTATTATTTCTACATTAAATTCCAGCCGTATTTCAAAACATTCTTCCGTTATCAAAATACTTTGTTATTTCCATAACATTGTAACCAGTTCAAATGTCGGTCACTCACCTCTCTATTCGGGACATCCAACGTTACCTGGGTCATAAGATAATACTTATAGAGGTTTTTAAGTTCATATTGACTTATTACTTTTACAAAGCATTGTTATTTTCGGGGGTTGAAATGATTTTTATTGTTGAAAAATACATTGAGTTTAACAAGTTTCCATGAAAACATGCTTTTAGAAGTTACAACGAAAGTGAATTCATACGGAGCAGAAAAATAAAAAGGGTCAACTATTGGAAAATTTGCTTTTTAGTGTTCATCAGAATCACGTCTCAGTCTTACTACAAGTGTTAAGTTTTTTCTTATTAGTTAATAAGTTTTTTTATTATTTTTGTTTTTCAGGGAATGTTATGGAGTTGACAAAGGTGAAATCAGCTCGAGTAATGCGTGACGTAGACTGGGCCAGTCACACTTGTACACTGGGTTTTAGTCAATTAGGTAAGGAGAAACTGATATCGGTTAGTAGACTGTAAACAACTAAATGTAGAAAACTATACATTAAAAAAATATCTAGCTTTCAACTCATGCGAACAGCATGAAACAAGTAAGTTTTCAATCGCCCTATGCTAATGCATGTTATTAATAAAGAAATAATTAGAGCTTAAGTCTGCTTTGCACTTGTAGTAGTTTCAGATTATGTGCATTTAACGTGTCTGCACACTTATATGTGCGTGCGTGCGTGCGTGCGTGCGTGCGTGCGTGCGTGCGTGCGTGTGTGTGTGTGTGTGTGTGTGTGTGTGTGTGTGTTTTTTTGTTGTTTTTTTTACACACCCCAATTGTGAAATTGGGCATTTCATGAAGTGGGTTGGTTATTTCCCTATTTCATGAAATGGTCAAATGGTTTGTTCATTTCATGAAATAGGCAAATAAATTCTTGTCCATTACATGAATTGAGCAATTATGATGAATCGCAAATAATTTATTCAAATATAAATGCATGCAAAGATTTGAACAAAAAATAGAAAATTGATTTTCACTCCTTATTAGAAATGAATACAGAAACAAAAGAAGAACATCTTGCTTTATAATTAAAAGTGGTTATGCAAAGACAAAATTACTAAAAACTATTCACCAAGAAATAGTTTAAAATATATTTGCGGTTCTTTTTATTGAGCATTAACACAAAAGAGAAAATCTTGCTTCATAATTAAAAATTATACAAATAAAAACAAAATCTTGCTTCATAATCAAAAATTATAAAAAAAGACAAAATTACCAAAAACTATTTTTCAATATTGTCATAACATTTATGGCTCCAGCAAGCACTATCAGACCGTAAGCCAGCTTTTAAACAGAAGCATTTCTAAATTAAGCAGTTGCTTCTACAGTGACATATTTGGTAGCCCTGGCCACCACACACACTTTCTGTACAAATTAGTTCACCAATGCTCAGTTCTTCTGGTAGGATACTTTCTGCCACAAGTCCTTTGTAGTGTATAAATTCAATCTGGTTTCTTGAAAGTTTGCCTTATCCTCAATTGATAATACCACACCTACCAAGTTTGGGGGATCTCATTTACTACGATCAAATTAAGAAACAGGCACTATCACATTGTTAACAACACCAATTGCTCAAAGTGATCTAGTTCTTCGTGTTAATATTTGGGTTGCCTGTTGTTGAAAGGCAAGCTTTGCTTTCTGTCTTGCACTTATTGCTGGGTACATTTGAGAATCTGTAATGCTATGCTTCATTTTCAGCTTGGCTTTTTTTTTACAAATGAGTCACCACTCATCAAGGCCTGGAAGCCACTCTAGGATGGAGGTAAATAAGTGTACAGTAGTCAATGAGACAATATCGTAGTAATCATTAGTAGTAGAAATTTGGTAAATTGGATTACTTAAGGGGATGACTCATCAAGAACTTGTTCACATTGAACTTGAAGACGATCATATTGTAGTCAGCTAGAAAGCAAGGAAACGGAAGAGAGTTCCACAGGCGTGCAGATCTAAGAAAGAAACTTTGTTCATGGAATCTACGTTTAGGTTTCAGCACAGATAAAAGTGGGGGAAATTATTGATAGTGGTTTCAACCAGACGAGTATTTTTCATGAAAGTTTGGCGAGGGGGAATCATAGATTGGAGCTCAGACGAGCACTTGCCATGAAAATAACAATAAAGTAGAGACAGGCTCGCAGCGTCTTTTCTGTGGGAAAGAGATTGCAAGAAAAAGAAAAGAGCATCCCTTACTAGGCTACAAATCTATTTTGAACTTTGTCAAGACAGGATAAGATGCAGCAGCTCCTGCCCAGATGTGGCAACAGTTCTCCATCCTTGGATGTACTTGACTCTTATAGAAGTAGAGAAGTGCATCAGCAGTTAGATAACTACTGGAGTGGTAGAATGATCCAAACATTTTTCCAGCGACCTTGGAAACAGATTTGATGTACATGTTCCATGTCAGATCAGAAGTAAAGGTCAGATCCAGAAGCTTGTCAAAACATGGAGTCTCCCCAAGACGAGAGTCATTCATTTCAATTGATGCCAGACGGGAATCAGAGCGTTGATGATGAAAAGATAGAAGCTTGGTTTTAGATGCATTAAAATTAACCAGCCACCTCTTTCTCCATTGCACCATGTGCTTAAGAGCAAAGGAGAGAGAATCAGAGAGAACATGATCATTTATGGCCTTTGAAGTGTTGCCATAGATAGTAGTGTCGTCAGCATAAATATTTATGAATGATCTTAGGATGTGATTTGGGAGATCATTGATATAGATCAGAAAGAGAGTTGGGCCCAGAATGGACCCCTGAGGAACACCAGCATTAATACTGTGAGCTTCTGATTTCTGCCCAGTAATCACTACTCTTATGAACCTATTAAAGAGAAATTATTTAATAATTGAGAAGACATTTCCAGCTATACCATAGCTGGAGATCTTATGGAGTAGACCATTATGCCATACGCTATGAAAGGCCTTTTATATGTCTAGAGCAATTGCCCTAGATAGGAAGCCTCCGTCGAGATATTCACTAATCTTATGGGATATAACTGTTAACACATCTGCTGTAGATCGAGCAAAACGGAAACCATATTGCATGTCACTGAGTATGTTATTTTTGCTGAGGTGGTTGACCACTTCTCTATTTATCACTGATTCCAGCAACTTACTCATGATGCACAGGACACTAATTGGTCTGTACTGAGAGGGAGATGAGCGATCACCTGAATTTTTAAATACAGGGTTTACTGATGAGGTTTTCCAGGGTGCTGGAAAGCAATTCTTGTTAAGACAACACTTAAACAGCTTTGTAAGTTTTGGAGCTAGTTCTGGTTGAAGCTTCTTCAGCACTATAATTGGAATGCTGTCAGAGCCAGTTGCTTTACTGGAATCCATATTCTTGATTAGCTTAGCAACATCATGCACAGATATTTGTATGTCACATGTGTTTTCAGATACACGAGGAAATGCAGAGGGTTGGCGGCCTTGACCCCATAGGGTAGAATTATCTGCAAAGTTCTTGGCAAAGGGTTTAGCTTTGTCCGATGTTAATGAGATTACCTCAGATTCATTGATGATGGCTGGGATAGAGCACACGCTTCTGTTCAGAACCCTGTTTATTATTTGCCAAAACTGGTCAGCTACTTTGGACTTGACATACTGAACATACAACTTTCTCGTGTTCTTTATTACGCTTTTATAGTGGTTGCTGGCAGTCCTGAAGGCAGCTTTAGTCTCAGTACATCTATTACATTGGAAACAATGGAAAAAGTGATTGCTATGGGTAATGTCAGCAGCACATTCTGGAGAGTACCATACCTGTTAGGTTTTCTCAAGTTTGACCGTTACTTTTGGACGTTCCTATTTTGAAAATAAATAATTGTCATAATTCTTTTTCTATCCTTTGCAAATGATTCAAATTTTAGTATGTTATTATGGATGATAACGACTACGAGTTGTCAAAATTTCAGCTTTTCACAGTTGTTATTTCTAACAAATATTAGGTTTTAAAATTTTGTCCCTTAGTTTTAGACGCTACAGTATACACACGCACACACACACATATATATATACATATATATATATATATACATATATATATATATACATATATACATATATATATATATACATATATACTTTTTTTGTATAAATTTTATTCAGAAAAACATAAATTTTCAGAACAGAAATTTATTGTTTGAATAAAGAGTACAGTTCAGATTTTTTCCTTAATCCATGGATTTTCGATGTAGGGTCATCTCCTCAGAGGAAAATTCATTAGCAAATATTAGATCTAATTCAAAATAGTTTTGCTTTTTAGCACATCCAAAGAAAATATATTAAAGAATTAAGTACATCTTTTTAGGGGACATAGATAAAGAAAATAGATGAAATAAAAGTAGATACAATGAAAGGATATAAATTTATCGGATCAGATTGTCGTGGTAATCCCTGTATAAAGTGGTATACTGTGGTTAGAGTCCGAGTTTGTTGAATAAATCTACGTTGTAGGTAGATTCCAATTTATAAAATACTTCTTTTAAACTCCTCAGCCAACTGTTCACAGGAAACATGAGTTGGAACAATTACATTGAGAACATTGCCGGGACTCTGCAAGGAAGGTAGGCTCTCTCTACCATGCTAGAAAGCTACTAACGCCTGAAAGTATCCTGTGCCTCCATTCGCCCATGTATGGAGTATTGTTGTCATATTTGGGCTGGTGCATCTGTTACTAGTCTCTCGTTCCTAGACAAAGTTCAAAAGAGTCTCCAACCTGATAGGCCCTGAACTGTCATCTAAGCTTCAGCCTATGTCCCACTGACGAAATGTTGTATCCCTCTGCCTGTTCTATAAGTATTTTAACGGTGAATGCTCTGGCGAACTGCAAGCACTTGTGGCCCCACAACATAAATACCTCGACAAACCCAACAAGCAGAAAAATCCTACCCCTTCACAATTGAGATCCCTAGATATAAAAGAGCCTTTTACTCCAGTAGTTTCTTCCCCAGAACCGTTGGACTTTGGAATTCTCTTCCGGGCTCCTGCTTCCCCAACATTACTGACATGCAATTCAAGTGTAAGGTGAACCGACATTTTGTGCCCAACTCCTTACATAGTATCCCGGTAGCTCATGTCCCTGATAGTAGCCCCCTACACCAAAGTGACAATGTGCCTTGTTTGGTGTGAAAATGTAATAAAAAAAAGGTATTTTTCGTCCTTAGTGGTAATCCTTTGAGTATGGAAAGTTCAGAGTATATCCCTCCTCATTTTTAGTTTGTATAATCCCTGTATGAAGTGTTCGCTGGAAGCTATTTTTCTTTTGTGGATTAGAATTTTATATTAAAAACCTCTGTAATATTTTTGATAAAAACTCAGGATAGCTGGAGATTTTTCAAATCAGATATTTTAAGGGTGGACTTGAAATATAAATACAATAAGATAATGTCCAAAATATAGTAAGGTAAAATCATAAAATATCTATTTATAATAATAATAATAATAATAATAATAATAATAATAATAATAATAATAATAAATCTGTTTACAATAATAAAATATCCTTTTTTTTCTCTTCGCATCATGTAACTAGGGGCACAAGAAAAAAATGCTCAAAACATACCATATATGATAAAATTTATGTGTGTATGCATAGGTATATATATGTATATACGAGTATGCATATGTGTGGGAGAAGAAAGGGGGAGACATATGGACACACGTTCCTTGGTCTAACGTTCACAGGAAACATGAGTTGGAACAATTACATCGAGGGCATTGCCAGGGCCGCTGCAAGGAAGGTGGGCTCTCTCTACCGTGCTAGAAAACTACTAACACCCGAAAGTATCCTGTACCTCTATAAGACAACCATTCGCCCATGTATGGAGTATTGCTGTCATATGTGGGCTGGTGCATCGGCTACTAGTCTCTCACTCCTTGACAAGCTTCAAAAGAGAGTCGCAAATCTGATAGGCCCTGAACTGGCATCTAAGCTTCAGCCTCTGTCCCATCGACGAAATGTTGCATCCCTCTGCCTGTTCTATAAGTATTATAATGGTGAATGCTCTGACGAACTGCAAGCACTTGTGCCCCCACGACGTGAACACCCTCAACAGACCCGACAGGCTGCAAAATCCCACCCCCACATTGTAGAAGTCCCTAGATGTAAAAGATCTTTCTACTCCAGTAGTTTCTTCCCCAGAACCGCTAGACTTTGGAATTCCATTCCAGGTCCCTGCTTCCCCAACTGTACTGACGTTCAGAAGTTCAAGTGCAACGTGAACCAACATCTTGCTGCCCAAATCCCTACATAGTGTAGAAGCATATGTGGCAGCGTGCGGGTGTACATGCATGAATGTTTACAGAGAGTGTGTACGTGGGGTGCATCGATGTCCAATTCAACATTTTATGAAAGACTTGGTTTTGAATAGAGGCCATACAAGTTGCTGACCATTCCAAATCAAAATATTGGGAGGGTCATATTCAGATAGATCTTAACCTCATTCGCTATACCCGTAACCTTCCTGCTACTAACCCTGCCCGCCCTGCATTCATGTTTCCATCATTCACACTGAAGAAGACTGAAGGATCGGTCGCAAATTATGTGTTTTTGAAAGAAACATTTTCGGGTTTTCCGAAAGACTTTTTGTATTCCTACACATCAACACAGAAAATAAATACAGAAAAGATATAAACATCTATATATTTTTCGCATTGATTTTTTATCCATACATATTTATATACATCAAAAGGAATGCAGGTGGATACAACATGCAATATGTGTGTGTGTGTGTGTGTGTGTGTGTGTGTGTGTGTGTGTGTGTGTGTGTGTGTGTGTGTGTGTGTGTGTGTGTGTGTGTGTGTGTGTGAGAGAAATAAAAATTACAATAAGTTTACCAAGGTAATCAAAATAGTAAACTTAAAATATATTATAAATATTAAAGAGTTAATATTTACAAGTAAAATAATCTCAACCAGATAACCTCAATAAAACCGAAAAGGAAATAGAGCTTATAATATGAACAAATGATTAATAAAACATGTTAAAAAACTTCTTGAAAAAGAGTTAAAAACATATTTAATTTTAAAAAGGAAGCACAAGATAAGTGGATAGTCCTTAATCCGCTGAGTTTCGAAGAAATACTCTTCTTCTCATCAGAGGGCAGGAATTAGCAAAATGCAGGATCGGATTTTGCATGTAAAAGTATTTAATGAAACCACAAGTAAGTCACAGATCTTACTTGGTTAAAAAAAGGGTGAGGTAAGGGGAATAGGAGGTAAAAGAAAAAATGATAAAAAGATTTCACATGAATGGATAGTCCGGTGAAGGGTAAAAAATCCAAGAATAGTAAAATCCAAACACGGTCGAATTAAAAACTTCCAATCCACAAGTAAGATCCAAAGGAATCGCGTAACTGGAAGATGGTCCAAAATGATCCAAAAGGTAGAATTCCTTGGAAAAAATCACAAATGGAATGAATTCAAAATCATTAAAAGAAAAGTTCAAATGTGCACAGAAAAAGCACTGCAGAGAATATTTAAAACACGTCTGCCATTTGAACTTTTCTTTTTGGAGGCCTGCAATATAAATGCTGGAGTCCCTCAGGGGTCAATCCTGGGCCCAACTCTCTTCCTGATCTACATCAATGACCTCCCTAAACACATACTTAAATCATTCATTGACATCTATGCTGATGACACGACCATCTACGGCAACACATCAAAGGCTGTAAATGACAAAGTTCTCTCTGATTCTCTCTCCTCTGATCTCGAGCGCGTGGTTCAGTGGGGGAAGACGTGGCTGGTTACCTTTAATGCATCCAAAACCAAACTCCTATCCTTACATCATCAACGCTCTGATCCCCATCTGGCATCAATTGTGATGGATGGCTCTCGTCTGGGTGAGGCCCCGTGTTTTGACAAGCTTCTGGGTTTGACCTCTACTCCTGATCTGAAATGGAACACGTACATCAAGTCTGTTGTCAAGGTTGCTGGAAAGATAGTGGGATCCTTCTACCGCTCCAGAAGATATCTCACTACTGATGCAATTCTCTATCTATATAAAAGCCAAGTATGTCAAAGGATCGAATACTGTTGCCATATCTGGGCAGGAGCTGCTAAAACCAGCCTATCCTGCCTTGACAGAGTACAAAATAGACTTTGTGGCTTAGTGGGGGATGCCCTTTTCTCTACCCTGCAACCTCTCTCCCACAGAAGAGACGTTGTGAGCCTATCCTTGTTTTATCGTTATTTCCATGGCAAGTGCTCGTCTGAACTCCAATCTCTGGTCCCCCCACGCCAATCTTTCACGAAAAACACCCGTCTAGCTGAATCCACTGTGAAAAATTTCCCCCACTCTATATCTGTGCCTAAATCAAAATGTGGATTCCATGAACAAAACTTCTTTCTTAGAACTGCACGCCTGTGGAACTCTCTTCCGTCTGCCTGCTTCCCACTGGACTACAACTTGGATGTCTTCAAGTCCAACGTTAACAAATTCCTAATGAACCGTCCCCTTAAGTATACACTTCATCAAATCTCCACACTAACATAATGTACTTGCAATAACTCTTATCCCTGAGTGGCTTCCGGGCCTTGATAAGTGGTGATCACTGTGTAAAAAAAAATAAATAAATAATGTAGGTAGTTTATGTTTTAAGATTCAAGGAGGGGTAGAAAGGTGGATGGGTGTGATCCTATTTTATCCGTATGTTTCCTATATAAGCTGCAATGAAACTTGTTGAGCTTTATATTATCCCGATAAGTCTCCTCTTATAGAATTGAATTTACTCTATTCTCCTTACTCTCTCAGCTATATGTATATATATATATATATATATATATATATATATATATATATATATATATATATATATATATATAATTTAAAGGAGATTAGAACAATAGTCTAAAGCGCAGAGTATATTTTAATGTAATAGTAAAATTACTAGTTTAATTAAAATACAGGAAAGAAAAGTGCTCGTTAAAAAACTATATGTAATAATTATTGTCCGTAACTAGATGTCTACCACAATAAAAACACTGTTTTCCGAAACGATCGTGCAAATAATTGATTTTGTTGTTGTTCATTCTTATGAAACGGATTTTTAATTTAATTATAATTTGATTTTTAAATTATCAATCACATTACTAAATATATATATATATATATATATATATATATAAATATATATATATATATATATATAATTGAATGTGTGTGTGTGTGTGTGTGTGTGTGTGTGTGTGTGTGTGTGTGTGTGTGTGTGTGTGTGTGGTCACGAATAGGCTCCTATATAATTGACTATTTTAAAAACTGATTACATATAATGATAGAAGATGTATCGAGACACATGAATGAGTATGTTTTGGTTCATTAAAATTGTGGGGTCTGCGTTCGTGCCTGGTCCACAAACTATGGAAATAAAAAATTTAAAAATTAAAAAAAAAACGTTTACAAGTGTTTTTGATATAGATGTACATAAGAATACTTTGATAAGTATGTTTTAACTTAAATAGGGATTGTATAATAAAATTGTGGAGTCTGCGTTCGCGCCTGGCCTCCATAGAATGGAAATAGCCACAAACTTTAATAAAGACTTTTCATATCTATCTGTATAAGCATACTTTGATAATTATGTTTCAGTTTGAAGAAATATGGTATAATAAAATTATGGGGTGTTCGTTCGCACCTGACCTCCATAGAATGTAAATATGTCACAAAGTTTAACAAGGTTTTTTAATATAGATCCACAGAATATTGTGATAAGTGTTTCAGTGTGAACAGGTATGGTATAATAAATGATGGGGTTTATCTATTTTATTTTTACTTTCATCATATTTTGCTTTGGTTTTGATACCCCCAAATTCAACCCAAATTTATAACCCTTCCTTTTCATAACCTATCATACTTTCATAAATCCGAGTCCATTTTCTGTAGGCTGTTTTTGAACACAGTCAACGACAGGTACTTTGCTAGTATTTATATATAAGTAAAAGTGTCTGTGTCTGTGTACATTTCCCTACACAATATCTCTGTCAATTTTTAGTTTACAGACTTGAAAGTTGATATACAGGGTACTGAGAATTGGAAAAATCGATGTGATCGGTTTTCGCCCATAAATTTGGTGATAAGGGGTCAAAGTTCAACGATTTGACGTTTGAGAACTCTACCAAACTCCTCCGACAAACTTAAAAAAATTGACCGTGCTTTTTGTTTTATTTTTTTTTGCTCAGCATACACCTCCTAACACCCGGGCAACGCCGGGCACCCATGCTAGTATATCTATAAAAGTGAAAGTCTCTGTCTGTCTGTCTGTCTGTCTGTCTGTCTGTCTGTGTAAGCTTCACTATGCAATAACTCTGTCAACTTTCAGTCTACAGAATCGAAATTTGATATACTGGGTACTGAGATTTGGGAAAATTTTTGTTATCCATTGTCGGCCAGAAATTTGACTGTTAAGGGGTCAAAGTTCAACGATTTGACCTCTGAGAACTCTACCAAACTCCTCTGCCAATTTTGGGTCTAAACACTTGAAATTTTAGATATAGGTTCCTTGGACATGGATCTGACTTAATAACTTGATTTGAGCCCAAAAGAATAAATGTTAAGGGGTCATAATAGGGGTCAAAATTTTTAAAAAATTGATCTATGCAGTCTCTACCTAATTACTCAGACAATTTCTGGTCTAAACATTTGAACTTTTACATAAAGGGTATTCAGAGATAGGGCAAGCTTTTTAATCGGTTTAGGTTGAAAATTTGAGCTACAAATATATAAATGTATGTATGTATGTATTTCAACCTAAAACTTTCTATAGAGATGACGAATTTTCCCAAGATCAGTATCGTTTTGAAGTTCAACCCTTCAGATGACAAATACCGAAAAATTGGCTAAAAACACTAATTTCTTCACCCACAACTGGGCACTTTTCTACTTTTTTTTTCGACGATATTTTCAAAAATCATCCCCTCTTTTCGATTGTCTAGCCTTAATTTAAACCTACGTCACTTCCGCTTTAACGGTGGTCGTAGCAGCAAAGATGTCACGTTTTTTCCCGTTCTTTTCCTCTTTCGCAGTACGGGTTTGAGCCTTCCTTCCTACTACCACATTTTTTTTTTTGCTACAACACCCCCCTCCCAAACACCCGGGCAACGCCGGGCACCCATGCTAGTATATATATATATATATATATATATATATATATATATATATATATATATATATATATAATTCCATGTACTCACATAAAAAGTTATAGAGAGATATAAAAGTTTATGTATTTATTTCAAGAGTGCTCAATACGTGAGCAGAGCTAGGCAGTAAGTAATGAAAATTTATCTTCATAGGGAATCGACAAGCATTTTATATGTTTATATGTTTACTAGGCACCTCCAAAATTCACCACAGAATTAACCCCCCCCCCTATATGTAACACAATGTAACTTTACTATGAGCTAATATTATCAATATAACATTTGTACCATTTAAAAGGGCAAAATAAACTAGTAATAATTTTTAAAAATATTTTTTCATCATACGAAAATAATGAAATTGCGAGACGAAAATCTTGTTTACATAACTGGCGTTTTAAAATAACGTTCCCATGTAGTAAGAATTCCGAACGTGAGAACATACCAGTGTTTAATAAATCTAGTAAAACTCAACTAATAGTCAGATTTTCGTGAAATTTTCGATACTTATCTATTTTAGAATGAAATTATATATAAAATGTAGTTTTCGTAAAATATATGAGGGGGAAATTTTTTTTTTGTTTTTTTAGTGCGTGCCCCCCCCCTATTTATTTTTTCGAAATTTTAACAAAATATATTTAAATCTATCGAAAATTCTATTTATTATGAAACATAAGAATTCAAATTAGTAAAAAATATTTATTGTTTATAAATTTAAATACACGTATTGAACAAAAACTTACCTTGAAGTTGCAATTAAAAAATTGATATAAATTTTATATTATTATGTTTTCTTTTAAAATAGCGTTTTGTTCTAATTAATATATACTATTATCAGTTGTATTGCCAAGAAAAACAAACTTCGTAAAAGTTAATTAATTTTTAAAAGATAAAACGATTAAAATTCCATTATTTCAAAATGTTCCGTTACAACATAGATTTTTGAATAATTGTGTTTAATATTTTTTTTAATATTAAATTTTAATATAAACATGGCTCTTGCCAGCTATTTTATCGCCAGATTAAAACCGACGAAAAATATTATTGCACAAAAATTAAACATTTTCTGAATCCCCTACGATATCAAATTTGTCTCTTTTTACCAAACAAAAGTACGGAAGCCGGTAAGTAACCAAATGAACACTCGTAAAACCGTATTTCATATTCAGTATACAAATGTTTTAAATATTACTAATCATTAAACTGTGTAAATCTTTAACCCCAACAAAATTATCACAAAGATTAATTATTAATTGCAGTTTGAAGAAGATAAACAAAGGTTTTAAAATATCATTAAGTCGCTTCTGCTTTTCCATAGTTTGCATAGTTAACACAAGCCTGACGTCACGGGATCATGCGTTCCTTTTTTTTCACAATTCTTCACATTCGTTTGGGAGTGCTTAGCGTTTGCTACAAGTGGGTCTTTATTTTCTTTTATTACTCAAGTAATCAAAAGTAGAAATAAAAACAAATAAAAACTTGAAAATTGCAATTACAATTTCTGTCATTCTTACATTTTAGGTGCCTGGTCTAATCTGGTTGACAATGAAGTTCTCACTACCGTCGGCTGTTTTACTGGGAAGACAGCAAATTACCTGTGTGCCGGTGATAATAGAGGCCGCTTACGTCTTTACAAATATCCATGTTCTTGTTATAAGGTATCTCAGCAAATCCTATACGAGTAAATTCTTAATTTATATTGTAAAATATACGAAAAGAAAGAGAAAAGGCTAGCCAGGAAAACGTTCATTAAAAGTAATGATATAACTCGTGGAATATAATGTGTTGTGAAGTCGTTTGTGTGAGTGGTGTGAATAAATAAATGGGTGGAAACGATTCTGTGAAAATCAACAATATAAATGATTTATTTAACAATTTTAAAACTGGGAGGATTGTTACGAAAATGAGGTTTTAGTTTGTTGCATTAAACAGATTTCGAAACATATCCTCCATTTTGAATTTTCCTGATGGTTGTCGTCTGATCAAATATAGTTGCAGATAACTCTAGCATATGTATATTGCTGATTCTTTTAGATGATGATTAATAATTCGTATTATTTAGATTATTCGGACTACTGTTCTCATCTTGAGCATTATTTGCACAATGTTTCAGTCGATGTAACCCTCACCCTTCTTCAGATGTATCTTGTCTAACTCGGGAATTTTTCTGTCAAATTCGGGAATCTGCACGAAATTTCGAATGGAGCCTGTTGCATGAGGAACTAACCAGGAATTTCACCAAATGGAGTTAAGCCCCTTGGGACGACTTATGTTTACAGTAGAGAATAAAGACGCACACGTGTGGAAACATATCGGTCGTTGTATTGTGTTTAATCCGTGGGTATCCTAAGAAATGACACATGGTGATAGCGGTAGGATAAAACTATGTCCAGATAAGTAACGTTTAATTTCTTGTTTAAATTTGTATGTATGCCGCGAGCAGGAAAGAAAAAAAAAGAGAAAAATGTGGGAAGTGGGCATGAATAAAATAAACAGAACAGTAGCTGGCATAAAACCACTGCCACCTCTATGTATGGAGAAGAATTTGTCAGGGAACTGAAAGCTATTCAAACTAAAATGGCATAACTATGTAATTATTACGTACAAAGGGCGTGCAATAGCAGTAGAGCAACGAAACTTGGCACAGTTATTAGTCTTTCTCTACATAGGAACCACCTAGAGTTATGCATTTCTCCCATCGTTTGATGCAGCTCTGGAGACTGTTTTTGTAGAACACCCCAGGTTGGTCCTCTAACCACGACGTGACTTCAGAAATCAAGGCTGCATCATCAGGAAAACGCTTTCCTTTCAAAAACAGCTTCATGGCTGGGAAGAGGTGAAAGTCAGAGGGTGCAAGGTCAGGAGAGTAGAGAGGATGGAGGAGGATTTCATAACCACATGCCCGTGCTTCTGATCTGGTGACATGCGAGTTGTGGACCGGATTGTTGTCCTTCAGGAGGAGGGTACCTTTGCTGATCTTGCCCCGCCTCTTGATTTTGATAGCTTCCCTTAATTTCCTCAAAAGTGAAGCATAATAGGCTCCTATAATTGTGGTACCCTAGGCTCCTGTAACTGTGGTACTCTTTGCCAGGAAATCTGTCATCACTACTCCTGGTCCCAGAAGACTGTGAGCATGACCTTGCTAGTGGAGGGCTGCACCCTTGCCTTCTTTGGAGGTGGTGAGTCCCTCGATCATAGTGATTGAACCAGGTTTCATCCTGTGTAATCAGTCTTTTGACTCATCTTCTTGACACATCTCCAAATTCATCCTCGAGCACTCAACACATTCTCGCTTCTGGAATGGTGGGAGCAACCTGGGAATCCAACTGGCAGACACCTTATACATATGCAAATGGTCATGAATGATAGTTTCCATAGACCCTGTACTAACCTTGACATCTTGGGCTATTTGGCGAATAGTAATGCGCCAATCTTCCAAAACGGCAGCCTCAACTTGACGGACAGATGCCTCAATAATGGAAGAAGGGGAGCGACCAGGTCTGGGAGCTGTTTCCACAGACTTCCGGCCATGTTTTAATTCACGATGCCAGCGTTTTATAATGTCATATGATGGGGCATTATCACCATAAGTTTCTTTCATTTCATCAAAAGTCTCCTGTGGTGTGCGTCCTTTCAAATACAAAAACAGGATCACTGCTCGACATTCAACAGGCTCCATTTCACACCTGACTCAGTTCAAACACTTGTAAAACAGAAACCACAATTAGTTCAGAGTTGTAATTTGCCACATAACCCGTAGAGATATAAATCATTGCACATGCAAAATTTCAGCTAGATCAGACAACTGGAAGTAGGTCAGGGGCATTATTTATTGCACGCCCCTTGTATTTAACAAGGCTGTCAGTACAAAATCAAATGGCACTTTTACTTCACACGTTGGGAGGCGAAGCTTTGAAAGTGTACTACGGGTTTCAATTTTCAATGCCCAAAGATGAAAGAACGCCCACCAAAATTATTCAGGCGTTTGATAAATATGCTATAGGGGAAACAAATGAAACCTACAAACGGTACGTTTTTTGCACGAGGAAGCAAGGAGAATCAGAGACTATGGAATCCTTTATTTTTCGGTGCTTTGGACGTTGGTAAAAATGTGCAATTTTGTGACAATTGTGTTCTCTCAGTACTCAGAGATCAAGTAGTGCTGGGAATACACAACCCCAGACAAGCTGAGTTATTAAAAATAAAACAGTTAAATTTGCAAAGATGCATTGACATTTGTAAGCTGTCTTAAAATGCTATATTACAATCTAGAATCGTAAGGCCCAAGGGAGTTAACAGAGTGGATTTCAAACCCAAGAAAAAGACATCGGCAAAAACAGAGAGAGAGAGTGCAGTTTATGTGCACTGCAACATGGACCAGGTAAAGAGATATGTCCTGCATTTGGCAAGACATGTTATAACTGTAATAGAAAAAAACACTTTGCTACGAAATGCAAATTATCAAGAAAAAAGATGCAAACTGTCAAAACACAACTTTATGACCAGGAAAACAACAGTAGTAGTTGTTGAGACTATGGACAGGTAGACAGTGTAACAATTAAAGAAAAGGTTAATGCTGTGAGTCAGGAGTGATAAAAGCGGAAATGATGGTGAAAGGAAAGCCAATTATTCTTCAGCTTGATAGTGGAACATTAGTAAACATACTGAATGAGAAGCACACGATGGGGAAAACATTGGAGCCTTCAAATAAGACGCTTGTCATGTGGAATGGAGCAGAAGTGAAACCATTGGGGAAGTGTAAAGCCAAAATGATAAAACCCAAAACTGGAAACAAATATGCGGTCAAGTTTGTCATTGTAAAAGAGTATTACTTGGGGCAAATACAATTCACAATCAACCAGGACCAGTTCAAAATGGTCTCCAAAGTTTCCCTAATGGATGAATTCAACAGCTAGAATTCGGACAGCATTATAAACGCGTTCAAAGAGGTATTTAAGGAGGAGTTAGGTCAATTACTGGGAGAGGTACATTTGGAGGTAGAGCCAAGAGTAGCAGTAGCACGAAGTGGCACTTAAAGACAAATTAAAAGTCTAACTAGAAAAACTGGTTAAAAATAAAGTTATTGAACCAGTAAGTAAATGGACTCCGTGAGTATGTGCATTAGCACTGGTCATGAAAAAAATGGAAATCTAAGGATTTGCATAGACCCAAGACCACTAAATAAAGCTGTGAAAAGAGAACAATTCCAGCTTCCTACACTGATTGATTTACTGCCAGAACTGGCTGACAGCAAGGTATTTTCCACCCTGCATTTACGAGATGAATTTTGGTATGTAAAATTGGATGAAGCCAGCAGTCACTTGACAACATTTACTACACCATTTGGTCAGTTTCGGTGGAAAGTTTTACCATTTGAGATTGCTCCAGCTCCAGAGATATTTCAAAAGGCTCTGTAAATGTATCTGATTTAGAGGGGGTGATTAACAAAGCAGATGATCTGGCGATTGGGAAGGGTAAAATGGAGAAAGCAACAGTTAATCATGACATGAAACTCAAGAAACTCTTGCAGAGATGTCATGATCATGGGATGCTATTAAATGTGGAAAATTGAAGCCATGACAAACATCTATATCTTTCCTAAGTCACATGATAACCAGTGGGGGTTTACTTCCTGATCCTGGGAAGGTAAAAGCCATAAAAGAGATGATGTGTCCGACAGATGTTAAAAGAGTGCAATGATTGGTTGGATTTGTGAATTACCTCGCAAAATTTCTGCCACACACGTCTGACGTGATGGCCCCAATTTGAAATTTAATGAAGGTAGATGTGCCAAGAACGTGGTCCCAAATTTATGAAGAGGCTTTTGAGAAAATTAAAAAGTTAGTGAGTCAGGCACCAGTATTGAGATACTATGACCCCCAACAAATCTTTGGCCATTCAATGTGATGCAAGTGAGAAGGGTATGGGGGCTGCACTACTGCAAGAAGGTCGACCTCTAGCCTATATCAGCTGCGCATTGACTGATACAGATACCCGATATGCACAAATTGAAAAAAACTGCTAGCAGTAGTCTATGCTAGCGTGAGGCTTCATCAGTATACTTTTGGTCGACGGATAACAGTACTGACCAATCATAGGCCATTAGAAGCGATCATGAAAAAAGAATTGGGAAAATACCCCAAACAACTGCAAAACATGCTGATGCGACTACACGCTTATGATGCTACCATTCTGTATCATCCGGGTAAGAAGATATTCCTTGTAGACACACTATCAGAGCATACATCAAGGCAGTGAACAGTGAATATATGGACAATGAAGATGATGTCAAGGAAGCTGAATATCTTCCTGTAACAGAGAGAAGGCTGCTTGAAATGTGCTCAGCCACAAAGGAAGACAGAAGCATGCAGCATTTGCAGCAAGTAATTGTTGAAGGATAGCCAGAAGACAAAATACATCTTGACCCAGAGGTGAGACCATTCTTTAGTATGCGAAATGAAATGACAGTACAAGATGGGTTAATTTTCAGAGGTAACTGGATAGTGGTTCTGATGACCCAGCGGGCTGTGCTAAAAGAAACACTGCATTCCACACACCTAGGAATAGATTGATATTGCAGAAGGGCAAGAGAATCCTTGTATTGGCCAAATATGAAGAGTGAGATGAAAGACTATGGTTTGAAATGCCACACATGCAGAAAATATGAAGTAGCCAATCAAGCCAAACCATTAATGGTACATGAAGTTCCTGACAGACTCTGTGCGAAAGTGAGAGTGGACCTTTTTAAGTTTGCAGATAGAGACTATCTCTGTACTATTCATTATATGAGCAACTTCTGGGAAATTGATCATCTTCAAAATGCAGAAGCAAAGACAGTAATAACCAAACTTAAGCACCATTTTGCACGACATGGAATACCAGATCAGGTGATAACTCATAATGGGCCTCAGTTTAGTAGCCAGGAATTTTCTATGTTCACACAAAAGTGGTGTTTTACACATACCTGTCAGTCCATACAATAGCAAGGCGAATGGTAAAGTGGAACCTGTGGTAAACATGACAAAGCACCTTTTCTGGAAAGCGATGGAAGATAAGGCTAATCCATACCTAGCAATGTTGGATCACAGGAATACACCAGCTAAAGGTCTCTTATCACCAGCTCAGAAGTTGATGTCAAGAAGAACAAAAACACTTCTCCCAACTAGAAAGGGGTTACTCAAGCCAGAAGTGCCCAAAGATTTTTTGCAATTTGTTAAGCGAGAAAGTAGGAAACAAGAACAATCCTTTAACCACAAACTAAAACCGGTCAGGAAGAATAGTAAGAGATCTTGTGAGATGTAAGGATTTTACAAAATAAAATGATGATTGAACTTTCAGCCGCCAGAAGAGTATAACTTACAACTGAATTTTACCAAGTATTTTATCCACTAAGCAATGGCTCCTTTAATTTATACCAAGGAAGGCTTATTAGTGTTTTGGAATGGATGAATGAAAAAAAGTGAAAATTCGTTCTGATTATCTGACCAAACAGCCTATTCAGTCCTATTATATTTATTTTGTCTCACCCGCCTCATTTCACGCCCCCCCCCATGTTCTTTTACTTTGATTGATTGTTATATTTATTCTATTTTTATCATTCTTTTCCTTTTTTTCTTTTAATCAGGCAAAGTTCAACGAAGAGAAACAATGTTCATCGTCTCTCATCCACATTCAAACTCTCGACACCAATGGTGGTTTACTCTCTTCCGGAAGTGACGCTTCCCTGATGCAATGGGCAATAGAGAGTGATGATGACATTTTTTAATGTCTTTCCTCTTTATATTTAGAAGAGATTCAGCCGGACATTTTATGATTGCTTTTGATGACCAACATTCTGATGAGCATTTTGTGAAATAATTCAAATCATTGATAATCATTCTACAATCTATATTATGTTTCTCTTTGTCTGTCTGTCTCTCTGTTCATTCCACTTTTTCTCGAAAACTACCGGACCGACCTGGCTGAAATTTTGTATGGACCTTTGTTATGGTTAGATGTAGCGAACTAAATATTATGATGGCCGTTCGTAACACAGTTAGAGATGAGTAGGGATTAATAGGAATTAGTCTTTAATACAAAAATTAGTACAAATTTAACTATATTCAACAATTAATTTGGAATAAAGCACTCATTCTAAGTTAACAGGCTATAACTTTTGCTCTTTTATAACGTGCTTAAAAGTCTAGCTGTCTATAATAACCTTTCCAATTATTAGTTATTCTTTACTCGTAGTTCAGAGGTTTCAACTGGTTTAACGCGATCTGGATTAGTCTTATTTATCAGTGTGTGCACCTTTTTGGTGAGATCTACTAGCTTGATTAGCAACACTATACAACACTAAAAAAGTGCATAACATCTGTGGCCATTTTTATATGCACTATGGCATGGAAATTTTATTTCTGGCATTTCTTTTGTTCGAATTAAGTACAGTTTTTTTTTTTCAAACTTGTCAATTTCGAAAATTTTACAGAGAATCTTAGTGATGTGAGTGGTGAACCTGGCAAGAGATTCCATCAGGATATTCAGTGATGGAGAAACGTTTTAAAGGAAATTGGAACCCTGGTATGTTTGGCAAACTACTGCTGAAATATGAAAGTAGAGACTGATACTAAACACAAGAGAGTTAAGAGAACAAATGTTGTTTGAACTGACAATTCTGTGTTTTTCATTCATAACCAATAATAAAATATGATTTATACTAAATGAAAACGGTGCCTAAGCTAGAGAAATAAAGGTTAGATTTAGTATCAATTTTATTACACCAAAACAGGTCTAATGTGGCATGTACTTTTTTTACCCCGAAATTTGTTGCACGGTGTAACTATAACATCTAAGAAACATCAAGTTATACATGTATGTGTGAGTGTATGTTAAGTGTCTTATATATAAGTGTATTAACTTAAGAAGTTTGTGTTAAGTTCTTATCTACAGTATCTAAATAAATTAGGAGAAGAACATAAGTCAGTCGGCTAACTGCATACCTCTATGTGACAATGTAACAATGAACTAAAGTTTTATCCGAGTCTTACTTCTTCATATTGTATGAAGTATGCCCAAAGTCATAGAAATGTTAATAACCCCAAAACTACTTATCTGATCTGAAATTTTGCATAATGGTAAGTGTTATCTAAGAGTATCAAATCCATAATGAAATTTGTGAAAATGTCGATTATGAACGAACTTTTCATGATTATGGTCAAAGGTCAAATCATGTAAGATATAAGACTCCATTGGCTACAATATGGACCAAGTAACATCTTTAATTCTTCTGTGACCTTAACCTTTGACCAAGATATTCCAAAATTACATCAGTCCTAAGATCACGGTTGATATTTTGATGAAGTTTGGTGACAATTGGTCGCGTGATGTGAAGATCAAAAAATCAAACATAGTTACAACTTGGGTGAAAAACATAACCTCTTTGGCAGAGGTAATTATTTAGACTGCCAACTAAAGAAAATAAAATAGAAGATATCACATTTTTTTGTAGATCGTAGTCTCTTCCGCATAGATAAGGTCCAAAACAGAGTCTTCAATTTGGTAGGTCCCATTTTGTCAACTAAGCTCCAAGCCCTGTCCCATCGCCACAATGCTGCATCTTTGTGCCTGTTTTACAAATATTTTAATGAAATGTGCTTTGATGAACTCTTTGCACTTGTGCCCCCTAGACATACATATCCCTGACAAACCCACTCAGCAACAAAATCACGCCCCTTAACTATTGAAATCCCCAAATACCAGTAGGCCATCTACTCTAATAGCTTATTCCCTCGAACAGCTAGAGTTTGGAATTCCATTCCTTCTATCTGCTTCCCTGACTGCTGATATACGGAAGTTTAAATGTAATGTAAACTAACATCTTGTTAATCTTTCCTAGGCATGGTCCCACATAGTAGCTCCTTTCGTCCAAGTGGCGATGTGCCTTGTTGGGTGGTGAACGGGAGAAAAAAAATCTGGATAAGAAAAAAACAAAGATGAGATCAAGAAAAACTGCAAAAGATGTAAAGATTGTATAAAATCTCTTTTGTTTTTTTACTCTTTGTCATCCCTAACAAGGCATATTGCCACTTGGAACATAAGTGGCTACTATTTGGGATTGTGGGGGTGGAGGAGGGAGGAGCTAGATGTCTGTTCACATTACATTTAAACTTCTGTAGGTTAGTACAGCCAAGGAACCAGGAAACATGGAAGAAATTCTAAAGTCTAGTAGTCCAAGGGAAGAAACTATTAAAGTAGAAGGCTCTTCAGCATCTATAGATCTCAACAGTGAAGGAATGGGATTTTGCTGTTTGTCAGGTTAGGAATATGTCCGCAAAAGTGGACACAAGTGTTATGAGTTCATCAGAGTACATCCCATTAAAGTACTTGTAAAACAGGTACAAGGATGTAACATTGCAGAGATGAGACAGAGGTTGAAGCTTGGTCAAGTGTGTGGGATCTGTTATATTGTTTTTAATATAATGAAGAATATCCGTAAACTGATTTTAATAAAGGACACATAATATTAGCACCGTTTTCAGCTTGAGTAAAAGAACGTAATTTCGCAGGGTCTACAAATTCATTAACACCGTTTACTTCCAAGGACTTTGAAAACAGGAACTGATTCGGATAGTAAGTATCTGTTATCGCCCATTGTTTATCTGTTGATCTATGTAGTAGTTTTTAGTTTAAATCTTGTTAAGAGCGTTTTGTGCATATTATATGTTAAAAGTATATTTAAAAATTTTGTTAACAATAAAATTAAAGTGGAATGTAAAGAAATTATTCATTAGATTTTGCTTTAATTTAGTTTAAACATGCCATTTTGTAAGGGCAATGTTTTCGTATAGATTCTTCAAATTTTGTTTAAAATTACTGATGATTTTCCAGAATAGCCAACAAAACATAAAAGGAGTGAAAAAATAAATATACAATAAGTAAATATTACCAAAGACAAAATAAGTTACTCCTCTACCTACCTGGATAATTTTGTGTGTGTGTGTGTGTGTGTGTGTGTGTGTGTGTGTGTGTGTGTGTGTGCATTAATTTATTTAAAAGTTATTTAATTTTATGGGTTTGTATTACTGTACACATAGATTCGAAAAAGTTGTCAAAAAACAAATATATAACAAATAAATGTTATCAAAGGCAAGATAAGTTACTTTTCTACCTAACTGGATATATTTTTTGTGTTTTTATTCAGTGTAACATGTTTATTCAGCTCGAAAAACATACAGTGTTTACCGATGTATTCGAAAATTCAAGATGGCGGCCGAATCTCTCTCGGGGAGGGTAAGTTTGGGAAAAGGTATTATAAATAATAAACTAGACAAAATACTGTTAGAAATTCGCTCAATATATGTTATCTTGACATATATTCGGTTGTTTTTTAATAGTATTTTGTCTAGTTTATTATTTATAACATCTTTTCCTGAACTTACCGTGTTAAAGAGAGAATAAGACGCCATCTTGAACGTTCCAATACATCAGTAAACACTGTATGGTTTTCGAGCTGAATAAACATGTTACATTGAATAAAAACACGAAAAATATATCCAGTTTGGTAGAAAAGTGACTTATCTTGCCTTTTATAACATTTATTTGCTATATATTTGTTTTTTTGACAACTTTTTCGAATCTATGTGTACAGTAATACAAACCTCAAGGTAGTGTAAACCCTGTCGAGTTAGAATGAAAATCAAAATGGTTGTCTCATTAGATTCATAGTCGAGATTCGATAATCGCTCAAAAATCGAAAATTAAACATAACCAATGCATGTCACCAACAGTACAAAAATGTAATGTCCTGCCAGTATTGTGATTAATTTTCGATTTTTGTGTAATTAACGAGATTCGAATTTTACTACCATACAGACTATACAATATTATTGATCAAAATGAGATATACGTACATGATAGACAATTGAACATCTTTGTTCCAAATTTCAGAAACATCTGTCGAGTATTTTTGCATCCATAAGGATATTTAATTGGGGGAAGCGGTTTGCATTCTCCTCTGAAGCAGCTCACTACACTCTCTCTTATGTCTACTATTTATGTCCATAAATTTCATTGGTGAAGTAGTATTTTTCCCTATCTGAGTACAGACAGACAAACATATTTATTACATAGATAATAGGATTTCGTATAATAATTTTGTATTTTTAATGTAATTGAAAATATTTTTTTCATTTATTATCAAAAGCAGAAAATAAACAATCAAAACTTAATCGATAAAAGTCGCCCCTCCTCCTCCCCTGTTTTTATTATATATACAATTATTTTTGTAAGTAAAAACTTGAGCATTTTAAATGTTAAAATTGAGTTCATATTGGAGAGTTTTAATTGATTTTATGAAATAAAATATTTTAAAACATTTTTGCTTCTATGGATTTTTTCTTTTCTAATGATATCAACGCCCACATATTTATCAAATCTGAGTTGTTGTTCCTGTGCGAAACTTGCATTGGCCTAACTGTTTCCATAGATGATTTCTCAATTAAAGGCTATTCTAACCCTAACATTTAAACCTGACCTTCAACATTGCCATGGATATGAAATATGTGCCTACATTAGGGATAACTTCCCTGTGGCAGGGACATCTCCAAAGCAGATTCTAAAGTGCCCTACATGTGCTTCCAAGTAAGACCAACGCTTTCATATTTGCCCTATATCGTCTCCACAACGATGGAATCACTATCTTTAAGAGTATGACTGAGAAAATTGACCACATATTGTCTGCTCATCCCTCTGCCAACATTCACGTTTGTGGAGATTTCAGTATTCATTCTGCTGAATGGCTAGTTCACTTAAACAAGACATGATGAAGTTTTGTCAAAATTTTCCTTTGCTTATGATATAAGCCAGATTGTTTACGAACACAGTCAGCATTCCCGATACTTATGGACAATTTGCAAGTCTTCTACATTTTTTTCTGACAACTTTCCTTGAACTGTGCTCATCCTCCATTTTGTCTCTGCTGGGATGTTTCGATCACTCGGTTTTCTCAATTAACATTAAAACAAAGTGTAACAAGACATCAGATGTCCTTCTCCATCATACAGTATATCGCTACTCGAGAGCTGATTGGTACACCCCTGAATGTGCAACTGCCGTTGCACACAATAATCATTATTTCAACTGCTTTCAACGAAATAAATATTTTGAAATTAAAGCTGCCTTTAGGATTGCCAATAATCACTGCAAAACAGTTATAGAAAGCATGAGGGTCTTTTGCTCAGACTGTCAAGTCTAGTGTAGCTGAGCAGAAACGAGTTTTCGTACATAACAAATGGGGTTTTAAACAGATACATATCCTCCAACCCAACTATTATAAAAAAAAAAACCTGAGGTGATTATATCAGTATCCAAAGAAAAAAAATGTTTTGCTAAGAACTTTGCATCAAATTCCAGTCTGTGTGGTCAGGGTCGTCAACCCCCTGAATTTCCTCCCAAAACTGAAAATATTTTGAGTATATCTGCAAGATTAACAACTGATGCATATGAAGGATGTAATACTAGCAGGCTGCCCCGCGTTACCCAGTCATAAAATATTATATTTTAATTAATGCAGATTTCTTCTTTCTATAAGAAGAAATACTGTAACGTTAAATTCCTTTTAAAAAAATAAAGTTAAAAAAAATCGGAAAGAAACTGAGACATGTGCATGTAAGTATTGTTATTTCTAAACAGTTCACTTTTTTGTAAAAAAAAAAAAAAAAAAAAATACTCGAGCTGAGATTGAAACTAAAACCTAAAGACAGTGAATTTTCTTCTTTTTTTTTACATGGAGTTCACCACTTATCAAGGCCCAATGGCCACTCAGGGATAAGGGTTATTGTGTGTACAGTAATCAAAGGGATAGTGTAGCAATAGTATTGGAGAATTTGTAAGGTGTCATTACTTAGGGGGGGGCCGGTTCATCAGGAATTTGTTTTTGTTGGACTTGAAGACATCCAGGTTGAAGTCGGGAGGGAAACAGGCAAGCGGAACAGAGTTCCACAGGCGTGCAGTTCTAAGAAAGAAGCTTTGTTCATGGTATCTACGTTTTGATTTAAGCACAGATAGGGAGTGGGGAAAATTATGGACGGTGGTTTCAGCTAGTCGGGTGTTTTTTGAAAAAAATTGGTGAGAAAGATAGAGAAAACATTTCCAGTTATACCGTAGCTGGAAATCTTGTGTAGTAGGCCTTTATGCCAAATCTTATCGAAGGCCTTTGATATGTCAAGAGCAATTGCCCTAGAAATGAAGCCTTTGTCGAGAGATTCACTAATCCTATGAGATATAACCGTTAGCACATCTGCTGTAGATCTAGCAGAGCAGAAACCATATTGTGTGTCACTAAGAAGGTTATTTCTGCTGAGGTGGTTGACTACTTCTCTATTGTGGATTCCAGCAACTTATTGGTCTGTACTGAGAGGGGGATGACTTATCACCTGAATTCTTAAATACAGGGCATACTGATGAGGTTTTCCAGGGTGTTGGGAAGCACTTCTCCTTAAGGCAACGCTTAAACAGTTTGGAAAGTATGGGGGCAAGGTTGTAATTTTTTAACACTATAATTGGAATACAGTCGGGACCAGTTGCTTTACTGGAGTCAAGGTTCTTGATTAGCTTGGCGACCTCACGCACAGATATTTGTATGTTGCATAGTGTGTTGTCTGTTATAGGAGGGAATATGGGGAGTTGATGGCCTTCATCACAAAGGGTAGAATTTGCCGCAAAGTTTTTGGCGAATAGTTTGGCCTTGTTGGATGCTGTCGAGATGACCTCTGGTCCATTGATAATGGTTGGGATAGAGCGCACGTTTCTGTTCAAGATCCAATTTGCTATTTGCCAGAACTGGTGGGAACCAAGCCGCTGCTCAGCTACTTTGGACTTAACGGATTGCGCATATAGTTCTCTTGCATTTTTTATTACTTTTTTACAGTGGTTGCTGGCGGTTCTGAAAGCAGCTTTAGTTTCAGTGCATCTATTACGTTGGTAGCTATGGAAAAAGTGATTTCTGTGTGCGATGGCAGCAGCACATTCGGGAGAGAACCATGGCTGGCGGTTAGGTTTTTGTTGGAATTTTTTGGATGGTGTGAATTGGTCTATGCCTACAAGTAACCATTCGGTCAGGTCTGATACCATAGAGGACACATCCTTTTTAAACATGGAATGGAGAGGTAGATCAGATATGAATGTACGGAAGCTATCCCAGTCCGCCATAGAGTATCAGTATACAGTACGGTGGAGAGGTACATCTGTAGATTTATTATATTTCATTTTTATCTCAACTGATACGACGCAGTGGTCGGAGGATCCCAGAGGAGATAGAACGGAACATGAGCATAGCTTAGAGGAAGTGGATAGAAAAAGGTCTAGGAGGCTTGCGAACTGACCGGTACTATCAGGCACACGGGTGGGCTCGCAGACAATCTGAGTAAGGTTATAGGCAATGGCAAAATCATGACAGAACCTCCCCTCCTCATCAGTCTTATTTGAGTGGGTCAGCCATTCCACATTATGGACATTGAAGTCACCACAAATGTGAATGTTAGCTGAGGAATGAACAGACAGGATGTGGTCAATTTTTTCTGATATACTCTTAAAGACAGTAACTCCACTGTTGTGGGGAGGGGGCGATAGAGGGCAAATATAAATGCGGTGGTGTAAGCAAGTGCAACCCGGAAGCACATATAAGGTAGATTAGGGTCTTCTCTGGAGATATCTCTGCCACATGGGAAACCATCTTTAATATAGGCACATATTCCATGCCCGTGGCGATCTTGGGGGTCAGATTTAGATGTTAGGTTAGAGTATCCTTTAATTATGAACTCATCTAGGGAGGTGGTCGGCCCTATTCCAGTTTCACTTAGGAAGAATATGTCAGGTTTCGTCTGCTGTAATTGGGGTTCAACCTCTGGAAGGTTAGAACGTAGACCCCTGATGTTGGAGAAGAAGACGTGGTAGTAGGGGTCTACGTTGGAGGATGGGGTTCTAGGTTTATTCGTGTTTTCTTTTTTGAGAATCAAGTAAGATAACCATTAGACCAACTTGTTACAATCTTTAAAAAGTATTTTCAATCCACCTGAAACAATTGTCAAACACATAAAAATCTGATGGCTCCCAAGTACCTATTTTTACAATTTTTACAATTTTTACCCTTTAGCAGCTCTTTTTTCCGAATAAAAACCGATTAAAACATTTTCCACATGTCTGAATACCCTATATAACAAATCTCAAGTTTCTAAATAAAAATTTGTTGAGTATATAGATTGAGAAGTGTCCTCACACACACACACACACACACACACACACACATTCTCACTTTTATAGATCTACTAGCAGGCCACCTGGCGCTGCCCGGTATCAAATGTAATATTAAATTTCTTTTAAAAAATTAAATAAAAACAGCAGAAAGAAACTGAGACATGTGCATGTGAGTTTTATATTTTTTTTTCAATGAAAAAAAATGGTTGGATTATTTTACTGTTCCAGAAAGTATATCACTCTCGATGCTATACTCCAACTGGTTCCCACCAGTTTTGGCAAATAGCAAACAGGATCCTGAACAGAAGCGTGCGTTCTATCCTAACCATCATCAATGGACCTGAGGTCATCTCGTCAGCATCAGACAAAGCCAAACTATTTGCCAAGAACTTTGCAGCTAATTCTACCCTATGCGATGAAGATCATCAACTCCCCGTATTTCCTCCTATAACAGACAACACGCTATGCAACATACAAATGTCTGTGTGTGAGGTTGCCAAGCTAATCAAGAACCTTGATTCCAGTAAAGCAACTGGCCCTGACGGCATTCCAATTATAGTGTTGAAAAAGCTTCAACCAGAACTTGCTCCCATACTTATAAAACTGTTCCAGCGTTGCCTTAAGGAAAAGTGCTTCCCAACACCCTGGAAAACCTCATCAGTATGCCCTGTATTTAAGAATTCAGGTGATAAGTTATCTCCCTCTCAGTTCAGACCAATAAGTCTCCTGTGTGTTATGAGTAAGTTGCTGGAATCCATATTAAATAGAGAAATAGTCAACCACCTCAGCAGAAATAACCTTCTTAGTGACACACAATATGGTTCCCGCTCTGCAAGATCTACCACAGATGTGCTGACGGTTATATCCCACAGGATTAGTGAATCTCTTGACAAAGGCTTCCTTTCTAGGGCAATTGCTCGTGACATATCAAAGGCCTTCGACAAGGTATGGCATAAGGGTCTACTTCACAATATTTCCAGCTACGGTATAACTGGAAATGTTTTCTCAATTATTAAATCATTTCTCTCTGATAGGCTCATAAGAGTAGTGGTAGATGGACAAAAATCGGAGGCCTGCAATAAAAATGCTGGAGTCCCTCAGGGGTCAATCCTAGGCCCAACTCTCTTCCTGATCTACATCAATGACCTCCCTAAACACATACTTAAATCATTCGTTGACATCTATGCTGATGACACGACCATCTACGGCAACACATCAAAGGCTGTAAATGACAAAGTTCTCTCTGATTCTCTCTCCTCTGATCTCGAGCGCGTGGTTCAGTGGGGGAAGATGTGGCTGGTTACCTTTAATGCATCCAAAACCAAACTCCTATCCTTACATCATCAACGCTCTGATCCCCATCTGGCATCAATTGTGATGGATGGCTCTCGTCTGGGTGAGGCCCCATGTTTTGACAAGCTTCTGGGTTTGACCTTTACTCCTGATCTGAAATGGAACACGTACATCAAGTCTGTTGCCAAGGTCGCTGGAAAGATGGTGGGATCCTTCTACTGCTCCAGAAGATATCTCACTACTGATGCAATTCTCTATCTATATAAAAGCCAAGTACGTCCAAGGATGTAATACTGCTGCCATATCTGGGCAGGAGCTGCTAAAAACAGCCTATCCTGCCTTGACAGAATACAAAATAGACTTCGTGGCTTAGTGGGGAGTGCCCTTTTCTCTACCCTGCAACCTCTCTCCCACATAAGAGACATTGCGAGCCTATCCTTGTTTTATCGTTATTTCCATGGCAGATGCTCGTCTGAACTCCAATCTCTGGTCCCCCCCTCGCCAATCTTTCATGAAAAACACCCGTCTAGCTGAATCCACTGTGAAAAATTTCCCCCACTCTATATCTGTGCCTAAATCAAAATGCGGATTCCATGAACAAAGCTTCTTTCTTAGAACTGCGCGCCTGTGGAACTCTGTTCCGTCTGCCTGCTTCCCACCTGACTACAACTTGGATGTCTTCAAGTCCAATGTTAACAAATTCCTAATGAACCGCCCCCTTAAGTAAGCACTTCATCAAATCTCCACACTAACGTAATGTACTTGCAATAACCCTTAACCCTGAGTGGCTTCCGGGCCTTGATAAGTGGTGATCACTGTGTAAAAAAAAAAAAAAAAAAATATCAAAGGCCTTTGATAAGGTATGGCATAAGGGTCTACTTCACAATATTTCCAGCTACGGTATAACTGGAAATGTTTTCTCAATTATTAAATCATTTCTCTCTGATAGGCTCATAAGAGTTGGGGTTGATGGGCAGAAATCAGAAATGATCTTGAGCGTGTGGTACAGGGGTAGGAAGAGGTGGCTGATTACTTTAATGCATCTAAAACCAAGCTCCTACCTTTACATCATATATGCTCTGATCCCCATCTGTCATCAATTGAAATGGATGGCTCTGTAACAGAAACAAATGGAACTTTTTTCTTCCACGAATCAGTGCCTCTCCCCTGGGCTATTTGGCCACATACTGACCAATCAGGGGTACGGCACATTAATCCTTCCTATCCCTTAAAGGAATTTGGCCAGCATCGGGTTTGAGGAATAAGAACTCGTCCTTACTGAGGGAGACACCAAACAGAACGGACCTCCTTTTCTTCACTCTCTCTACCTCAGTGATTTCTAATGGTATCGACGATTCCACGGGGAATATCTACCACGACAGCACCAGGTAGCCGGAGTCCAGCTTTTGACCAGGAACATATCACATTCTGCTTAATAAACCTTTTCTGTGTTACCTTTTATGAAGTTGTTGCGTTCGTCATTTCAGAAGCTTGTATGGAAGTATTTATTTTATTAGGTTGTGCCCTAAAAGCATCTAAACCTTAAAACGGTGACCCCCTCGTGATATACAAGCAATTCTAAATGGCGAGCCTTTGTCTTCATTTTTTGTAAAACCCAACACAGCATAGAAAAGCCAGCGACCCCCCCCCAAAAAAAAAGAAACCCACCATTTTACAAAACAACCTTTAAATGTCGCTTATCACTTGAGAATCTTCTAGAACACTGTTCTAACTCTGGAAATTCTTTTTGCCGAAAAGAAAGACAAAACATTCTCGTCGAACAAGATAAACTAAAAACCGAAATACGGTCAAAGATACGTGTCACATAAAAAAAGCTTAAAACATTTTAATGGAATCGCATTTCTCACAGTTTCACAGAGAAGAATAAAACGTTCCAACCGGATACATTTAACAAAACAAAACAAAAAAAAAAAAAACACATTTTTTTCACAACGGCTACACATAAAAAAAAAAGAAAAAGGCGCTATTTCCTTGTTACGCACTGGTCCTTTGCCGTTTTCTTAACCCGAGAATAAATATATTCATAAAAATATTTTAAGGGGTCAGCGCCACATCTTTTGATGCATGTGGTCGTAAATTCTCTCGGAAGAAAACGTGCGCTGCCACATCACATAGCAGTCTATAAGCGACAGACAGACTGCAAGAGCATTCAAAAAAAAAGAAAACAACACAAAATAAATGTCAGCCCTAAAAAAAAGAGTAAACGCCTTTTCCACACGTAAGTAAATACCTTTGTTTATGAACACACTCGGTTTTTTTGGAACAACCACACAAACACAGGACGAAAAGTCAATTGCCCAAAATATTTTCTTAAAAAAAAATATATATATATAATATTTCTCATCATCTCTCGGCCAAAGAAAACGTAAGTACCCTTTTAAAAAGATTTTAACTTCAGGCTTTACGTAACACATACACACACAACATGGAAAAAATCTCTCTCTCTCTATATATATATATATATATATATACACACTCACAAAAACACACACACACGCACATATATTAGCTCTTTTACCACTGCCTTTTCCTTTCAAGAGTATATTTTTCTGTTTTATTTTTTGTGCAATCTTTTATTTTTTCGTCTTTTAAGTATTTTCTCTCGTATTTTTTGTCTTGTGTTAAATATTTCCCCTTTTTTCCGCATGTGGTCCTTCGACAATGTACTATCTATATTTCGGATAGTTAAAAAAATTTTTTGGTCTGTTGTCGCTTTCTTTATATATATGAGTATACAAAATAGTTGCCGCGAGCCTTCACAATGATATCACAACCCAACAACATCATGGATATGTCTATTTTATAAGCCACTGAGAGACTCACTCACGAGGTAAAAAAACTTGGCAAGCTGGAGCTGCAGTCGTGCATGCACCGACTCCAGACTAACTCCTTACATACAGGCCACTACCGTCGCCAACGCCGCCACTCAAACAAGCCAAAACTGTGCTTTTATCACAGTCGTTTTGGTATGGAGGCGCAGAAATGCAAAAAACCCTGTTCATACATGAACCAGGGAAACTAAGGTCTGGAGAGCTGAGCACGGCAGGCTCTCCACGGGATATTTTCAACAACCATGCCTATTTCATCACAGACTCCCTATCCCAAGCACATTGCTTGGTTGATACCGGAGCGGCCTGCAGTATCTGGCCACTGAAACATCTCACAGAGAAGCCTCCAGTGTCATCCATCACACAGCAGGCGGTAAATCACTCCCCCATCCCCACATACGGTCAAATTTCTCGTTCTCTGGACTTGGAATTACGGAGAGACTTTACGTGGGTCTTCACTATAGCAGACTTACCCTACCCCATACTAGGCGTGGACTTCCTGCACCACTTCAACCTGATAGTGGATATGCGCAGATGCCGGCTGATAGACGCAAATACAGAACTTTCTGCCTCTGGTGTAAAAACAAACACCCTATCAGCCCAGTATTCTTCATTGCTGCTTCAGATAACCCGTATCAGACCACCTTACACTCCTATCCGAAGTTAACAAATTTAAATTTTGTGGTTACCAGGAAAGGTGAAGGCTCTACAAGATCTTCAACCATCCACTTCACTTCGCCAACTAAGGAACTTCCTTGGTCTGTTAAACTATTACAGACGCTTTATCCCACACTGCATGGATCTCCTAGCTCCTCTTTCCAACCTGTTACGTAACAGGAAAAAGAAAAATGAGCAAATCTTAAGGCTTTTAATGAAGTGAAAACAAAACTGGCAACAACATCTGTACTTGCACATCTTGTACCCGATGCCCAGTTTTCTCTGGTCATTGATGCATCAGGCACAGCTGTAGGTGCAGTGTTGCAACAGCAGCACCAACAACAGTTACAACCTCTCGCATACTTTTCAAGACAGCTGAAACCGGTGGAACAATGTTACAGCACGTTTAGCCGTGAACTCCTGGCAATGTACCTTGCAGTGAAACATTTCCAACATTCACTCGAGGGCTGTCAATTTGTGATCTACACTGATCACCATCCGCTGACATATGTACTGCATTCTAAGCCAGACAAATATTCTCCCCATGAAACGCGCCACTTGGATTTTGTTTCGCAATTCACCAGCGATATCCGACATATCTCAGGTGAGCAGAATGCTGCGGTAGACACTTTTTCCCGCCTTCCCATTAATTCTCTGTCCTCACCATTGGATATCGACTTACAGCAGATGGCCTTAGACCAGCCAAGTCTGGACACGTTGGATCCATCGTCACCTGAATTTGCAACTTGCAAATTTGCATACCTGCCCGTGCCTACCTCCGATACGCAGATCATTTGTAACACTTCAACGGATTCACCTCGACCATTCGTTCTATTGACTCATCGTAGAGTTGTTTTTGACACCCTACAAAATCTGGCACACCCCAGATGCAGAACCACAGTGAAGCTGATTACAGCTAGATTTTTCTGGCCAAATATGAGGCGTGATATCACTGCCTGGACACGTTCCTGTGTATCCTGCCAAAAATCACGCCTTGGAACATTCACCACCCCTGACACTCGGTTTAGCCATGTGTACATTGACCTGGTTCAACATTGGCCGGTCAGTGAGGGATTTACTTATCTCCTGACCTGTATAGACCGTTTCACACGGTGGCCTGCAGCCATTCCCCTCACAGACATTTCGGCTGAGTCTGTAGCGCGAACCCTTATATCAGGCTGGATATTGCGTTACAGAGTTCCCACCACCATCACCACTGATCATGGTGTACAGTTTGAATCCCACCTCTTCCAGGAACTCTCCAAGATTCTAGGGATCCAATATATTCGCACCACAAGCTATCACCCTGCTCCTAATGGGATGATTGAACACTTCCATCGCCAATTGAAAGCAGAATTACGTGCTTACCCTGACCAACAGCGATGGCGTGAATATGTACTGGTTGTCCTTTTTGGCTGTTGTGCTGCAATCAAAGAGGACCTGGGATACTCTTCAGCCGAACTTGTATATGGAGTACCTCTATCATTGCCCGGCCAAATGTTGAGCCCAATAGAGTTAACAACAAACGATTCAGCTCTGTATGTCAACAGACTGCAAGCTTATATTAGTAAGCTCCCACCGATGCACACTAGGGAACAGACCATTAGATATTCGGTCCCAAAGGACATTTCGTTATGGACTCATGTTTTTCTTAGAAAGGACGCCGTAAAAGCCCCCCTAACTTCACCTTATACTGGCCCCTATCGTGTGCTTTCACGTACCGATAAACTTTTTACTTTAGATATCAGTGGTAGAAGAGGAACTGTTTCTATTGATAGAGTAAAAAAGCCTTTCTTGACACAAAAACACACGAGCCACAAATTCCCCATACTTTCACACAGCATCAAAACATGCATACACCTGAAGTTAATGCTCCAAATGAAGACAATCATGTCACCACTACACGTAGTGGTCGACGAGTACATTGGCCGAAGAGACTGTATAAAACTTTGTATTTCTGTTAAGAAAATATTTTTCCTTGTTTTCCCTTCTTTCAAATAAAATATATATATATATGCTATTACAAAAAAAAGTTGCAAATATTCCCCAACTTTTCACACAAAAGTAAGACATTTTTTGCTTTCTTGTAAAAATAAATACAATAAAGACATTATTATTTTTCGCCATTTGTTATGCTACCTTTTCTCTGTCGGCTTTCTGCCTAAGCAGGGGTTATGTAGCAGAAACAAATGGAACTTTTTTCTTCCACGAATCAATGCCTCTCCCCTGTGCTATTTGGCCACATACTGACCAATCAGGAGTCGGCTCATTGATCCTTCCTATCCCCTAAAGAATTCAGCAAGCATCCGGTTTGAGGAATAAGAACTCGTCCTTACTGAGGGAGACACCAAACAGAACGGACCTCCTTTTCTTTGCTCTCTCTACCTCGGTGATTTCTAATGGTATCGACGATTCCACGGGGAATAACTACCACGATAGCACCAGGTAACCGGAGTCCAGCTTTTGACCAAGAATATATCACATTCTCCTTATTAAACCTTTTCTGTGTTACCTTTTATGAAGTTGTTGTCAAAAAATAAATAAATAAATAGAATGAATTCTACTCCAATAGTTTTTTCCCTCAAACAGCTAGACTTTAGAATTCCCTTCCTGTTACCGGTTTCTCTGATTGTACTGATATGCAGAAGTTTAAATGTAACATAAACCAACATCTTGTTAATTTTTTTCTAGGCATGGTCCCAAATAGTAGCCCTTACATCCAAGTGGCCATATTGCCTTGTTAGGGGGTGAATGTGAGTAAAAATATATATAATAAAAAAAAAAATTTCAATGAAAAAAGACATGCATTTCTTATGTATCATGCAAAAAAGTCACTTAACAAGTGTTAAAATAAATTGCTGTTTTTACAAGATCATTTCAAAATGTTCAAATAGTCATCTTCGAACTATAACCATTTTAATGCATAACACTTTAATCTGAGTTGATGGAAAGATTCTAAGTCTCTTCTTTTTATACTTTCTCAAAAGACTAAATTAATTTTTTTTTAATTAAAAAATTTTTAAAGTGTAAATAAACAAATTAATCACTATGAGATTTTGGCCTGATTTTAGTTTTAAGGTAGCAACTACTCATATCAAGGGAGAAAACTTTTCTAATATTGTATAATCAATCCATTATATTATCATTTTCAGTCCCCCACCCCTAATTTCTGGCTCACATCTTATCTCGCAATTATAACGTCACCAACTAACTTCGGAAGAACCCCCCCCCCCATCCGATTTTGTTTTATATCATAAGTTGCTTAAAACGTGATTAGTTAAAGTTCAGAATAAAATCACGCTTTCTCTTAACGGTTAATTTAAAAAAAAAAAAAAATCTTCTGAACGTTATTAAAAGTTAAATTCTTCACTAGTTTGGAGACGGAATGCGTTGTTGTGATAAGTGATTTTCTCTATTAATTCGCACTTTTTATTTTAAGATTCAAATATTAATAACTACATTTTATTTCAGTATTTAATTTATGTATTTCTGTTGTATTAAATGCTAGCTTTAATTTTTTTTTTTTTTTTTTTTTTTTTCTCGTCCATAAATGTTTATCTACCAAGTTGATCTTAAATATTGTATAATCAATCCATTATATTATCATTTTCAGTCCCCCACCCCTAATTTCTGGCTCACATCTTATCTCGCAATTATAACGTCACCAACTAACTTCGGAAGAACCCCCCCCCCCATCCGATTTTGTTTTATATCATAAGTTGCTTAAACGTGATTAGTTACAGTTCAGAATAAAATCACGCTTTCTCTTAACGGTTAATTTAAAAAAAAAAAAAATCTTCTGAACGCTATTAAAAGTTAAATTCTTCACTAGTTTGGAGACGGAATGCGTTGTTGTGATAAGTGATTTTCTCTATTAATTCGCACTTTTTATTTTAAGATTCAAATATTAATAACTACATTTTATTTCAGTATTTAATTTATGTATTTCTGTTGTATTAAATGCTAGCTTTAATTTTTTTTTTTTTTTTTTTTTTTTTTTCTCGTCCATAAATGTTTATTTATCTACCGAGTTGATTGCAAAAATAGATTACCTAATTGTACTCATTTTTAGTTCGTGGGAGGGGAATCTATTCACCATACTTTCCCTTAAACAGGTCCGTTGGACTTTTATTAAGTACAATACTTAATAGTTATTTTTTATTTTTTATTTATTTATTTATTTATTTTTTTTATTTTTATTTTTTTTTTTTTTTTTAATGGAGAGTAGAAAACGCATTGTGGATGCGTTATCGGCAGCTCCTGTTACTCTCGCTTCTTCTTATTTGTCCCTCAGTCCTCATTTTTAAATGAGTGATTTTTCTGACAAAGGGAGAAGAAAAAGCTGTTTTCTAGGTTGGCAGTATTTTTGCGCGAACAGTTGGCAGAGTTGGTGGAAATTTTCTGTTTCTATGTCTATCCTTGTAGCCATGTCACTAGTAAGGGTGCTGGAGGTAAACGTTTTGTCTGGGCTGACGTTATCCGCCTGATAGTCAGGGACCCGAACCTTGGATTAACCACTAAGGAGGCTGTCCTATCAGCAGGTGCAAAGTACTGGGGCTGCTGTATTGCCATTTGGTGAATGGAATCTGGACCATGCAGTAGCTTCTGGTGGGGCCTCTCGATGCCATACTAGTGGGTAATTGTTACGGCTTTACCTTATCATGTGGTACAAAAAAAAAAAAAAAAAAATTCTTCGTTTCTTTTTCTCTCTTAGTTTCCCCTCTCTGTCCTGCTCTAAGTAAATCTGTCGACCTAGTCCACAAATTCCAAAATTTCATCATGACAAGTTTCAAGAAAAAATACTCGATTAAACCCGGTTCTCCAACTTCCAACGTAGACCCCTACTACCATGTCTCCTTCTCCAACATCAGGGGTCTACGTTCTAACCTTCCAGAGGTTGAAACCCAATTACAGGAGACTAAACCAGACCTTTTATTTTTAAGTGAAACTGGCATTGGACAGGCTATTTCCCTTGATGAGTTTGCAATTACAGGATACTCTAACTTAACTTCTAAATCTGACCCCCAAGATCGCCATGGGCATGGAATATGTGCCTATATTAAAGATAGCTTTCCATGTGGGAGGGACATCTCCAGGGAAGATCCTAACTTACCTTATATGTGCTTCCGGGTTGCTTTAGCTCACACTACTGCATTTATATTTACTCTCTATCGCCCCCACAACAGCGGAGTTACTATCTTTCAAAGCATATCTGA
The DNA here is from genome assembly GCF_053919585.1 of Euprymna scolopes. NCBI lineage: Eukaryota > Metazoa > Mollusca > Cephalopoda > Sepiida > Sepiolidae > Euprymna > Euprymna scolopes. The sequence goes on along the minus strand of NC_136485.1, from coordinate 180,685,809 downwards.
GAAAATTGACCAAGTCCTTTCTACTTATCCTTCAGCTAACATTCATGTATGTGGAGACTTCAATGTTCACAACGTCGAATGGTTGACCCACTCAAACAAGACCGATGATGAGGGGAGGTTCTGTCATGATTTCTCCATTGCCTATGACCTCACTCAGATTGTTCAGGAACCTACCCGTGTGCCCGATAATGACGGCCAGTATGCGAGCCTACTAGACCTTTTTCTCACAACTTGCCCTGAACTATGTTCAGTTTCTGTTCTGTCGCCTCTTGGATCTTCCGACCACTCTGTTGTATCAATTAAGATAAAAATGAAATGTAATAAGTCCCCAGACGTACCTCTTCATCGTACAGTATATCGATACACTAAGGCTGACTGGGATAGCTTCCGTACATTTATATCTGATCTACCTCTGCATTCCATGTTTAAAAAGGATGTGTCCTCTATAGTATTAGACCTAACTGAATGGTTAATTGTAGGTATTGACCATTTCATACCCTCTAAAAAGTTTCAGCAAAAACCTAACAGCCAGCCTTGGTTCTCTCCAGAATGTGCTGCTGCCATTGCGCACAGAAATCACTTTTTCCACTGCTTCAAACGTAATAGATGTATGGAAACTAAAGCCGTTTTCAGGACTGCCAGCAACCATTGTAAGAAAGTAATAAGGAACGCAAGAGAGTTGTATGCTCAATCTGTTAAGTCCAAAGTAGCTGAGCAGCGGCTTGGTTCCCACCAGTTTTGGCAAATAGCAAACAGAATTCTGAACAGAAGCGTGTGCTCCATCCCAACTATTATCAATGGATCTGAGGTAATCTCGTCAGCATCAGACAAAGCCAAACTCTTTGTCAAGAACTTTGCAGCTAATTCTACCCTTTGCGACCAAGACCGCCAACCCCCAATATTTCCTCTTGTATCAGAAAACACGCTATGTGATATACGTATATCTGTACGTGATGTTGCCAAGCTAATCAAAAACCTTGATTCCAGTAAAGCAACTGGCCCTGATGGTATTCCAATTATAGTACTCAAAAAACTTCAACCTGAACTAGCGCCCATACTTACAAAACTGTTTAAACGTTGTCTTAAGGAGAATAGTTTCCCATCTCCCTGGAAAATCTCATCAGTATGCCCTGTATTTAAGAATTCAGGTGATCGCTCATCCCCCTCTCAGTACAGGCCAATAAGTCTCCTGTGCGTCATGAGTAAGTTGCTAGAATCTGTATTAAATACAGAAGTAATCAAACATCTCAACAAAAATAACCTTCTTAGTGACACTCAATATGGTTTCCGTTCTGCTAGATCTACAGCAGATGTCCTTACAGTTATATCGCATAGGATTAGCAAATCTCTCGACGGTGGCAATCTTTCTAGGGCAATTGCTCTTGACATATCTAAAGCCTTTGATAGGGTATGGCATAAAGGTTTACTTCATAAGATCGCTAGCTATGGTATAGCTGGAAAAGTCTTCTCAATTATTAAATCATTTCTTTCTGATAGATTCATAAGAGTAGTAGTTGAGGGGCAAAAATCAGAAGCTCACAATATTAATGCCGGTGTCCCTCAGGGATCCATCCTGGGCCCAACTCTTTTCCTGATCTACATTAATGATCTTCCAAATCATATCCTTACATCATTTGTAGACATTTATGCTGACGACACTACCATTTATGGTACCACATCTAAGACAGTAAACGAGCAAGTTCTCTCCAATTCTCTCTCCTCTGATCTTGAGCACGTAGTACAATGGGGAAAGGAGTGGCTGGTTACTTTTAATGCATCTAAAACCAAGCTTCTCTCTTTACATCATCAACATTCTAATCCACATTTGTCATCAATTGAAATGAATGGCTCTCGTCTTCAGGAGGCCTCAAGTTTTGACAAGCTTCTGGGCTTGACCATTACTCCTGATCTTAAATGGAACACGTACATCAAATCTGTTGCCAAGGCCGCTGGAAAAATGGTGGGATCTTTCTATCGATCCAGTAGATATCTCACTGCTGATGCTATTCTCTATCTATATAAGAGCCAGGTACGTCCAAGGATGGAATACTGTTGCCACATCTGGGCAGGAGCTGCTAGAAAGAACTTGTCCTGCCTTGATAGAGTTCAAAATAGACTTCGTAGCCTCGTAGGAGATGTCCTTTTCTCCTCCTTGCAACCTCTATCTCACAGAAGAGATGTTGCGAGTTTGTCTCTGATGTATCGTTATTTTCATGGAAGGTGTTCAACTGAGCTTCAATCTATGGTCCCCCCTCGCCAAACTTTCACAAGAAACACTCGTCTAGCTGTAAACACTATCAATAATTTCCCCCACTCTTTATCTGTGCCTAAACCTAAACGTAGATTCCATGAACAAAGCTTCTTTCTTAGAACTGCACGCCTGTGGAATTGTCTTCCGTTTTCCTGCTTTCCGGCTGACTACAATATGGTTTTGTTCAAGTCTAAAGTAAATAAGTTCTTGATGAGCCGTTCCATATAAGTTATTAAATTTACCAAATTTTCATTACTAATGATTACTATATTGACCAACTTCTACTGTACACTCTTTAACCCTTATCCTTGAGTGGCCTCTGGGCCTTGATAATGTGGTGATGCCTTTGTAAAAAAAAAAAAAAAAAAAAAAAAAAAAAAAAAAACTCACAGGAGACTTTTCTCTCAAGCAAAGAAAGTATTTTGCATCTTAACATGGTTTCAAAACAGTTTGTTTATTCAAAACTTTTATTTTAATAATGATGCTTGTAAGAGCTTTTGCCAATTCTTATAAGACTAGAGTGAACATGTGCCTAAAAAGTACCAATTGGAGAGTTTTTTCCAACAGTACTGCATACATTAACACCAGCAGTCTTGATAAAACAACACGAGGACACAAACATTTTACAAATTCTTTCATTCTCTAATGATGGATATTTTACTATCCGAAATTAATAAGAAACATTTCAAGTTTAAAAAGAAAAGAAATTTATTTTTTTTAAATAAAATATTTGCATCTTAATGTGGTTTCAAAACAGTTTGTTAAAATTTTTTAAACTATTTTAAATTTTTGCACCAATATTTTCTATATATCTTTCTTTTTATCTCAACTTTAAAATTTCTGTAATATTTTGCTGCTTCTGTACATAAAAATTAACTGTTGAAAAATCTAAAAGTTGAGATAACAAAGAAGAAACAGATGTAAACAAATACAGAAAATTTTATTCTCATGGGCACATGCCTTTATCTATTATGTATTTACTCAGATCGTACACACACACACATTTTCAAACATACACCGGTTACCTGCCCTTGTCATAATTCCAGTTTGTCCAACATGTAGCGTTCTCTACTTCCTGTTTATCTACCTCCATCTCTCTTTCTCTTCTTTCACTTGCCATTGAGGTGACAACGTTTCTTCTTGTCCATGTGAAGGACATGCTTTTAATACGCCTCGACAGCCGTGTAATCCTTTCAAGGTAAGGATGAACTCTCGTATACACCCATATATGCATATACGATGAACATTCACCGAATCCAGACACATGCGTGCACACAAATATATACGCAACAAACATTCTACTTCATACACACGTGCATACTATGAAATCTTACGTATAACGGACGACTAAATTCATGCATGAAATATTCTCTATCTATATAAAAGTACATCCAAGTATGGAATACTGCTGCCATATCTGGGCAGGAGCTGCTAAAAACAGCCTATCCTGCCTTGACAGAGTACAAAATAGACTTTGTGGCTTAGTGGGGGATGCCCTTTTCTTTTCCTTGCAATCTCTCTCTCACTGCGAGCTTGTCTTTGTTTTATGGTTACTTCCATGGCAAGTGCTCGTTTGAACTCCAATCTCTGGTCCTCCCCCTCGCCAATCTTTCACGAAAAACACCCGTCTAGCTGAATCTACTGTGAAAAATTTCCCCCACTCTTTATCTGTGCCTAAATCAAAACGTGGATTCCATGAACAAAGCTTCTTTCTTAGAACTGCACGCCTGTGGAACTCTGTTCTGTCTGCCTGTTTCCCACCTGACTATAACTTGGATGTCTTCAAGTCCAACATTAACAAATTCCTAATGAACCGCCCCCTTAAGTAAACACTTCATCAAATCTCCACACTAACGTAATGTACTTGCAATAACCCTTATCCCTGAGTGGCTTCCGGGCCTTGATAAGTGGTGTCCATTGTGTAAAAAAAAAAATAAATAAAAAATACATGCATGTACACCCACACATCTTGTATTCTTCTATAATTCTGTATAAATAAATGTTCCCTGTATATATGTAAATAGGTAACTGTTTCAGCATGCTTTATTCTAAATCTTCTTAAATGTAGTCGTAAAACATGTTCTTTATTTGTTGATTTTTTGTTACGCTTTCACAACTACAAACGATGACCTTTGACTGTCAGGTAATTAAACATGCAGCCTTTAACCACACAGCCACATTCTTGTCCAGAATTCTCGCTTTATCAAAAAATAAAGTATGTATCCATGACAAACCGAAAATATATTCCAAAAATCATGCAAATTGATCAAGTAGTTTTATTTTTATAAAGAAAATCATTTTGAAGTGATTAATGGGAATACATAGGTAATACAAAATAAATCTTGCAAGTATGAATTATTGTTGAGTTATCACCATTTTTTTTTTTTTTTTTTTTTTCAAAATAAAACTACTTGATCAATTTATCTGATTTTTGGATTGTGATATTTTTGTTTATCATGGATACAGACATCATTCAGATTGTTGTTGATAGTTTTTTTTTAATATAGGAAGAATTCTGCACAGGAATCGAAAATATTGTTTGAAAATAGTTTCTTTGCTTTACATAAATTTCACATAATTTGAGATAAGCAAAATTACCCCACCTCGTCTTCATGTGTCATCATAACAAAAAAAAAAAACGAAGATTTTTTTACCAGTTTGTAAAGGATTTTGCAACACAATTATTTAATTTTTATTTTCTTTGTTTTTACTCTTTTTTGCCCAAAATAAATTGACATTGAATGATAAATTGATATTGAATGATAATTCTGGACATTGCTACTCGGACATAAGTGGCTATTATTTGGGTTCATGTCTGATAGGAGATTGTGGCGAGTTGAATAACAAGATATCTTTTCATATTATATTTAAATTTCCGCATGTTAATACAGTCAGGAAAGCAGGAAATGGAAGGAAATTCCAAAGTCTAGCAGTTTTGGGGAAGAAACAGAGTAAAAGACTTTGTGGCATCTAGGGGCTTCACCAGTGAAGGAGTGAGATTTTGCTGCTTGTCAAGTTAGTCAGGAGTATGTACATTGAGGGGGCACAAGTGCTATGAGTTCATCAGAACATATTCCATTAAAGTACTCATAAGAAAGGCATGGGGATATAACACAGTGGTCATGGGACAGAGGTTGGAGCTTGGACGATAGCACAGGTCCTATTAGATTTGAGACTCTTTTATGAACCCTGTCTAAGAGGGGGAAATTAGTGGCGGCGCACCAGTTGAAATATGGCAACAATATTCAATGCATGAGCAAATTGTGGCCTTGTACAGATACAAGATACATTTTTATGTGAGTAATTTTCTAACACGATAAAGGGAGCCCACCTTCTTTGCAGCAACTTTGGGGATGTACTCAATATATTTGTTCGAATTTATGTTGCCTGTGAATATTAATCTGAGGAGTTTGAAATTAGGTGCTTTCAAGTAGGGTGTTATCAGTCAGAAAATTAAATATTGCAATTGAAATAAAATTATAATTTAATCAAACTTTTCACATTTCTAATTATTTTTGAAAATAAAATGTTTTATTAAACATTTATCAAAGATCAGATTATATATAAAAAAAAAAGGATTTAAAAAATTTGACTTTCTTACAAATGAATAGAATTTAATTTTATTAAATTTTAAAATCTCTCCAGTGCGCATAAGTGGGTATCTATAAAATCCATTTGAAGTAAAATATTAAGTAATTACATGTCATGTTGAAATTAGTGAAAATCCCAAAATTACACAAAAACGATCATGTAGAAAAATAATTACAAGAAAAAATAAAATTTATCAGATAATGCAATTTTGTTGGTTCGATCTATTCCGTATGACAAACCGACTTACCTCCCTTGTTTTGTTAACTTTTGCTATTTCAAACTTAGGAAATGGGCGGTTCGATTATAACACGTTTTTTTTTTTTGCAAAAAATAGTTTTAGCAGATCTACTCAATCATTTTATAAAAAATTTTACTAATTTCAGCATGATACATAAGTACATACTAGTAGTTTTACTTAAAATACATTATTTTGATTTTTTTAGATATTCACTTATGAGATGTAGTGTTTGTGCATTATAACAGAAATTAATGGAAGCTTTCAAATAGAATTTAATATTTTTTTTAATTAAATCATTTTTTTGTATTTTAAAGATATTGCATCTTTTTAAAACAAGAATTCTTTCCTCACAGATCAATGATAAAACCTACATACTTTTCAGTATTTATGCAAAAAAAAAATGTAAGTTACTTTGGGGGGTAGTTATGCTTAAAAATTGTTGCAGACTTGGGATAAGCAAAGTTATCTTCTTTATTATAACCTTCACCTAAACCATGTAACCGAAGATATATCTAAAAAAAATTTTTAAAATAAAAAAATAAAAATAAAAATTGACAGATTTTTTTTTTCTTTCATCTTCTCTTCTTATGGCCGTGTCATTGTCTTTCACATTGGCGACTGTCAAGGAGGTGCACACAGGTTCACAAGTATATAAAAAATACAAAATAACTCCAAAGAAAAACAGACTCCGACATACTGTAAAAATTAGTTGCACCCTAGCTGCGTGTGTAATACCACCGTAAGAAACTATGTGTAAGCGCTAACGTCCATATCTTAGTTTTCCTGTTGAGGATGAGTTCATCAGTTGATATCAACTCATCTCTATCTCCCAAAGCTACACAAACCTGTTCCGATCCACAATCTGCCTTCAACTGCATCAAAGTCACAACCCCTCAACCCTGACTATCCCCAACCATTGTAAACATAAGACAGTTTGTAAACTGTTCTTATTGTTGTAAACTCATAGCCACATCCCAAAGTCGCACAAACCAACTCTAAATATATACACAGCCACTGTTCAGCCCTTTTGTTACCATCACTGCCACACCTTTTGATTATAACTACACCTGTTTTCGTTTGTCTACCACGGTGAACAACTTCCTCTCCATTGTTCTGATGCTAAACCTTATTATCTATACCTTTGTTCCCAATAAAATTATTTCCTCTTGTCTTTTGTCATACTTCTTTTTTTTCTTCCTTCCCCACATTCCAACACTTTGGGCAATGTTGGCTATGATGGTTTGGTCTGATAAATGCTCTTGAAGAATTTGTATCAAATTTGTTTTACTAATAACTGGTCACAAATATCTCAAGTGTGTATCCAAAATTTGGTGCAAATTAGTTAAGCAGTTTTGCATCTGTTGAATTTTGTAAACATGTGCAATGCAGCATGTTTCACTAGTGCATGTGAATGGCAGACAGTGCAGTTATTAGATGCTTGGCTAAAGGGAAAATGGGTCTATAGGAAACTGAAAATATCTTGTGCCAGAGTCAGACAACTAAAGATATTCTCTTTGTTTGAAAAAGTGTCTAATTTAATGGAAGAGTGGTGGGGGTAGGAGATGGGTTAAGTATTATTATGTATTAATTTGAAAAGAACATGCTGAATCATTACTCGAATCTATTTTATAACAGAAAAGTTGTGTAGATAGAGAGGAATATCTCATAGGATTAGTGAATCTCTTGACAAAGGCTTCCTTTCTAGGGCAATTGCTCTTGACATATCAAAGGCCTTCGATAAGGTATGGCATAAAGGCCTACTTTACAAGATTTCCAGCTACGGCATAACTGGAAATGTTTTCTCAATTATTAAATCATTTCTCTCTGATAGGCTCATAAGAGTAGTGGTTGATGGGCAGAAATCAGAGGCCCACAGTATTAATGCTGGAGTCCCTCAGGGGTCCATCCTGGCCCAACTCTCTTCTTGATCTACATCAATGATCTCCCAAAATACATACTTAAATCATTCATTGATATCTATGCTGATGACACAACCATCTATGGCAATACATTAAAGGCCGCAAATGACAAAGTTCTCTCTGATTCTCTCTCCTCTATTCTTGAGTGCGTGGTACAGTGGGAGAAGAGATGGCTGGTTACTTTTAATGCATCTAAAACCAAGCTTTTATCTTTACATCATCAACGCTCTGATCCCCATCTGGCATCAATTGAAATAGATGGCTCTCATCTTGGGGAGGCTCCATGTTTTGACAAGCTTCTAGGTTTGACCTTTACTCCTGATCTGAAATGGAACACGTACATCAAGTCTGTTGTCAAGGTCGCTGGGAAGATGGTGAGATCCTTCTACCGCTCCAGAAGATATCTCCCTACTGATGCAATTCTCTATCTGTATAAAAGCCAAGTACGTTCAAGGATGGAGTACTGCAGCCAAATTCAGGCAGGAACTGCTAAAAACAGCCTATCCTGCTTTGACAGAGTACAAAATAGACTTTGCGACTTAGTGGGGATGCCCTTTTCTCTTCCTTGTAACCTCTCTCTCACAGAAGAGACGTTGCAAGCCTGTCTTTGTTTTATTATTTCCATGGGAAGTGCTCATCTGAGCTCCAATCTCTCATCCCCCCTAGCCAATCTTTCACGATAAACACCAGTCTTGCTGAAACCACTGTCATTAATTTTCCCCACTCTTTATCTGTGCCTAAATCAAAGCGTAGATTCCATGAGCAAAGCTTCTTTCTTAGAAGTGCACACCTGTGGAACTCTCTTCCGTTTGCCTGTTTCCCACCGGACTACAACTTGGATGTCTTCAAGTCCAACATAAACAAATTCCTGATGAACCGCCCCCTTAAGTAAGACACTTTATCAAATCTCCAATACTAACGATTACTACGATACTATCCCATTGATTACTGTACACGCAATAACCCTTATCCCCAAGTGGCTTACGGGCCTTGATAAGTGGTGACCTCCATGTAAAAAAAATAAAAATAAAAAATAAGTTGAACAGAGGAGAAAGAGAGTGTTGGGAGAAAAAGATCAAGAGATGAAAGAGACATTTTAATATAAATAGGTTACACTTTGGCCCTTAGCAATGCCAGGTAACCCTGCTGGTAATTTATAAATTGGACTTTGTTGTTTTGGATTGAGAATTCTTTTTGTTGTGTTAACTGGATTGACACACAACTTTAACCCAGCACAACACATAGGATCACAAACAAGTGAATGTTCACAGTGCATCTTCACATTTGAAAGATCAGAAGAAATTGGTTTTAACATAGAAACATATCTGATGCTTGTGTAGATTGGTGATACTTTAAACCAACATATTTCAGATGAAAACATTATTACATGCTTTATGTCAAAATTAGTATAAATTCCAAAAATTTATAAAAATTATCCAATAGATGTGCTAAGTGTATTTTTAACAAAGTAAAAAAATAAAAGAAATCAACATAGATTTTTAAAAAGGCAGATCTTTAATTCAAGGGAGATAAAGCAGTTTGTCATACTGAATTGGTCACACAACTCTTCCATGTACATACAATAAAACTCCATAATTTGGTAGATTCTATTTTACTTGCAATTTTTTTTCTAAGAGGTCATTTTTTTGTAATTTTTGGAATATATATTAATTTAACATAAGGATGTAATAATGTTTTTATCTGAAATATATTGGCTGAAAAGATCAATCTACATAGGCACTACATATTTTGGAGTAATTTTCATTTGTAAAATTAGTGAATAACAGGCAACTCTAAGTCTGCAGCAAACAGTATCAGATAAAAAAAAAATTGCATTGCTATAAAAATGTTCCGTTTACTAAAAACCAAACTTCTGGTTTTAGTTAAAAATAAGTAATCAAATTAGCGTAAAAGAAAACATGTAAAAGCTTTTAAAAATATATTTTATTAATTAAACTTACAGTTAGAAAAATTTTTACATAAGTGCAGAAAATTTCAGAAGTTTCCTACAATTTCTGATATCAGAATTAAAAAAATTATTTCAGCAACATGCAATCTGCATGTACTATGTTTGTTGAAACTTTTATAAAAAAAAAAAAAAGCTATATTTTAACAATACAAAAACATTAAAACAAAAAAATGATCTATTTTTCTAAAAAAGAAAAAAGTTATCCTATTAAAAAAGAAAAATTAATACGTATTTATAAAGTATATATTTATAATACTAAAAACAAATTCAAGGCAGTGAAATAATAGCATTTAAATTTTATGCAAAAAAAAAAATGAATAAATAATAAAATATTTTTGTAAAAGTTATTTTTAAAAATAAAAATGTGTACAAAACTTTTGCATATTTTCTTTTATGCCAATTTGATTACTTATTTTAAACTAAAGCTGGAAGTCTAGTTTAGTAAGCGGAATATTTTTATATTAATACAAATTTTTTATCTAACACTGTTTGCTGAGAAATTCAAATCGCCTGTTCTTCTGGTTCACTATAAAATTTGTTACAACAGATCCACATATGGCGCAATGGTAAGAAACGGCTTAAAAAAATGAAAGTAATTGCATACAATCAAATGGTTTAAATTGTTGTGAAATGGAAGCTTTATTGTAGTAGCCTCCAAAAAATAAAAATCAGAACACATTTCAGACATTAAGTAGTCATAAATTTAGAAATGTGGAAATCTAAAAAAATTACTTTAAATACAAATATGAGTAAAAAATATGAGATGATTTTTTTTAATTTTATTTTCAGTGATATTTTTTATTATTATTATGCAAGCAAATATATAAAAACAAATGAAAGAAAAAAGACTTTTTTCTCAACTTCAATAATTTCTTGTATATTAAAACACAGAAAAGTTTTAAAATATAAAAATGATGAACATGGCATAAAAGAGTTTGAATAATTTGTGTGGGTGTTTTATAAGTAATAAAGGCCAGTTTTAATGAGTTTGATAAAGAGTTTAACTTGTTAGACAAAAGAAGGGGAAGAAGAAAAAAGAAATGTAGAAGAAAAAAAAACAGTGCAAAAAAGAAAAGGAAGAGGAAAAACGAAAAGAAAAACAAAAGGAAAAATGAAAAGGAAATGGAAAAATAAAGGAAGAATAAGTAAAGGAGACAGAGAAAAAGAGAGAGAGACAAAGGGAGAGGGAGAAAAAAGAGAGGACAAAAGGAGAGGAAGAAAACAGGAGGAGAAGAAAAGAAATAAAAGAATACAGATGAAAAGAGAAAAAAGAATGAGATATTATTTGACAAATCAATATTATGCTAAATAGAATATCGTTCCATAAGATGATTACAAATTGTCAAATCAAAAGGCAGAACTTTCCAATTTAGTGTATTTAACGATCCAAATGACTTCAAACTCCTTAAAAGTAAACAGTTAATTTGTGTGAAAATCTCGTTATATTACATTCCTTTACTTAATCGAAAAGTCTTACTAATATTCAATTTCTTTTTGCAATTTATTTTTATTCGTACATTTTTTTAATATTTTATTTTCAGTATTAATTTTTTTTTTTTAATTAATCTGCAAATAAACACATTTAAAAACAAACAAAAAAAACATGTAAACCATATTTATTTTTAAAAATCAGTTTATGAATATTCTTATTATATCTAAAAATTGATTTTACTTTCAATAAATTATTTATTTTTAAAAATCAGTTTATGGATATTCTTACGCTTTTACCTACATCTTGATATATAAATAAACATTTTTTAAATTAGTTTATGGAGATTTTTATTTATTATTTAAAAAAAAATATTTTAATTTCAGTATTATTTCTTTAAAAATCAGTTAACAGATATTCTTATGTTTTTACCGACATTTTCAGAGGAGTCTTCAAATTAAGTAATCCCATTTAATTTCAATGAATTCCAAAACTGGAAGTTGTTTGGAAGGTAAACACGCTAAATCACCCAAAACTTCTTTTTAAAAAAAAAAAAAACAATATAAAAAACATTCAAAAATGTTTTTCATAAAAAACGTAACTATTTCGTAGCAAAAATATGATCTTATCAGAAATTCAAGAACTATAAAACACAGCCATTGCGTTTGTAGAATGCAAAGTGCACATTTTTTTTAATTCTTAAATGCCAAACGTGACTAGATAATATATATGTTCAGTTTCATATATTGTACAGATTTATAAAATTTTCATAGGAATATATAACAGTGTAACAAAAATCTCTAGCCATAATTTTCCAGTCGCAGAAAGATTTGAAAAGTTGCTGATAATCTTGACAAACGTTTTAACTAGGAAAATTATCATCAAAATAAAGATTTACATCTAACATGATCTGTTTACCAGATGATCATCTGCAAATCAATCTTACACTTTTTTTTCTAATTTATATATAGACTAGATGGACGCCCAGCATTGCCCAGTCATACAATACAATTAAACATGATATTTTAATGTATGCAGATCGCATATGTATTATTATAGAATCAATCCTCTATTGAATATTATATATTATGGGGAATAATTTAGCAAAAAAAAAATAAAGTACTAATGATAATGTCGTTCATCAAATTCCGTCTGTGTTTGTTTACAATATCACATCAGCTGATATTTGGGCTTGACTATCTTAAACATAGTCTCTCTTCTCTTATAGATAAAAAAGAAAAAAATTTATAGGGGAATATTTTATGTTACACTGGTGTAACCTTGGTCAGTGTAACGCAAAATATTCCCCTGTAAAAACTCTTTTTATCTATAAGAGAAGAAGACTATTTTTAAGATTAGATTTTATCAATTTTGGATACTTATCGGATGAATTTCTATACAAAACATATCTAAGAAAACTGCCAGAAATATAAATTACCTTTGTGTGAAATTTGCAAAAGATAGGTTCTGAAATGGTTGAGAATATGAGGAAGGTAGAAATTTTCACACACACACACACACACACAAAGTGACTTTTATATAATAGAGATAATGTACATCTTTTTCTAATTGATATATAAATAAATCTGTCATACATTTTTCTTTTTTAATTGATAAATACATAAATGTCTTTTTCTAATTCATATATACATAAATGTATGTTGCAGGTGTCACGTTAACCATTTTGCTAACAAGCTCAACAGTCTGTAAAAGTTGAATTTTTACAAATAACTCTTCTTTTGAGCTGTATGATGAATTTGTTTATCTTACCGATGTAACCTACAATCTCCTCAAATTCGCACTCTTCAGAATTAACTGATTGTTAAATGGTTATTACAAACATAAACATAAGTCAAAGATAAAAAAGAATGTGAACAAAAAATAAATATATTATTGGAAATAATTGCTAACATTACCATATAATATATTCAGCACATATTTGCCACTTGATGGTTTACAATGACAATAAAAAATATAGCTTTATCGCAGAGCCTGAGGGATATATGTGTGTGTATATATATATATATATATATATATATATATATATATCAGTAATTATCAAAAAATGGGTACTTATATAGAATAAGGGCTGTATTATTGTTGAAATTTTCTAGACAGTTTATGTTAAATGCCAAAAGGTGCTGAAACACTGAGTCAATGAAATCGCAACAGCCAACACCATTTAAGAAAAACATTTATTTGCTATCACTGGTATATTATATAAAAAAAAAAAATATTTACCTTGATTTGAACTAAGAAAATTATTAAAAAAACAAAAAAATCTTGTTTGCTATCAGTTGTTTGTCAATCAAAAAAAATATTCATGAAACTTAAATGAGTTTTTTTTACTTAATTTGAATTTTTGCAAAGTTTTATATTTTCTTCATAATAACAAAAAGAATATTTCCATTTTTATTATTAATTTTTCATTGAAATATTTTCATAACAGATAATATATTTTATATTAAAAAAAAAATGGCCAGTATTTGCACAAAAATCACAAAACTTTCATTCGGCACCTAGCTTTTTACATAAACTGACCAGAACATTCAGACGATAGCAAGGTCCTTATTCAGCATAAGTACCAAAACAATTATATGAAATTGAGGAAATTTATAAGGAGAAAAAAATCTCTAGGTATAGGGCATTTCAATGTTTTTGGCAGGAGAGGCCAGTGCTCATTATACATAACCCTGATAATTTATCAGAGCTGTAATTAGAAACGATAGAGTAGAATATTGAAACAAGTGCCAGTTTTTGAAAAAAAAAAAAAAATGGACTAGATAGAGATCTGAAAATTATGCAATGGGAACAAAATAAAAGACACAATCTTCACAACATTTTTTTTTTTATTTCCACATAACAACAAACGTGTGAATTGCATAATCTGAAAAGTCAATTGAGGAAAAAAAAAAAACGGAATGGTAATACTTATAGTCCAGTATCTTGGTAGGGTTCTGTACTGTAGGAGTTTTTGAGTATAAAGAATTGTTTTAAGAAATGTATATGAGGATGGTTAGTACACAATTCTCACTTGAGTCAATACTTTTTAAATGTTTTCATTCTTATCAAGAATTCAATCTAATTAAAAAACACAAAAACACAGAAAAATTTTTATGATGTATGCATCCATCATCAAATGAACATATATTCCAAAGAACATGTTAGTTTTTTTTATAGAAATTGATTTTTTTTTTTTAATTTTTAGTGATTATCCACTACAAAACTGATTTTAAAATCTTGGTAGTTCGAATTGACTTGTCTCCCTTTATTAAATATGGCAGATTAAACCATCTTGTGGGTACGTACATCATACAGATTTTTCTTAATGCATAAACATAAAATTCAAATTTTGTTAAATATGTCATCCAATAGTTCCAAAAAGAGGAAAAAAGTTTCTTTAATAACTTCTGTACTATTGTTTCTGAAGTAAATTTTTTAGCCATTTTTAATGGGTTAAAATTATACCCCCTTGTCTTAGAATAAGTGCTTTATGCCTAATTGATGATTGAATATGATTAAAAAGTGTGCTCATTATTGTATTAAATACTAATCCCTATTAATCTCTAACAGTGCATCAAGCAAATACCATAACACTTAGTTTGTTGCACCTTATCATAAAGGTCCATACAAAATTGTAGCCAGATCAGCTCAGTAGTTTTTGAGAAAAAGTGAGATAAAATGTGGTATTATGGTGACTCCCCCTAATAATCCTTAACTGTGTATCAAGTCGATACCATAATACTTAGTTCGCTGCATCTTATAACAAAGGTCTATACAAAATTTCAGCTAGATTAGCCCAGTAGTTTCTGAGAAAAAGGGGAAGGGACAGACAAAGAGAAATATAATACAGATTCAAGCCAGTATCTGCAGAGATGCAAGTTTTTCAATGCGTTACTGATATATTTGACGATTCTCCATACTCAAAAACGCTTTTTATTCAGAATTCCCCTTCTATAAAAAAATAAAGAAAATCTGTATGATGTATGTAGCTATGATGAAGCAAAAATATCATATTCCATAAATCAAGTAAATTGACCAATTAGTTTTATTTTTAAATAAGAAAATCAAATTTTATGACTAATCAAAGAACCGCTGTCTTGTCCACCATTTTAAAAACAATTTAAAATAAAAAAAAAAGAATGAACAAAGGCAGATAACTCAATCTAAAATTGTAAGATATGCTTTAATGTCTACCAATTCCCATTAATCACCTAAAAATTATTTTTTTAATAAAAATAAAACTTACTTGATCAATTGATAGTTTTTGGCATATGATCTTTTTGTTTCAACATGGCTACATATATCCCACAGATTTTTCTTTATTTTTAATATAGGAGGAACAATCTTAAGACAAAAACCTCAAAAACCGAAACAGAATCCTGCAGAGATATTGTTATCCACTAAATGATGAAATGATGAATAATGTCTGCGATTAATGGCAGAATTCTTTAAATAGTATTCATTAGCAGACAAAGTCTGCCAAGAGAATTGCCTTCTTGCAGTTGTCCAAAGCAGCTCAGCCGCCCAGGATTGTACCACAAAAAGAGCAGGAGAAACAAAACAACAGTCAAGCAAGCTCTCTCTTCAAGTCGACCCACTCTCCTCTGCTATGGTTACATCGACTAATTCAAAGCCAGCTGCAGTAATGTCTTCTTTGGCTTCACTGGCAGAGTCTTCGACCATTCCAGTTGATGCCACCGCAACAACATCCGTATGGAATGAAGTGATATGTTCTTCTGCATCTGATAAAGAACTAAACACAGCATTGCATTCACTGCACATAAATACTTCGGGAATTTCCATCAACTGTGCGGCTTGCGCAGCAGCTTGTAGAATGCTACCTTCTGGCATGCCAGATAAGCCAGACATATCGATTACAATGTCACTTTGATCTTCCACGGGAATCTCGACCGTATTCGCCGTCTCCTGCTCCTGAACAGTCTGCTGGTCAAGCGTAAGATCATCCACCATCACAGTGAGGCCTTCATTAGCGTACGTTCTGTTCTGCTGCCAGCTGCTGTTGCCACGACAACGGGAATGGTGGTGTTTGAGAGTGGCTGCACAGGAGAAGGGTTTGTTGCAACTTTCGCATACATACTTGCTGACACCAGTATGGATGACCGTGTGCTGCAGTAGTTTCGCTTTAAACTTAAACGCCCGTTCACAGTAGGAGCATTTGAATGGCTTCTCTGTCGTGTGGATGTGAATCTGATGTTTCATCAACATTGTACGGAAAGCAAAACCTTTGCCACAAACCTGACACTTATGAGGCTTTTCCCCAGTGTGCTTGTTCAGGTGATCACTGAAGTTCGCTTTGCTGATGTATCTCTGGCCACAGTAATCACAAGTGAAGCGGTAACGCCTCTTGCTCGCCTCTTTGTGCGTCTCCATGTGATCCTTAAGCGTGTTACTTTCAAAGAAGCGCCAACCACAGGTCGGACACTGATGTTTTTTGATACCCTCGTGTCGTTTCATGTGCGTGCGTAAGTAGCGGATATGATTAAATTTTTTGTTACAAATAGTGCACTGGGCCGCTTTCTCTTTTGTGTGGACCGCTTGAATGTGTGTAACAAGATGGTTACCTTTTGAGAAAACCTTACCGCACAGGTTGCACAGCTTGGAGTCATCATTGCACTGGTTGCACGGCCAGACACTTTTTTTGGAGGTGGTCGTCGGCTCACGGGTTATCTTGTGGATAAAGCTTAAATGCCAGTTTAACTTAGCGGTCCCTTGAAAGGTTTTGCCACATTTAAAACAGTTCACAGCATCCATCTGTGGAAAAGGGCCATGCTTTCTATTTACGTGACTACGCAAATCAAACAGTTTCTCAAAAGTCCGCTCACACACATCACATCTCAATGGCTTTTCAATAGCATGCACTAATGCAAGATGGTCCGTCATTTCATCAAACCTGTCACTTTTAAGTTTACAAAGGTGACACTGTAATCCTTCAGACAATTTCTCTCTTGTCGTCCCATCATCTGAAGCAGTTTTACCATTTGACGCAAGGAGGCATTTTTCAGATTTTGCAATGTCCTTGGCAGAAGTATTTTTCTTGTTTTTCAGGTTTTGCATTTTGCGATGAACTCGCTTTTTAGAAATGTCAACACGAATCGTCGGAAGTAAAGCAACATCTGACATGATCAACGACTTCACCGGTCGAGATTTTCGTTTTTTAACCTGGGTGTTTGATGAAGAGGTTCCGTTTGCAGAAGAAACCAGAAAATCGCTATCTTCCTTCTTCTCCTTTTCCTCATCCTCAGTCTCAGACTGGTGGAGGTTATCTTTCTCATACTGTTCATCTTTCGTTCTAACAGGAGATGCCTGCAAAAGAATAGAAGAAGACGCTTCCACTCGGTTCTTTTTTAAACAAATAAATTCATTCTCAAGTCTATCGATGTCGTCTCTTTTATTTTTACCAGTAAGGAAAGAAAGATCTATCTTCTTTCCCCGAGTTGAATAACGCTTGGATGAGGATGTGCCATCGGGAGTCAGAGGAGAAGAGACAGGAGTTAGGGATACATTCAGATTTTCATCTTGAACAACCACGCTTGGACTTGGCATCTCAAGACTTGTGTCCTTACGTGGTCTTCCACGTTTTCTCTTCACAGGTGTCTCAACCAAAACTGCTTTCTCAGTTATTTGATTTGCATCTGCAATTGCACTGTTTAAACGATTAGCTGCAGCCATTAAATCAGAAGATGCTTTTTCATTTGCAACTGGTTCACTTAGCGACAGCTTTCTAGGTCTGCCACGTTTTCTAGGAGTTTGAAGAACTTCAGGATTGGCTTCCAAATCCATTGTGATTGGTAATAGAGAGGAATTAACTGATAAACTCTCAATATTCACCTCTCCTTCTTTGGCACCTTTTTCTGAATTGGCACTATCTGCCACTTCTAATGGCAAAGGTACTTTCCTTGGTCGACCTCGCTTCTTTCGTATTAACGCTGGATTTGTAGTAACAACAGGTAAAGACAATTGCTTGGATTTCCCATTTAAAGCTGTTAGTTTGCGTTGTGGATTGTCTGATGGCTGCAGTAATGGAGAAGTAAGAAAACTCCTATCTTCCACCTGGACACTTGCATCTGTTACTTGAGTTTTCAGCTTTGATGAAGTTAATTCTGAAAAAGATAATTTATAGAATCTCAGACAAGAGTTAACCAAAACAGTTTTTTAACAAGCTAAAGATTAATTCAATTTTATATTCCCAAAATCACGTAAATTGATCAAGTAGTTTTATTTTTATAAAGAAAATCATCTTTAAGATATTAATGAGAATTGGTAGACATTACAATATAAACCTTGCCAGTTTGAATTATTGTTGAGTTATATCCTTTTGTTTTTGTTTTTGATTGTTTTTAAAATGGCAGACAAGACAACCACTCTCTGGTTACACATAAAATTTGATTTTCTTTATAAAAATAAAACTACTGGATCAATTTACTTGATTTTTGGAATATGACATTTTTGTTTTCTCACAGGTGCATACATCATATAGATTTTCTTTCTTTTTTTTAATATAGAGGGAATTCTGGATAAGAACACAAAAAAGGTTTTTGCTTTGCAGATAAAGGCCTTTTCAAGGGATTTCTTTTTGTTAATCATTATTTTTTCTCTTGAAGATGTAAGGATCTCTCTGGGTAATAGTCCGTTGGGATGTTAAATGGCGTTTTTTTTTTTTTTTTTTTTTTTTTAATTGCAAGTTCGCCCCAAACAAAGCACATTTCCACTTTACTGTAGGGAGCTACTACCATAGACATGGGCTAGAGGGATACTATATGGGGAGATGTCGGTTCACATTACACTTGAACTTCTGCATGTCAGTACAGTTGGGGAAGCAGGAACTCGGAAGGGAATTCCAAAGTCCAGCGATTCTGGAGAAGAAACTACTGGAGTAGAAGGCTCCCTTACATCTAGGGGTCTCAACTGTGAAGGGGTGGAATTTTTCTGCTTGTCAGGTTTGTCGGGGGTACTTACGTCAAGGGGGCACAAGTGCTTCGTCAGAACATTCACCATTGAAATACTTGTAGAACAGGCAGAGGGATGCTACATTTCGTCGATGGGACAGAGGCTGAAGCTTAGATGACAGTTCAGGATCTATTAGGTTGGTGACTCTCTTTTGAACCCTGTCTAGGAGTGAGAGACTAGTAGAAAATACAAATATGACAACAATACTCTATACATGGGCGAATGGTGGCCTTATAGAGGTACAGAATACTTTCGGGCGTTAGTAACTTTCTAGCACGGTAGAGAGAGCCTACCTTTTTCGCAGCATTTCTGGCAATGCTCTCAATGTAATTTTTCCAACCCATGTTTCCTGTGAGTGTTAGGCCGAGGAGTTTAAAAGATGTACTTTCAGATAAAGATTCTTTGGCCATTGCTATCAGTGGTAGAGAAGGTTTCTGGTAGTTATTGAAGGAAACAAGTTTAGTCTTAGCAGCATTGAATGTGACCATCCATTTTTGTCACCATTCCAGTATAGATCGGAGGTCATCCTAGTGTTTCTGCCATTTCTTTAGATATGTGTTCATTTGTTTTCCTGTCGTGCCTGTTATAGAGTGTGGTGTCATCAGCATATATACCCATCTCACAGACAATTTTGTAAGGGAGGTCATTTATGAATATTAGGAATAATAGAGGTCCAAGGATAGACCCCTGAGGCACTCCTGCATTTATATCATATTGTTTAGCTATACGACCATCAATGACAACCTGGATTTTTCTCTTATCTAAGAAGGATTTAATTATGTTAAAGATTCTTCCAGTGATACCGTATGATCTGATTTTCCTGAGAAGACCTTCATGCCATACCCTCTATAAACCCTTAGATATATCTAGTGCTACCACTCTACCCTCCCCTGCTTTGTCAAGTGAATGGTACATACGCTCAGAGATTACAGTTAGGATGTCTGCTGTGGAACGGGCTTGCCTAAATCTATATTGTTGGTCAGTAAGAAGTTTAGTGTCTGTAAGGTGATGGACTAGAGCTTGGTTAATAATAGACTCAAATATTTTGGCGGAAAGTGGGAGGAGGCTAATGGGGCGATAATTTACTGGGTCAGTTCTTTCGACAGAATTCTTGAAAAGTGGTACCACAGAAGCAGTTTTCCAGCAGGCAGGACAGCAAGATTCATTAAGGCATTTGTTGTAAAGTTTGGAGAGAACCGGCACAACTTCAGCGGAGCACTTTTTTAATAGCACAGTCGGGATGAGATCAGGTCCACATGCTTTTGCAGTGTCAAGATTTCTTATGATAGCATGCACCTGAGAAGGGGTGATTTTCAGATCGTCTAGTGTGGCGTCTGTCTGCAAAGGAAAGTCAGGCAGGGGGTGGTTGGCAGGGTCCAGTGTGAAGTTGGAGGAAAACCGACTGGCAATTATGTTAGCCTTATCAGTTGCAGAGCAAACAACCTCATGATTGTTGGATAGTGGAGGAATTGTTGATTGCCCATTATTTACTACACTGTTGTAGATTTTCCAGAAGTCACGGGTTCCTAATTTCTGTGCTTCGATGCGTTTGATGGTTTCAGTAAATTCTCTCTTAGCTGTCGCTTTCTTACAGTTACTTCTGGCTTCTATATACTTCTCTCTGTTTGAACTGGACTTATGTTGGTTAAATCTGCGGTACGCATGCTGCCTTTGCGTGATGGCAGCTGCACAAGTAGAAGTAAACCATTGGGGAGAGTGGGGCTTGCTATAAAACTTCCGCGTGGGAACATGTGCTTCAATTGCTGTTTTGAACCATTCAGTGGTCTCATGTGCGCACTGTTCAGCAGGAAGTGAGAAGATATTTCGCCATGGGACATCTCTGATGAGATCCCTGATGGCTTCCCAGTCAGCCTTTTTATAATATTTTGTTGTTTTGAGTAATGGCTCTTCTGTTATAGCTCTAGAGTTTAGTGCGATTTCAACTATTATCACTACATTATCAGCATTTTCAAGTGGGCTGTGGGCATTCGTAACGCAATCATCGGGAACTGTAGTCAGAAACAGATCTAAAAGTGATGCGTGTTGTTCTTGTTGGTCAGGGAAACGGGTTGGAAACGTAACCATCAGTGATAAGGAACGAGATATAGAGAAGCTATGTCTTGTGCTACCAGCTGTATCTGTGTAAGTAGAAAATCCAAGCCAGTTATTGTGGTGGACATTGAAGTAACCAAATACATGTACTTGTGCGCTAGTGTCAAGGGAAAGTGCTGTATCTATGCTGTCAGAAACTTTGTTTATTAAGGTACGGTCCTGGGTTGAGGGAGAGCGGTAGAGAAAATAAAAGTAACTAATGTTATGTTGCATGTTAAGTCTAAAGCACATAAAGGCTTGATCATCAGATTCTAGTTTTGTTTCTCTAGTCAAGGGGAGGGTATTTCGAATATAGACTCCAAGCCCGTGCATATGTCTGTCAGAGTCCTTACGGCAGAGTGGGAGATATCCGGGCATGTTAAAGTAGTTAGAGGGGATGGAGGAGTGTAGGTTAGTCTCACTTAGTGCTAAGATATCCAGGGGTGTTTGTTAGGAGAAATGCTTCAACGTCATTTAAATTAGTTCTAAGCCCACAGATGTTCGTAAATGCAAGCCTCAAGGGAGGAGGCAATTTGGTTTTGTTTGAGTTTTGTCCTGGTTTAAGCGTAATTTTAGATTGTACTGTCATAATTGTTTTGTTTTTTTTTAGAGTTCCAGTTTAGGTAGGGGTGTGGAATAAGTAGTTATGCAGAATACTAGACATGCAATACAAGTAGACCATCAGCTAACCCTCCATCTACTAGGATTGTGGCCTCAGGAAAGCCCACCGGGGATGAGTGCAGGGTCCCTTTCCATGCGCGACATGGCACTGCAAACATCCCAATATTATTCAACTGTTGATGGAGCAGCCACTACCAGAGTTAGGGCCCCTGTACTACCAGTCGGGAACACCAGCCAGGAACTGTCAATCCAGTACCCTCAACCCATCAGACAATGGTCAACCCAATCTATCTGTACTGGCGTTTTGGCAGTCATGCACTCCCAAGCGCCCAGTTTAGAGGGGTGGGATGTGTCAGGAGAGGGGAAAACTGCGTTCATTACCCCAGTCAGGGAACAAGATCGACCACAGAGTGTTTCTGTCGAATCCCTGTGATTCGACCTCTATGCCTGGCTAATAGGCAAAGAAGGAGTATGGAAGCCGGGCAATAGGCAGTGCCTATCTACTCCTTAAGCAGTTTAGGTTTGCAGACCAGTAATTTGGTTTTTGGCTCTTAAATTTTAATATTTTTTCCTAACGATATTTCAAGAAAGTGCCATCCGATTTCTTATAAGATTGTCTTGTGAACAGCATGCTTAGACTTGTTGAGGGATAAATAAAGACCTGGCCAGTTTTTAAAGTCAAATGTTGAAGAAGAATAGGATTATTAAAAGGATTTGCATTTTTGAAAAACTATAATATAATTTGGAATATAAAAGTCATCTCTATATATAAAAGGCAAAATGTGTGTTCACTTTATGTATGCAAAAGGCTTTTTTTCATCGGCCTTTTTGCTCGGCTCGCTCCTTCTTAAAACGTTTTATATCACGTCTAAATCATAATAACTACAACTTAACAACGGGGGGTTGCGTGTGTATTTAATTTGCCCGACTTTTACCAGCTCGCCGTGGCTTCGAAAAGCGAATGATCTGGCTTGCAGCACAAAACTAGGTCAGACATCACGCCACTTCCTCGCACCTGTTTATTTTGCTTTATAAACCTTCACTTAACATGCTTATCAGTTTCTCTCCCCTCGTGGCCGAGATGGTTAGGTGTCTGGCCTTTTTCCCTTTCGTTTCCACCTTCGCGTCAAGTCTTCAGGGTTCAATCCTACCTTCCTACGAAAACTTTTTTTTAATTTACCCGGCTAATGCTTTTTTTTTTTAACACATACCTCCAAACACCCAGGCAACACCAGGTACCCCCTGCTAGTCTATAATATAAATCTCATCTGTCTGTTTAAATGTATGTATGTTTGTTATGTCTACCTAAAACTTTTGTGAGAGGCGACGGATTTTCACGAGATCGGTATCATTTTGAAGCCAGACATCTCAGACGACAAATATCGAAAAATTGGCTAAAAACATTAATTCCTTACCCTCAGCTGGGCAGTTTTCTACAAGGAGGAGTCGATTTTTTGCAAGCCATTTTTGCAAGTCATCATATCAGTTAGATGGACTTTGCCTAATTTTAACATTCCAAACTTCCGGTCACGTCATGGAGTAGCGGTAAGACGTCAGATTTTCTTTCACATTCTTTTTTGCCTTCACATCATAGGTTCGAGCCTGCCTGCCTACTATCACTTTTTTTTTGTTTTTATTTTTGATTGTTTTTTTTCTGAACACACACCTCCAAACACTCGGGCAACGCCTGGCACCCAGGCTAGTCTATAATAGAAATCTCACTTGTCTGTTTAAATGAATGTATGTAAGTATATTTGTATGTCTGCCTAAAACTTTCGACAGAGGTGACGGATTTTCACGAGATCGGTATCATTTTGAAGCTCGACCATTCGAACGACAAATATTGAATAATTGGCCACCAAAAATATTAATTCCTTCACCCTCAAGTGGGTAGTTTTCTACAGGGAGGGTCGGTTTTTTCACTGACATTTTTTGCAAGTCATTCAAAGCTCGCGTAAACAACATCAAATAAAAAAGCATTATTTTGACTGCCGTAACGTCACAACTATGGTAGACTCATCGATAAGACCATTTTTTTTTTCACCTCTTTTACCTCTGGCGCGTTAAAGGTTCGAGCCTGCTTACTACTATATTTTTTTTTTTTTGCGCTCAACATTTTCCCCCCTTTTTTTCTCAACCAACACCTTTACACACACCTTCATGTCATGAGCCTACTACAACCTTTTTTTTTTTTTCTTTTTTGCTCAACACACACCTCCAAACACCCAGGCAACGCTGGGCACCTTGGCTAGTCTATATATATAAAAGGCAAAATGTGTGTGACCATTTCGTCTATGTCTCGCAAAGGCTTTTCTCGCACATGTTCGGGGGGAGGGGGGGGGGGGTACTATTGCTTAGAACTGTTTATATACCTCCTAGATAATAATATCTATGATTTGGGAAAGCGCGTCGCGTCTAGATTTATTTACATCAACTTTTACAAAATTATTGCTATTTTGGCTTCTCACGTGTTGGGGAAAAAACAGTCAAATTTGGGTAAACAAACCTAAACACTACCTCGCAGCAAAAGTTAACTGCGTGACTTCTATTTGACCTTCTTTATTAGGTCAAATGGAAGCAGCAGAGTTAACTTTTATTGAGGACACCTGTTTTTAATAGTTAAATAAATAAATTCAAACATGTCTCCATTGTATGTTGTGGTGGCCCAATGGTTAACGTCACACGTTTTTTTTTTTTCACTTTAATTTCCAACTTTGCCTCAAGGGTTCAGGTTCGATCCTCATACTCACCTACCAAAACTTTTTTTTATTATTATTTTAACCCCACCCCCACAGAGTTTGGATTTACCTCAAAACACCCGGGCATAACTGGAAATGTTTTCTCAATCATTAAATCATTTCTCTCCAATAGGCTCATAAGAGTAGTGGTAGATGGACAAAAATCGGAGGCCTGAAATATAAATGCTGGAGTCCCTCAGGAGTCAATCTTGGGCCCAACTCTCTTCCTGATCTACATCAATGACCTCCCTAAACACATACTTAAATCATTCGTTGACATCTATGCTGATGACACGACCATCTACGGCAACACATCAATGGCTGTAAATGAAAAAATTCTCTCTGATTCTCTCTCCTCTGATCTCGAGCGCGTGGTTCAGTGGGGGAAGATGTGGCTGGTTACCTTTAATGCATCCAAAACCAAACTCCTATCCTTACATCATCAACGCTCTGATCCCCATCTGGCATCAATTGTGATGGATGGCTCTCGTCTGGGTGAGGCCCCGTGTTTTGACAAGCTTCTGGATTTGATCTTTACTCCTGATCAGAAATGGAACACGTACATCAAGTCTGTTGCCAAGGTTGCTGGAAAGATGGTGGGATCCTTCTACTGCTCCAGAAGATATCTCACTACTGATCTATCTATATAAAAGCCAAGTTCGTCCAAGGATGGAATACTGTTGCCATATCTGGGCAGGAGCTGCTAAAAAAAGCCTATCCTGCCTTGACAGAGTACAAAATAGATTTTGTGGCTTAGTGGGGGATGCCCTTTTCTCTACCCTGCAACCTCTCTCCCACAGAAGAGACGTTGCGAGCCTATCCTTGTTTTATCATTATTTTCATGGCAGGTGTTCGTCTGAACTCCAATCTCTAGTCCCCCCTCGCCAATCTTTCACGAAAAACACCCGTCTAGCTGAATCCACTGTGAAAAATTTCCCCCACTCTTTATCTGTGCCTAAATCAAAACGTGGATTCCATGAACAAAGCTTCTTTCTTAGAACTGCACGCCTGTGGAACTCTGTTCCGTCTGCCTGCTTCCCACTGGACTACAACTTGGATGTCTTCAAGTCCAATGTTAACAAATTCCTAATAAACCACGCCCTTAAGTAAACATTTTATCAAATCTCCACACTAACGTAATGTACTTGCAATAACCCTTATCCCTGAGTGGCTTCCGGGCCTTGATAAGTGGTGATCACTGTGTAAAAAAAAAAAAAAAAAAAAAAAAACTCAGTATATTACATATAAGTCATATATATATATATATATATATATATATATATGTAGGCATTAAAAAATATATATTATTTTTTTTTTATATGGAAGTCACCACTTATCAAGGCCCGGAGGCCACTCGGGGATAGGGATTATTGCATGTATAGTAATCAATGGGATAATATCGTAGTAATCGTTAGTAATGGAGATCTGATAAAGAGTCTTACTGAAGGGGGCAGTTCATCAGGAACTTGTTTATGTTGGACTTGAAAACATCCAAGTTGTA
This sequence comes from Euprymna scolopes, assembly GCF_053919585.1. NCBI lineage: Eukaryota > Metazoa > Mollusca > Cephalopoda > Sepiida > Sepiolidae > Euprymna > Euprymna scolopes. The sequence continues at coordinate 180,659,490 of NC_136485.1, read as the reverse complement.
GTCAGGTGGGAAAAAGGCGAATAAAAGAGTTCCACAGGCGTGCACTTCTAAGAAAGAAGCTTTGTTCATGGAATCTACGTTTTGATTTAGGCACAGATAAAGAGTGGGGAAAATTACTGACAGTGGTTTCAGCAAGACGGGTGTTTTTTGTGAAAGACTGGTGAGAGGGGACCAGAAATTGGAGCTCAGATGAGCACTTCCCATGGAAATAATGATAAAACAAAGACAGGTTCGCAACGTCCCTTTTGTGGGAGAGAGGTTGCAGGGAAGAGAAAATGGGCATCCCCTACTAGGCTACAAAGTCTATTTTGTACTCTGTCAAGGCAGGATAGGCTGTTTTTAGCAGCTCCTGCCCAGATATGGCAGCAGTATTCTATCCTTGGACGTACTTGGCTCTTATACAGATAGAGAATTGCATCAGCAGTGAGATATCTACTGGAGCGGTAGAAGGATCTCACCATTTTTCCAGCGACCTTGGCAACAGATTTGATGTACGTGTTCCATTTCAGATCACAAGTAAAGGTTAATCCCAGAAGTTTGTCAAAACATGGAGCCTCCCCAAGACGAGAGCCATCCATTTCAATTGATGCCAGATGGGGATCAGAGCGTTGATGATTTTTTTTTTTTTTTAAATTATATATTATTATTACATTTTCACCCCAAACAAGGCACATTGCCACTTTGGTGTAGGGAGCTACTATCAGGGGCAGCAACTACTGGGGTACTATGTTGGGATTTGGGCAGGCAGCAAGATGTCGGTTCACGTTACACTGTCAGTACAGTTAGGGAAGCAGGGACCTGGAATGGAATTCCAGAGTCTAGCGGTTCTGGGGAAGCAACTACTGGAGTAGAAAGATCTTTTACATCTAGGGATCTCTACTGTGTGGGGGTGGGATTTAGCTGCCTGTCGGGTTTGTCGAGGGTGTCTACGTCGTGGGGGCACAAGTGTCTGCAGTTCATCAGAGCATTCACCATTAAAATACTTGTAGAACAGGCAGAGGGATGCAACGTTTCGTCGATGGGACAAAGGCTGAAGCTTAGATGCCAGTTCCGGGCCTATCAGATTGGCGACTCTCTTTTGAACCTTGTCTAGGACCGAGAGACTAGTAGCAGATGCACCAGCCCAAATGTGACAACAATACTCCATACATGGGCGAATGGTGGCCTTATAGAGGTAGAGGATACTTTCAGGTGTCAGTAGTTTTCTAGCACGGTAGAGAGAGCCTACCTTTTTCGCAGCGGCCCTGGCAATGTTTTCAATATAATTGTTCCAACCCATGTTTCCTGTGAACGTTAGGCCAAGCAGTTTGAAAGAGGTATTCTCAGACAGGGAGTCACTGACCATTTCTATTAGTAGTAGAGAAGGTTTCTTGTAATTATTGAAGGAAACCAGTTTAGTCTTGGCAGCATTGAATGTGACCATCCATTTATGTCACCATTCCACTACAGATTGGAGGTCATCCTCTAGTGTTTTTGCCATTTCTTTAGTTATGTGTTCAGTTGTTTTCCTGTCAGGTCTGTTATAGAGTGTGGTGTCATTAGCATATATACCCATCTCAGAGGCAGTTTTGTCAGGGAGGTCATTAATAAATATTAGGAACAATAGAGGTCCAAGGATAGACCCCTGAGGCACTCCCCCATTTATATCACACTGTTTAGATGCACGACCGTCGAGGACAACCTGGATTTTTCTCTTTTCTAAGAAGGATTTAATTATGTTAAGTATTCTACCAGTGATACCGTATGATTTAATTTTACTGAGGAGACCCTCATGCCATACCCTGTCAAAGGCCTTAGATATATCTAGAGCTACCGCTCTACCCTCCCCCGCTTTGTCCAGTGAATGGTATATACGTTCAGAGATTACAGTGAGGATGTCGGCTGTGGAACGGGCTTGTCTAAATCCATATTGTTTGTCAGTCAGAAGTTTAGCATCTGTAAGGTGCCGGACTAGACCATGGTTAATTATGGTCTCAAATATTTTGGCAAAAAGTGGGAGGAGGCTAATGGGGCGATAATTTGATGGGTCAGTTCTTTCGACAGAATTCTTTAATACTGGTACCACAGAAGCAATTTTCCAACAGTCCGGAAAGCATGATTCATTAAGGCATTTGTTGTAGAGTTTGGAGAGAACTGGAGCTACTTCGGCTGAGCACTTTTTTAATAGCACAGCTGAGATGAGATCGGGTCCACATGCGTTTGAAGTGTCAAGGTTTTTTATGATAGCGTGTACCTGAGCAGGGGTGATTTTTAGATCGTCTAGCGTGACGTCTGTCTGCAAAGGAAAGTCAGGCAGAGGGTGGTTAGAAGGATTCAGTGTGGAGTTGGAGGCAAACCGGCTGGCAAGCATATTAGCCTTGTCGGTTGCTCAGCAAACAACCTCATGATTGTTGGTTAGTGGGGGAATTGTTGATTGCCCATTATTTACTACACTGTTGTAGATTTTCCAGAAGTCACGATTTCCTAATTTTTGTGCTTCGATGCATTTTTTAGTGGTTTCAGTAAATTCTCTCTTAGCTGTCGCTATTTCTTTCTTAACGTTACTTCTAGCTTCTATATACTTCTGTCTGTTTGAACTGGACTTATGTTGGTTAAATCTGCGGTATGCATGCTGCCTTTGAGCAATGGCATTTGCGCAAGTCAAAGTAAACCATTGGGGAGAGTGGGGCTTGCTATAAAATTTCCGCATGGGAACATGTGCTTCAATTGCTGTTTTGAACCATACAGTGGTCTCATTTGCACACTGTTCAGCAGGAAGAGAAAAAATATTTCCCCATGGAGCATCTCTGATAAGATCTCTGATGGCTTCCCAGTCAGCCTTTTTATAATATCTCATTGTTTTGAGTACTGGCTCTTCAGTTTTGGGTCTAGAATGTAGGGCGATTTCTACCATTATCACTGCATGGTCAGCGTTCCCGAGTGGGCAGTCAGCATTTGTTATACAATCATTGGGAACTGTGGTCAGAAACAGATCTAAAAGTGATGCATGTTGTTCTTGCTGGTCAGGGAAACGGGTTGGAAACGTAACCATTTGTGATAGGGAGTGAGATATAGCAAAACTATGTGTTGAGCTGCCAGCTGCATCTGTGTGAGTAGAGAATCCAAGCCAGTTATTGTGGTGAACATTAAAGTCACCAAATACATGTACTTGTGCGCTAGTGTCGAGGGAGAGCGCTGTGTCTATGCTGTCAGAGACTTTGTTTATTATGGTACAGTCCTGGGTCGAGGGTGAGCGATAGAGAAAATAAAAGTAGCTAATGTTATGTTGTATGTTTAGTCTAAAGCACATAAATGCTTGATTGTCCGTTTCTAGGTTTGTTTCTCTAGTCAGGGGGAGGGTGTTACGAATGTAGACTCCAAGTCCATGCATATGTCTGTCAGAGTCCTTACGGCAGAGTGGGAGATAGCCAGGCATGTTAAAGTAGTTAGAGAGGATGGAGGAGTGTAGGTTAGTCTCGCTTAGTGCTAAGATATCCGGGGTATTTGTTAGGAGAAATGCTTCAACATCAGCTAAATTAGTTCTAAGCTCACAGATGTTAGTGAATGCAAGCCTCAAGGGAGGCGGCAAGTTGGATTTGTTTGTCCCTAGGCTTGGTTTAAGCTTATTTTTTTATTGTACTGTCATCATGTTTTTAAAGAGTTTCAGTTAGATGAGGGGGAGCTGAACAAGAGGTCATGCAGGATATCAGACATGCAACACAAGAAGTAGACCATTAGCTGACCTTTCTTCAACTAGGACTGTGGCCTCAGGAAAGCCCATCGGGGATGAGTACAGGGTCCCTTTCCATGCACAACATGGCACTATAAACATCCCGATATTATACAACTGTTGATGGAGCAGCCGATCTAAGCGTTACCAAAGAGTTAGGGCTCCTGTACTACCAGTCGAAAACAGCAGCCAGGAACTGTCAACCCGGTACCCTCAGCCCATCAGAAGAAGATCACCCCAATCTAATTGCACAGGCATGTGTGGTACTCAAGCACTCCCAGGTGCCCAGTTTTGAGGGGTGGGATGTGTCGGGAGTGGGGGAACGGCATTCATTGCCCTAGACAAGAAACAAGATCTACCACTAAGTGTTTTGTCGATTCACTTGTGATAGTGTCTCTGCACCTGACTAATAGGCAAAGAAGGAGTATGGAAGCCGGCGATAGACAGAGCCTATCTACTCCTTAAACAATTTAGGTTTGCAGACCGGTAATTTGCTTGAGTCACCAGCTCTAGGAAGGTTGTCATCCAAGACTGGAGAGGCCTCCCTCCCCTTTGGTTTTAGTTTCAGAGTTTTCCTTCTCCTAGACGGGTGATCTGGGAAGATCTACTGGGTTCATCAGCCCTGAGAGGTTTGCTCCGCGCCTGGGTCCTAATCCAGATATTTCTGCAACCTCGCGTGGTTAGTTAATGTTACAGGGTTAGTTTGTAGAGATTATATATCTAATGAATAGTTACACTCCTCAAAGTGATTTAGGGGCATGCAGTGGAAGCAGTTTTGTGGGGAGGCTTGTTAGAAAAGCGTTCGTGTGGATCAAGACTTTTACCTTTAGGTTTTTCGTTTTTTTAACTTTATGTTAGTTTAGGTTCAGGATAACGTTATAGTTTGAGTAAGTATTAGGAATTGAGCTAAGAATTTTGCCCAGTCACAGTATATTTAGATTTACGAAGGTGAAGGTGTAGGTGCAGTACACTCAGGGTGTAACTAGAGGTACATTTTAAGACATGGCATATTCCGTATGTATAATTAAGTAAATAGACCTTATCTTGTTTTTTTTTAACCCCCCATCCCCTCTCTCTCTCTTTTCTTTTACAACTAGCCTGGGTGGCCGGTGTTGTAGGTGTATGGTGAGCAAAAAAAGTTGTTGTAGGCAAGCAGGCTCAAACCCGTACCGCAAAGGAGGAAAAGAAAGTGAAAAAAACGTGATGCGTTAGCTGTTGCGCCCATCGCCAAACCAGAAGTGGCTAGGTTTAAATTAAGGCTAGACAATTGAAAAGAGGCGATGACTTTCAAAAATATTGGTGAAAAAAGCAACCCCTCCATGTAGAAAACTACCCAGTTGAGTGTGAAGGAATTAATGTTTTTGGCCAATTTTTCGATATTTGTTGTCTGAAGGGTGAAGCTTCAAAACGATACCGATTTCGTGAAAATCCGTTGCCTCTGTCGAAAGTTTTAGGAAGACATACATACATTTAAACAGATAGATGAGATTTATATAATAGACTAGCGGGGGTGCCCGGCATTGCCCGGTTATATGCTGAGAGGAAAACAAATTGTAGTAGGTAGGTAGGCTCGAACCCGAACCCTTGACGCAAAAGTGGAAAAAAAAGTGTGAAAAAATCTAACATCTTACCACTCGGCCATGTCAGGAAAGGAATTAAAAAGCATTCTAATTTAATGATTAAAAAGTTAAGTGACAGATGCGTAAATTTAATGAGGTCAAACATCACGCCATAGGGGGAATGAAATCCCGCACTTAACTTTGCGAGGCAGTTTTTTGGTTTTGTTTCCCCAAGATGTTGAGGGAAAAACTAGCTCCCCATAAATAAGGGAGTGTCCAAATGAATAGCAATTGTATGATATGAGGGTTTTTTTCCACGCAGTGATCAAAACTAATCACTATCATCGCTGTCTTTATTTCACTTTTTTATGTGAAAACCACAAACAAACAGGCGTGAAAGCAGAATAGTAGCAATTTTTAGCATGTAAAAGTCGCTTGAATAAAATATATTTACAACCTCCTTTTGTGAATCGGACATATAATCTAGACAGTATATAAAAAGTTGTAAGAATGAGTGATCACCCCGAGCGGCCCTACCAAAAAAGCTTTTGGCTGATTTTCAAAAAAAAAAAAAAAAATGCACACACACAAACATTTTTGCTTTTATATAAGTGACTTTATATATATATATATATATAGATTATTTATACCATTTACCTCCTCCCACTACTTCTCTTATTATTTGCTTTCTATTTACATTAAATCCATCCCCAACACCTTTTTTTTTTTTCACATTTTCCCACCAAACAAGACAGTGCCACTTTGATGTAGGGGCTACTATCAGGACAATAAGTTGCATGGATACTATGTAGGGAGTTGAGCAGCAAGATGTCTGCTGTTCACATTACGCTTGGACTTCTTCATGTCAGTACAGTTAGGGAAGCAGGAACCTGGAAAGGAATTCCAAAGTCTAGCAGTTCTGGGGAAGAAACTATTAGAGTAGAAGGCCTTCTTACATCTAGGGTTTTTCTGCTTGTCGGGTTTGTCAGAGGTATTTATGTCGAGGGCGATACAAGGGCTTGTAGTTCGTCAGAGCATCCACCATTAAAATACTTGTAGAACAGGCAGAAGGATCCTTCCACCATCTAAAACATTTCATGTATGGATGAAAATTGTATACAATGACAAGTTTCATTTCACCTCTGATGTAATGCAACTAAAACTTCATACAAACCTTGACGTGTTTGTTTTTCAAGCGAATCATCCGGCAATTCTCCAACAAGCGTCTGCATAAGAAAGAAAAGAAATCAAAATCATTTTACAGTAAACTGTAGAACCTATAACAATGGGTTTAAACTAATTTCAAACCCTGGAAAAACTGTCCAATATAAAGTTGTAAAACTGCGAACCATTGTTTGGTTAAGCATTCACATCAAAATATTTTATTTTTCAAAACAGAATACTGAAAATATTTTATTTTTCAAAACAGAATACTGAAAATTATTGAAAAATATTTCGTAATAGTTGTTAGCAAGAAAGGTTTACTTTAATTTTGTTAACCCCTAAGTTTTGTTTTTTCTCTTAATTTCTTTTTTAAAAAATCTTCTAACAGTGCAGAGATGTGTTATCTAGTGGTCTTTACATAAATTAGAGACGAACGAGTGGTTGGTACTGAAATGCTCAAAGTCATGTCAGAATTAATAACAGTACATCAGGGTACTGAGCTGAATCTGTTGCTTTTCATTCTTGTCTTAGAAGCATTGTTCAAAGAGTTGCATACAGGTTGTCCAAAAGAGATGCTGTATGCTGATGATTTAGTACTTGCCTGTGAAACAATGGAAGATATATTTAAGGTAAGGACTTAAGGAATGTTATGGAAAGTAAAGTCTCAGAGTGAATGTTACCAAGACCAAGTGATGATCAGTAGTTGTAGCATTAGAAAGTTTGTCAAAGAAAAATGCAGTTCAATCTTTTGTGATATTTGTAGACTTTGGGTAATAATAATACAATGGAATTACTGGTAGGTTGAGAGACCATAAGCAGCTTATATGCAACAATAGATGTAAATAAAATATATTTAGATAACAAAAAAAAAAAAAAAACTATTAAAAATCTTCAGCCTTTCTTTTTAACAACACATCAGCAGGCATCAGCCAATGAACTAAACTAAGCATGTAAACTTATGAAAATTTTAATACATGTTAAGAGGATCATAAGTGTATTGTTGCCTGGAAAATGCAGAGTGTGCCTCAAAGGGAATTAAATATTATAAGTTTACCAAAATTTATTTAAATTAATGTCACTTTATCAATGTGAAGTAAATTTTTTGGCTTCACCCCCAAAATTGAACTGTATGAAAAACATAAATAATGTAATACAGTGTTATGAGACAAATGTAAGTGTTACATCGGCAACAATTAATTTAGCTAGTGTAAATTTTGACAAGGGTCACACTAAGTGCATGATAATCTAGTTCTGTATAACAAAATCGTTCCCATAAAAGAAACATGGGCGATATAGAGTTGAGGCAGAGAACAGAGGTCAAACGCTGTAGATAAAACAGAAAGGCAACAAAGAATGACATCACATTTTTGCGCAGAGAGAAAACTAAGATTTTCATATGAACCTTTCTGGCAAACCATGTGAACAAGACACTGCCAATAATGTAGGAAACCTATAACCCAAAGCAAATATTACTTCGATGTCTGTTCATGCAGGTCACTTATTTCATTAAGAAATGAATATCTAGCTACGATAACATTAGTCTATCTTTCTATGTCCCAAGTAAATTACCTCCAAATAAAACCATATATGGACACTCTCAGAAAACATCTGTATTATTTTCTTCATGAAAAGAAGCAGAAAGCATGTAAAAGACCATCACATAAACACCTGCATGTATGTATGAATATATTTATTTTGTTATTGAAGCTGTTACAAAAGCTTATCTACATAATAAAATGACAGACATTTAGTGAATGAGATGAAAGACTTTTCTTACCTTAAAAAGTAAATCTCTGGTTGATGCCAATGCTTGAAAATCCCCGACAAACTTGTGAACAGATAAAGTATCGTAGTTGTCTGGGACACAATGCCACTCAGCACCAGTGCGCATCGCAATATCAGAAAATATCTCGTTCACGTTAATACCTTTGTCACGGAAAGCATTAACACACTTAAATGACAACCTGGCGCTTACTTCATCATACAGCTGAAACAAAAAGTTATAGAGTAATTATTTTTTTTGTTTTTATTTTGATTCACACAAAAATCTAGAAATTATATTCTTAGTTTTATTTATTTCTTGCTTTTTTATATAGATGTTTTAACGAAGGTAATGGCAGACACCATTCAATCTGTAGTGGAATGGGGCTATAAATGGTTGGTAACATTTAATGCTACTAAAACTAAGCTTCTTTTTTTAAACAACTATAAAAAACCTTCTCAACCAATGAGTGCCATGACAAATAACACCCTACCTGAGAGCCCATCTTTCAAACATTCATAGGCTAGAAAATTGCTCACACCAGAAAGTATCCTATATCTCTACAAAGCCACAATTTGTCCATGCATGGACTATTGTTGTAACATCTGGGTTAATGCATCTACAACTAGTTTCACTCTTAGACAGGGTCCAAAAAGAGTGAAAAATCTAACAGGTTCTGCACTCAATCAATCTCCTATCTTTGTCCTATCGCCACAATGTTGCATCTCTGTGCCTGTTTTCGATTTTGATTTGATTGGTTTGTTTAACGGCATATCAACCATTAGAGGTTATTTAATGCCGGGTTCTGTTTGGCTATTGGTGATATGTTCGGTTTTAGATTAAATATTGGTCAATGGTGTAGTAATTAATGTTTCTATAGAATGAGGTTTAAATTTTGTTGTATAGTTTTATTTCTTTTAAGAATTTCAAGATTTTGTTTGGGTCTGTATTGTTGAATAAGTCTTTTAGGTCTTTGGATTGGTAGTATTTTGATCGAATTGAGTTAAAAACATGGCAGTAAATTAATATGTGTTTTACTATAAATGGTCCATGACAAGTAATGCATGTTGGGGGTATTTCATTTTTTAGAAGATGAGAATGAGTAATATGGGTATGTCCTATTCTGAGTCTGGTTAGTACTACTTCTTCTTTCCTTATTTTCCGGTATCTTGGATACCATTCCTCGATATTAGGTTGGATATTTTGAAGTTTGTTGTTTGCTTGATTGTTCCAGATTTCTTGCCATTTATTAGCCGCGTGCAAGCAACTCTATAAGTCACTTCATCGGTCGGTCAGTCCGTAACACTTTTGTGCTTGGCCTTTTTGGTTAAGATCAAAGGTCTGTTGTTAATAGATGCTGTTTTTAGCTTTTTAAGGTTTTCTTGGCCTTTTAACCAAAGGGAACTCCACAGGGATCTAGTGAAGGGGGCTGCCGACGACCCGCTATGCGCGCGTTTGGGTTGGCAGCAGAGTGAGATCCGCTTCGCGTGGAGCTGGGCGCCAGGTTCGAGTCATCTGAACAATTCGGAGTTCTCTCTGACCTGGCGATTGGCCCGAAATGCACTTCCACTCAACAACATACAATGCAGTTCCGGGTTTTTGGAGTCGCCTGATTGTCCCCATTGTGGAACAACGGCCGTAGAAACAACTGATCATGCTTTCTTCGATTGCCATGAACTCCGCCGGTACTGGTCGTATGTCAGCGAGGTGACGGCTCGCATCGATCCTGAGCATCCTCGCCCAATTACCATATCCAATGTTGTGGACAATGTAAGGCCACCGTGGAACCGGGAAAGACAAATGGTCTACATTACGATCCTGGCCGTGGCAAGAATGGTGATTTGGACGTCGCGTCTGCAAGGTTGCCAGGGGGTGTTGTCTTTTTTTGATCAGGATCTGATCGCTTTCTTTAAACACCAACTACGGGGGAAGATCAGAGGTGTTAGAAGAAGGCTGCATCGCGCGGCATTTGAAAGAAGATGGATACAGGTAGCAAGTCTGTGTGTACGAAAAGGAGTCAAATTTTAATACGTGTTCCCAGCCTAGGTGTGGAACGCGCGATTCCGTCAAGTGTAATTTTATTCTTAGCCTCTTAGCTAGCTGAGTGAGTGCTCCACCGCCCCCCTCCCGATTAGGAAGCCTCCTAGGTCCCCACCCCCACCTAATTGCAATTTTTTCTTTTCACCCCTCTCACTAAATTTTACCCATCTTGGAGAGAAAGAAATCAATCACATTGAGTTGGCATTGTGCCTAAGTTTTTTGTTCGTTCATTTTTTCCTGAATAAAAGATTTAATATCTCAAAGAGTAGTATCTGTTCTTACTACATGCTGTACTTACGCTTGTGACATTGTGATATAAAGTGTGGGATCACTTTTCTGTATTAATTTAATGTAAAATGATCACCCACTTTACAACCAGTCAGTCTCAAAGCCATTAAAGTCATTCTCCAGATCATTCAAGTCATTTTTGAAGGATTCCAGTTATTTTTTAAGCATTCAAGTCATTCTTAAGGTCATTAAAGTCATTCTAAGTCATTTACTTTATATTTATTTAAGTCATTTCAGCCCATTTTTCGGTCATTTTAGTTTACCTTTAAGAATTTCATGTCAATCCTACATTCACGCATTCATTCATTACACGAGAGCACACAACTAATGGCTATCAGCCTCCTTTCTAATAAACTTGTTGATTTTTGGTTTGCAGTCTGAATGGGGGATTTTGAAATCAGAAATATTTAGGTGTAGTGATTTTTTTGCTGCTTTGTCAGCTTTTTCGTTGCCGGGGATGCCAATATGACTAGAATATGATGGTTTTGCTTGTGGATAATTGGTTTATTCTATGTAAGAGTTTGATGGTTAATAGTTTATCGATTCTGGGTTTAATAAGGATAAGTGTTGATTTGGAGTCTGAGAAGATGATGAACTTGTTTTTTTTCTTTTTTTTTTTTAACATAGAGTTCACCACTTATCAAGGCCCAATGGCCACTCAGGGATAAGGTTTATTGTGTGTACAGTAATCAAAGGGATAGTGTAGTATTGGAGAATTGGTAAGGAGTCATTACTTGGGGGGGGGGTTCATCAGGAATTTGTTTGTGTTGGACTTGAACATCCAGGTTGAAGTCGGGAGGGAAACAGGCAAGCGGAACAGAGTTCCACAGGTGTGCAGTTCTAAGAAAGAAGCTTTGTTCATGGTATCTACGTTTTGATTTAGGCACAGATAGGGAGTGGGGAAAATTATTGACGGTGGTTTCAGCTGGTCGGGTGTTTTTTGAGAAAAATTGGCGAGGGGGGACCAGAGAATGGAGCTCAGACGAGCACTTGCCATGGAAATAACGATAGAACAATGACAGGCTCGCTACGTCTCTTCTGTGGGAAAGAGGTTGCAGGGTAGAGAAAAGGGCATCCCCCACTAAGCCACGGAGTCTATTTTGTACTCCGTCAAGGCAGGATAGGCTGTTTTTTGCAGCCACCACCCAGATGTGGCAGCAGTACTCCATCCTTGGACGTACTTGGCTCTTATATAGATAGAGAATTGCATCATTAGTGAGATATCTTCTGGAGCGGTAGAAGGATCCCACCATTTTCCCAGCAACCTTGGCCAGAGACTTGATGTATGTGTTCCATTTAAGATCAGGTGTAAAGGTCAAACCCAGGAGCTTATCAAATCCTGGGGCCTCCCTTAGACGAGAGCCATCCATTTCAATTGATGCCAGATGGGGATCAGAGCGTTTATGATGTAGAGATAGGAGCTTGGTCTTAGATGCATTAAAGGTAACCAACCACCACTTTCCCCACTGTACCACGCGCTCAAGATCAGAGGAGAGAGAATCAGAGAGAACATCATCATTTACGGCCTTTGATGTGTTGCCATAGATGGTCGTGTCATTAGCATAGATCTCAACGAAAGATTTTAGTATGTGTTTTGGAGATCATTGATGTAGATCAGGAACAGAGTTGGGCCCAGTATGGACCCCTGAGGGACTCCAGCATTAATACTGTGGGCCTCTGATTTCTGCCCATCAACAACTATTCTTATGAGCCTATCTGAGAGAAATGACTTAATGATAGAGAAAACATTTCCAGTTATACCGTAGCTGGAAATCTTGTGTAGTAGGCCTTTATGCCAAACCTTATCAAAGGCCTTTGATATGTCGAGAGCAATTGCCCTAGAAAGGAAGCCTTTGTCGAGAGATTCGCTAATCCTATGAGATATAACCGTTAGTACATCTGCTGTAGATCTAGCAGAGCGGAAACCATATTGCGTGTCACTAAGAAGGTTATTTCTGCTGAGGTGGTTGACTACTTCTCTATTTATTGCGGATTCCAGTAACTTACTCATGACACACAGGAGACTTATTGTTCTGTACTGAGAGGGGGATGACTTATCACCTGAATTCTTAAATACAGGGCATACTGATGAGGTTTTCCAGGATGTTGGAAAGCACTTCTCCTTAAGGCAACGCTTAAATAGTTTGGAAAGTATGGGGGCAAGTTCTGGTTGTGATTTTTTTAACACTATAATTGGAATACCGTCGGGACCAGTTGCTTTACTGGAGTCAAGGTTCTTGATTAGCTTGGCGACCTCACGCACAGATATTTGTATGTTGCATAGCGTGTTTTCTGTTATAGGAGGGAATATGGGGAGTTGATGACCTTCGTCACAAAGGGTAGAATTTGCCGCAAAGTTTTTGGCAAATAGTTTGGCCTTGTCGGATGCTGTCGAGATGACCTCTGGTCAATTGATAATGGTTGGGATAGAGCGCACGTTTCTGTTCAAGATCCTATTTGCTATTTGCCAGAACTGGTGGGAACCAAGCTGCTGATCAGCTACTTTGGACTTAACGGATTCGGCATATAGTTCTCTGGCATTTTTTATTACTCTTTTACAGTGGTTGCTGGCGGTTCTGAAAGCAGCTTTAGTTTCAGTGCGTCTATTACGTTGGTAGCTATGGAAAAAGTGATTTCTGTGTGCAATAGTAGCAGCACATTCGGGAGAGAACTATGGCTGGCTGTTAGGTTTTTGTTGGAATTTTTTGGATGGTATGAATTGGCCTATGCCTACAAGTAACCATTCGGTCAGATCTGATACTATAGAGGACACATACTTTTTAAACATGGAATGGAGAGGGAGATCAGATATGAATGTACGGAAGCTATCCCAGTCAGCCATAGAGTATCGGTATACAGTACGGTGGAGAGGTACATCTGTAGATTTATTATATTTCATTTTTATCTTAACTGATACAACGCAGTGGTCGGAGGATCCCAGAGGAGATAGAATGGAACATGAGCATAGCTCAGGGGAAGTGGATAGAAAAAGGTCTAGGAGGCTTGCGAACTGACCGGTACTATCAGGCACATGGGTGGGCTCGCGGACAATCTGTGAGGTCATAGGCAATGGCAAAATCATGACAGAACCTCCCCTCCTCATCAGTCTTATTTGAGTGGGTCAGCCATTCCACATTATGGACATTGAAGTCACCGCAAATGTGAATGTTAGCCGAGGGATGAGCAGACAGGATGTGGTCAATTTTTTCTGATATACTCTTAAAGACAGTAACTCCACTGTTGTGGGGGCGATAGAGGGCAAATATAAATGCGGTGGTGTAAGCAAGTGCAACCCGGAAGCACATATAAGGTAGATTAGGGTCTTCTCTGGAGATATCTCTGCCACATGGGAAGCCATCTTTAATGTAGGCACATATTCCATGCCCGTGGCGATCTTGGGGGTCAGATTTAGATGTTAGGTTAGAGTATCCTTTAATTATGAACTCATCTAGGGAGGTGGTTGGCCCTATTCCAGTTTCGCTTAGAAAGAATATGTCAGGTTTTGTCTCCTGTAATTGGGTTTCAACCTCTGGAAGGTTAGAACGTAGATCCCTGATGTTGGAGAAGGAGACATGGTAGTAGGGGTCTACGTAGGAGGATGGGGTTCTAGGTTTATTCGTGTTTTCGTTTTTGAGATATTTCATGTTGAGGATTTGGGGGTTTGTGGAACAGGTCAGCATACTTGGTTAGAGCAGAACAGAGAGGGAAAGTAAGAGAGGAAAGACAGGAAAAATTTTTTTTTTTTTTTGTAGCACATGATAAGGTAAAGCCGTAACAATTACCCACTAGTATGGCATCGAGAGGCCCCACCAGAGACTACTGCATGGTCCAGAATGGTTCACGAAATGGCAATACAGCAGCCCCAGTACTTTGAACCTGCTGATAGGACAGCCTCCTTAGTCATTATTCCAAGGTTCGGATCCCTGACTATCAGGTGGTTAACGTCAGCCCAGATGAAAACGTTTACCTCCAGCACCCTTACTAGTGACATGGCCATAAGGATAGACATAGAGACAGAAAATTTACGACATCTCAGACTACTGTTCACGAAGTACTACCAACCTGGGAAGCAGCTTTTTCTTCACCCCTTTGTCAGAAACATCACTCATTAGAAATGAGGACAAAAAAGGAGAAGCGAGAGTTACTGGAGCTGCCGATAACACATCCACTGCATTATCTACTCTCCATTAAAAAAAAAAAAACGGTAAGAGGGACTTATTTATATCTACTTAGTAAAGTCCTTTGCCCATTCCAAGTTTAGAATAGAATTTGACGATAGTCTCCCCTCCCATATTAATCCTTGGAAGTTTTTTTTTTTTTTTTAAATTAATAGTTTAGGATAATACCAGACGTATTTAACAAAAATAGTTTAAAAACACGAGTAATAAGACATGATAGGTAATGTTAAGGAGTTTCAAGTTTTAGTAAGACTGCAATAAGAGAACAAAGATAAATAAATAAATTATATATAATACACAAAAATTGGCAAAATTAAGACAGGATACATTTCAACAGTTATGGATAAAGTTTTTAACTTAGCTCTGAAGGCACCGACTCTTTCTTCCGAGGTCAAGTCGAAAACTGACTAGTAGCTAGCACGCTTGGGGTGTTCTGGTACTTAAGAGATGTGGTGGGGGTGGGGGTTAAATGCTTTTAACTTTTTTTTTTCCATTATTTTATTTATTTTTTTTTTTTTTTTTGCTTCCTTGCAAGAGAACCTTCGAGATTAAACTTATAATTACGTTTCAATAATGCAACTTGTGAGGTCAGCTTATGTTTTTAGATTGGGGGCATCTTGGATTGGTTTGCTGTGATGATGTCTAGGGCTAAGTTGATGGCCAGGATTTCAGCACTATATATTGAAGCATTGTTCGGAATTCATCGTTGCAGTTGTGTGTTATTAAGTACAGCAACACACCATACTTTGTCTTTATTTTTGGATCCATCAGTATATATGTGTAAGTAGTCACAAAATGCATTTATGATGGATTCAGTTTTTTCTTGGAGTGTGATCAGGTTTGTTTTAGTTTTGGGATGTTTAGCGACGTCTAATATAATTGTTGGAGGTTTTTGTAGCCATGGGGGTGTTTTTGAAGTGACAGTTTCGTGTATGTGGGTAATGTTTATTTGGGTCTCGGAGAGGAGTTCTTTTATGCGAAAGCTGAAAGGTTTAATAGTGTTTTCTTTTATGTTGAGGGGTAGGTTAAATTTGGATTCAAAGATAGTTTTGTAAGGGTTTGAAGCAAGCTTTATATAGTACTGTATTCTCAATTTTTAGGTTTAGTGAGAGCTCATTTGTTTCTGTATATAAGCTTTCTACTGCGGAGGCAGTGAAAGCCCCTGTTGCGAGTCTTAGACCATGATAGTGTATTGTATCTAATTTTAGCAGGTAAGATTTTCTAGCTGATCCGTAAATAAAACATGCATAATCTAGTTTGGAGCGTATTAATGTTTGGTAAAGTTTAATGAGAGTTTCTTTGTCGGCTCCTCATTCAGTGTGGGCTATAGTCTTTATGAGATGGATGGCTTTGTTGCATTTGGTTCTCAGGTAATTTATATGTGGGATAAAGGAGAGTTTATGATCAAATATAACACCAAGGAATTTATGTGGTTTGACTATTGGGATTTCTGTATCATAGAGTTTGAAAGTTGGGTCATTATGCATTTTGTGTACATGGCAGAAATGTAGACATTTGGTTTTTTCTTTTGATAGTTTAAAGCCGTTTTCTGTGATCCATTTGCTTATTTTGTTTAGGCATTGTTGAAGTTGACGTTCTATAGTATGGATGTGTTTTGATCTATAGCAGATCAAGAAATCATCCACATATAGTGAGTCTTTTATACCAGGGGTAAGACATTTTGTGATGTTATTAATTTTAATGTTAAATAACGTGGTAGAAAGGATGCATCCTTGCAGAACTCCCATTTTTTGTTCTTTCGAGTCTGAGAAAGTGTCATTTAAAATGACTCTAAAAGTTCTGTTTTTTAGGAAGTTGTTAATAAACAGGGGTAATCTTCCTTTTAAGCTGAGTGTTTTTAAGTCCCTCATTATACCATATCTCCATGTGGTATCATAAGCCTTTTCAAGGTCAAAGAAAACTACAGTGAAATGTTCTTTTTGGAGGAAAGCTTCACATATGAATATTTTGAGTCGGACAAGGTGGTCAATTGTCCCTCTTCCTTTTCTGAATCCTGTTTGTAGGTTGATTATTAGATTGTTGGTTTCAAGGTACCATGTTAATCTTTTATTGATCATACGCTCTAGTATTTTGCTAATACAGCTGGTTAAAGCAATTGGTCGGAAGTTTGTTTGGTTTGTCATGGTATTTGGTTGGTTTGGGTAATCTGTTGTGTTTTGGAGTTTTGGAATAGGGATAATAGTGGCCTGTTTCCAAAGTGTAGGAATGTTGCTAGTTATCCATAGATTATTGTATATAAGTAGGTATGTAAGAGAAATTTTTGACAATTGTTTTATAAATTCATAGGGAATTTCATCTGGGCCAGCAGCTGTGTTATGGGTTTTGGCTAGTGAGTCTTGGAGTTCTGTAATCGAAAAGGGCATATTTTCTGATTGAAAGTTGATATTTTTCTTTTCTTTTTCTTGTCTAATATTTTGGAAAGTTCTTTCTAAATTTGGGGGGGGGGGATGAAATTTGTGAGAAGGTATCTGCTATATGGTTTGTAATGTCCTTTTCATTTGTGAGTTTTACATTGTTTATGGTGAGGTGTTTTATTGGATTACTGTCATATTTTGCTGATATATTTCTGATCATGTCCCATATTGTTTTAGTTTTAGTGTTTGAATTTAATTTTGAAATATAATTTTTCCAACTAGTTTTTTTCGATTCTTTGATAATTTGTCTGGTTTTGGCTCTACAGTTTTTGAAGAAATATTAATTTTCTTTGGTTGGGTGAGAGTTGAATTTTCTTAGAGCTGCACGCCGTGCTCTTATAGCTTCTTTACATTGGTCATTAAACCAAAGTTTGTTAAATTTTGTTGAGGGAGAAGATTTAGGTACGCATTCCTCTGCTATAGATGTTAAGGTTTTAGTGAAATAGAGAAGATGGTCTTCATTACTGGGATTAGATTCGGGGTTTAGTTTTGATGAGCATAATTTTTAAAATTTTTCCCAGTTAGCTTTATGGATATTCCAGCGTGTTTTTTTTTTTTCGGAATCAGGATTTGAGTTTGAGGATAATAGGGAAATGATCACTTCCACAAGTATCCTCATAGACTCTCCAGTTAAAATCTAGGAAGATGGACGGGTCGCATATAGTGAATGGCAGAGGATGTTCCAGTATCTGGGTGTAGATAAGTGTTTGCTCCATTATTGAGGAGGCATAGATGGTTTTCATCTAAGAAATTTTCAATAATTTGGCCTCTTTTGTTTGTTTTTTCATTTCCCCATAGTTCACTGTGGCTGTTGAAATGAGAATGAATGGCTTGGACAGCTGTTGAGCTAGTTTATTTAAGTCTGTTTTATTTAAGCTTTCATTTGGTGGTAGATATAGGGAGCAGATTGTTAGTGGTTTTTTTAGGTTGATGGTAACTGCAACTGCTTGGAGAGGTGTATTCAACTTGGTTTCACTTTGAGTTATATTGTTATTTATTAAGATGGATACTCCACCGGATGCCCTATTTCCTTGTTTATGTTTGTAGTCATATGAGGTATATTGTTTTATGCAGTGTCTTCTGGGATTTTTTGTAGGTTTCTTGGAAAGATATAACTGCTTGTTACATGTAAAACCGAAAGCAAAAAAAAGTCACCTATGTAAACGAGAACCTCCCAAATCAAAATCTTGAATAATTATCTAAACTCAAATGTAAATTGATATTAAGCCGGCTTTACAAATTGATAAAAGTTAATTATTGGATTTTAATTATAAGGTGAAGCTCAAATGATTCAAACTCGAGATATATAATGCCAAAAACATCCACCCATTAATATGGGAGGGGAAATTATCCTCAAAAGTGTCCTGAATTGATAATTGAGCACCGGACTTATACTAAGTAGATATTAATAAGTCCCTTGTACCCATCTCCCCCCCTTTTATTAATTTATTTATTTTTTTTTTTTTTTTTAAATGGAGTCGGCAGCTCCAGTAACTCTCGCTTCTCCTTTTTTGTCCCTCAGTCCTCATGCAAATGAGTGATTTTTCTGACAAAGGGTGAAGAAAAGGCTGCTTTAAAGGTCGGTAGTACTTGGTGAATAGTAGTCCGAGATGTCGGAAATTTTTCTGTCTCTGTCTATCCTTGCGGCCATGTCACTAGTAAGGGTGCTGGAGGTAAACGTTTCGTCTGGGATGACGTTATCCGCCTGATAGTCAGGGACCCGAACCTTGGATTAACCACTAAGGAGGCTGTCCTATCAGCAGGTGCAAAGTACTGGGACTGCTGTATTGCCATTTGGTGAATGGACCATGTAGTAGTCTCTGGTGGGGCCTCTCGATGCCATACGAGTGGGTAATTTTTTTTTTTTACACAGTGGTCACCACTTATCAAGGCCCGGAAGCCACTCAGGGATAAGGGCTATTACAAGTACATTACGTTAGTGTGGAGATTTGATGAAATGTTTACTTAAGGGGGCGGTTCATTAAGAATTTGTTAACGTTGGACTTGAAGACATCCAAGTTGTAGTCAGGTGGGAAGCAGGCAGACGGAACAGAGTTCCAAAATTGTTACGGCTTTACCTTTTCATGTGCTTTACCTTTTCATGTGCTACAAAAAAAAAAAAAAAAAAAAATTCCCGTCTTTTACTCTCTTACTTTCCTTCTCTGTACTGCTCTAACCAAGTATGCCGACCTGTTCCACAAATCCCAAAACCTCAACATGAAACATCTCTAGAAAAAAAACTAATAAACTTAGAACCCCATCTTCCAACGTAGACCCCTACTACCATGTCTACTTCTCCAACATCAAGAGTCTACGTTCTAACCTTCCAGAGGTTGAAACCCAATTACAGGAGATGACACCGGACATATTCTTTCTAAGCGAAACTGGAATAGGGCCGACCACTTCCCTAGATGAGTTCATAATTAACGTATATTCTAACATAAAATCTAAATCTGACCCCCAAGATCGCCATGGGCATGGAATATATGCCTACATTAAAGATGGCTTCCCATGTGGCAGGGATATCTCTAGAGAAGATTCTAATTTACCTTATATGTGCTTCCGATGTGATCTTGCTTACACCACTGCATTTATATTTGCCCTCTATCGGCCCCACAACAGCGGAGTTACTATCTTTAAGAGCATATCTGAGAAAATAGACCACATTCTGTCTGCACATCCCTCGGCTAACATTCACATCTGTGGTGACTTCAACGCCCATTACGTGGAATGGCTGACCCATTCAAATAAGACGGACGATGAGGGGAGGTTCTATCATGATTTTGCCATTGCTTATGATCTCACTCAGATTGTTCGTGAGGGCACCCATGTGCCTGATACTACAGGTCAATATGCAAGCCTCCTAGACCTTTTTCTCTCAACTTCCCCTGAGCTATGTTCATGTTCCATTCTTTCTCCTCTGGGATCCTCCGACCACTCCGTCGTATCAGTTAAGATAAGAATGAAATGTAATAAGTCCCCAGACGTACCCCTCCACCATACTGTATACCGATACTCTATGGCTGACTGGGATAGCTTCCGTACATTTATATCTGATCTACCTCTGCATTCCATGTTTAAAAAGTATGTGTCCTTATAGTATCAGACCTGACCGAATGGTTAATTGTAGGCATAGACGGATTCATACCATCCAAAAAATTCCAACAAAAACCTAACAGCCAGCCAGGGTTCTCCCCTAAATATGCTGCTGCTATCGCGCACAGAAATCACTTTTCCATAGCTACCAACATAATAGATGCACTGAGACTAAAGCTGCTTTCAGGAACGCCAGCAACCACTGTAAAAGAGTAATAAAAAATGCAAGAGAGCTATATGCCCAGTCTGTTAAATCCAAAGTAGCTGAGCAGCGGCTTGGTTCCCACCAGTTTTGGCAAATAACAAATAGGATCCTGAACAGAAGTGTGTGTTCTATCCCAACCATTATCAATGGACCAGAGGTAATCTCGTCAGCTTCAGACAAGGCCAAACTATTTGCCAAGAACTTTGCAGCTAATTCTACCCTATGCGACGAAAGCCATCAACTCCCCATATTTCCTCCTATAACACAGAACACGCTAGGTAACATACAAATATCTGTGCACGAGGTCGCCAAGCTAATCAAGAATCTTGATTCCAGTAAAGCTACTGGCCCTGACGGCATCCCAATTATAGTAGCATTACAAGCGTATGCTGTATTTTCGTGGACATCGGCAATATTACATACCTAATGTGCTTCAACAAATCATATCTTTTTTATTTGTTGATCAGTTTTTAAAAGAATATTGATGGAAAGAGAATAAAATAAGCATTCCAATGATGTTAACTTATTTTTCTTTTATGCGTTCAAGTTAAAAATGAAAAATTGGTAAAAAAATGACGACAAAAAGGGAAACACTTTTTTCAATGTTTTCATTTTATACGTTACGTTTGGAGACACATGCGCGGGGTTAAATTTGATTGGATATGGCTGAAATTTTACAGGCTATATAAACAAAGAAGTCCATCTCTACTGGTTTTTGATTTTTATTTTTATGACGATAGGAAGCAAAGTTACGACCAAGCAAAGTTGACGAAGAATATTTCAAAATTGATGAGATAAATCTGCATATATCATCCATTTTCATATAAATAATAGTTTAAGAATTATTTTCATGTATAATATGTAAATATTTGATAATTATTAATTGCGCTGAATTTTATTTCAAATGTTATCTTTTATAGAAATCAAATGGAAAAACGGTCGCTAAGCACGTCATTCACTGAGCTGACTAAAGCATTCTCTTAAAAATAGAAAACCGTTTCTGCTTTCGTCTTACTAAACTAGTCATTTTTTATTCTGAGTTCGTCAATTTAAAAAAATTATTTTCAAGTTTTTCAAATTTGATTTCCAAACAATACTATTTTGTTGTTTTTTACGCTTTTAGTACACGTGCACTAAAAGCGTTAAAAAAACAAAATGTACTAAGTACATGCGTTTAACTACTTATTTGTACTTAAGGTAGAATTGTGTTTTTAGTGGTCAAAAAAAAAAAAACATAACAAATAAAAGGTACTTGTGCACTTATGCTACCATGCTGAAATAATAACTTTATTATTTAGAAACCCATTCTTAACATGGGGAAGGAAGAGTGTTTTTGTTAACTATTCTGTACTTTTACTTAACAATTAAATAAAAAAAGATATCGTGAAACTTAAATTTATTTTTAATTCATTGTCAAGACTATTTTTTCAAATCTGCAAAACAAACCCGTTTTTTTCTTTTAACTGAGGATATCTAAATAATAATAATAATAATACGAATAATTAGGTGGTTTGATAAAGAATTTCATTGTGATGCATTTTGTAAATTTTTACCTTGTTTCCACCTTAACATTTTTCTTTAAAATGACTACTTTTATAGGTTTTCCAGTATACTGAAAACGAATATAACATTTAAATTTTCCGCAAATAAGTAGCTTTCCGGATATTAAGCAATGTCATTTCTTACATTGTTGCTGGTGGCCATCTTGGTATGCGCGTTTGTGCATAGTTTCTCGGGGTTGCGCTTGCGCGTATCAAGATGGCCACCAGCGATAACATAAGAGATGACATTGCTTAATATCCTTATTTATTTGCAGAAATTTAAATGCGATATTCGTTTTCAGCATAACTTAAAACCTATAGAAGTAATTTTAAATGTTAAGGTAGAAACAAGGTAA
Organism: Euprymna scolopes; assembly: GCF_053919585.1. Lineage (NCBI taxonomy): Eukaryota > Metazoa > Mollusca > Cephalopoda > Sepiida > Sepiolidae > Euprymna > Euprymna scolopes. The sequence goes on along the minus strand of NC_136485.1, from coordinate 180,637,157 downwards.
AAAAATTACTGTTTTATTTTTTTATTTACATAATTGAATTTTCAGTAAAACAACAGAATAGAAATGACAAAAAATACCATCAACTGGTGAATATATAGTTGTTGCTTATCAGGATTCCTGGTATCCTGGCACTATGAAAGTTACATTGAGGATTCATGTAAAGTACAATTTAGGGTTGCATCGCAGAAAATAGGGGTATATTTATCAGATAGAGAGGATTAACAAAATTAACAATTGGAGTGGTCCCAAAATGCATAAATTCTGGTCGACTATGGAAATTTCCATCTTTTACAGAAATCCAAAATCTATATGAAAATTTTTCTTTGATATATTTCTGAGATAATTCATATCTACTCCATTTTCTTTCTTTGAAGGGAGTAGTAAATACCGGCCATGAATGCTCTTTAGGCATTCAATGGCTACACCCAAAATTAAGCTGTTTAGGGCTGGGACTTTGCTGCTTGTCAGGTTTATCGGGGGTATTTACGTCAAGAGGGTATAAGAGTTTGTAGTCTGTTGGAGCATTCACCATTAAAATATTTGTAGAACAGGCAGAGGGATGCAGCATTTTGTCAATGGGACAAAGGCTGAAGCTTAGATAACAGTTCAGGACCTATACGTTGGCGACTCTTTTGAATCCTGTCCAGGAGTGAGAAACTAGTAGCAAATGCACCAGCCCAGATGTGACAATATTCCATGCATGAGTGAATGGTGGCCTTGTAGAGGTACAGGATACTTTCAGGTGTAAGTAACTTTCTAGCATGGTAGAGAGAGCCCACCTTCTTTGTAGCAGCCTTGATAATGCTCTCGATGTATATGTTCCAACTCATGTTCACTGTGAACGTTAAGCCGAGGAGTTTGAATGAAGTACTTTGAGGTAATCTATCTTTAGCCATACCTATTTGTGGTTGAGAAGGTTTCTTGTAATTAAAGGAAATGAGCTTAGTCTTGACAGCATTGAACGTTATCATCCATTTTTGACTCCATTCCACTACAGAGTAGAGGTCCTCCTCTAAGGTTTCTGCCACTGCCTTAGATATGTGTTCATTCGTTTTCTCCTTGTGCCTGTTATAGAGTGTGGTGTCGTCAGCAAATATACCCATCTCAGAGACTATTTTATCAGGGAGGTCATTCATGAATATCAGAAATAATAAAGATCCAAGCATTGACACCTGAGGTACACCCGCATTTATATCATATTGTTTAGTCATACGACCATCGACAACCTGAATTCTACTCTTACTCAAGAAGGATTTAATTATGTTAAGTATTCACCCAGTAATAATATAGGATCTGATTTTCATTAGAAGACTATCGTGTCAAATCCTGTCAACAGCCTAGGTATATCTAGGGCTACTGCCCTCCCTTTCCCTGCCTCATCCAATGCATGGTATATAAGTTCAGAGATTATAGTTAGAATATCTGCAATAGAACAGGCTTGCCTAAATGCATATTGAACATCAGACAGAAGTTTAGCAACTGTAAGGTGGTGGACTACAACTTGATTAATTGTATTGGAAGGAATGGAAATTAATTGGAAATACATGGGGCCCCACAATACTGCAACTGTTCAAAATCTACAGCGAGAGTGTGTCATTGGTTTGTAACACACTGTGACCAATTGGAAAAAATTACTTCCTTAAGAATCCCTGGCAGATAATAGAAAATCTATAAAAAAATAAATACATAAATAGACTACTCTTAACCTAAAGACAAAAAAAATTTTCATAAAACAATTTTTTTCATAACCAATCACCTACTCACCCACAAAAAATTGGAACAGTAAAATTTCTTACAAAAAAAAAAAAAAAAAAAAGTTTTCATTTATTGATACTTATTATTTTACAAAAAAAATAAATATTTATTCATGAAATTTACCGTCGGTTGATTTAAAAAAAAAAAAAAATTTTCATTGTATTTCGATTTTATTCATTGAAATTACTTTCTGATAAATGTTTCCTATTATGTTTTCATTTTTTTTTTTAGCGTTTTAAAATCTGATCAGTGCTTGGCATATTTTGACGGTTTAAATAAGCTGCACTGAAAAACAGGTCATTCTCTACCTTAGTACCCACCATTTTAAATGAATGAGTTTAGCATCTACAGAATTTTAATACATGTAAAAGGGTAAAGAATACCTCGTCAGGTTCTAGTTATACATTCAGGATGCCTATTCCCTACAATTTGCTACAACATACTTTGGCGGATGTAGAATTTCTGACTTTGCAACCATTAAAATGAAGTCTAGAAACCATCTTGATATTAGCAAAGATATTCGCCTTGCTGTGTCCAAGATAGAGTCAGATATCATTTTCAGCAAAAATTTCACTTTGATTTATAACTTTAGAGTAACTAAATAAATAACATAAAACAAAATCTGCATTTCTTTTCTTGTTGAAGTGCAGGGGGTCACAGATCATTAAAGGTTGAGAAACACTGCTCTAGACATAGATAGAAAGGAAAATTGTTGGGAGTGGTTGTAGCTAGTTGAGCTTTGCCATGAATGCCTTACAATGGGGAGTGGGAGGAGCGAGAGATAATAAAATTAAAATAAACTTACTTCTTCTTTCGTAAACTGAAAAGGTGTTTCCATTGAAGTCGGAGGTAATAATTCAACAGTTTCTTTTTCTCCTTGTGTTGGTAATTTACCATCTTGCAATGGTTGGATATTTTCAAGATCGTCACTCTCTTTGCACTGATCGACCTGCGTCAGGCTTTTCTCATCTACAAATTCTGTTTGAGAGACGACCATTTCTTCTGCAACTGGAATCGCTACTTTACCGTCGCCACCTTCTCCTTTCCCAACTTCTTCCTCTTCTGCCTCTTCATCCCTGACCATCATCAAATCTGTAGTGAACTGTTCGTCCAAGTCAGCTAAAATCTCTTCCTCCTCCCCTTCCTCCTCTTCCTCTTCCCCATCCGCAGAGACTAAATAAAGTGAACTCTCTTCATCAACATTGTTGGAGGCATTTACTTTTTGAGTAGAGGCCTGTGCTGCTGGGGGCCCATTGCAAATTTTTAGATGATGACTAAAGCCCTGCCGCCGTCGACGTGTGGCTCCACATATCGGGCAATGAAAGTGATAACGGACCTTGTGACAGCCAGTCTTCAATTCACACCAACTGTTGCATAATAAGACAAAATAATCTGCAGAAAAAAAAAGCAAATAACAAAAAGATTTCAGTTATTTAATACTAAATTAAATAATGGTTCTTGTTCTGAATTCCGCCTATATTAAAAAACAAAACTAAAGAAAAATCTGTATGTACCTGTGACAAAAAACATATATTCCAAAATCCACACAAATTAATCAAGTAGCTTTATTTTTATAAATAAAATCATTTTTAAGCAGTTAATGGGAATTTGTAGATATTACAAGATAAATTTAGTAAGTATGAATTATTGTTTAGTTATCTCTGTTGTATTAAGATTTTTTGCAAAATGGCAGTCAAGACACTCACTCCTCGAGTGCTCATAAAATTTTAATTTTTTTTTTATTTAAAAATAAAACAACTTTATCAATTTATATGATTTTTGGAATATGATATTTTCATGTCATCAGGGTACATACATTATAGATTTTTTTTTATTAATATAGGGAAAATTCTGGAAAAGAAACAAAATGTCTTCTCACTCAGAAGAATAGAAATGCATAAATGAAGTTTACCAATTTTATTCATAGTTTATAACTAGCATTTCAGCCCGGCTTTGCCGGGGTGTTTGGAGGTGTGTGTTGAGCAAAAAAAAAAAAAAAAAAAGTGGTAGTAGGAAGGCAGGCTTGAACCCGTACTGCAAAGGAGGAAAATAATAGGAAAAAAAACCTGACGTCTTTGCTGTTACGGTCATCACCAAACCAGAAGTGATGTAGGTTTAAATTAAGGCTAGACAATCGAAAAGAGGGGATGACTTTCAAAAATATCGGTGAAAAAAAGCAATCCCTCCCTGTAGAAAAGTGCCCAGCTGCGGATGAAGAAATTAATATTTTTAACCAATTTTTTGGTATTTGTCATCTGAAGGGTCAAGCTTCAAAACGATACTGATCATGTGAAAATTTGTCACCTCTGTCGAAAGTTTTAGGCAGACATGCAAACATACATACATTTATATATTGGTAGCTCAAATTTTCAACCCAAACTGATTAAAAAGCTTGCCTTATCTCTGAATACCCTTTATGTAAAATTTCAAATGTTTAGACCAGAAATTGTCCGAGTAATTTGGTAGAGACCGCAGAAGTCAAAGTTGTTTTTAACTTTGACCCCTATTATGACTCCTTAACATTTATTGTTTTAAGTTATTAAGTTAGATCCATGTCTAATCGTTGAATTCTGACCCCTTAACAGCCAAATTTCTGTCCAAAAACAGATTACAAAGATTTTCCCAAATCTCACTACCCTGTATATCAAATTTAGACTGAAAATTGACAGAGTTATTGTGTAGGGAAATGTACACAGACAGACACACACACACTTTCATATATATAGAGCACAAACAATAAGAAAATGCCAAAATATTTATCAGAAAAAAAAAATATTAAATTTTACCTAGCAGTAATGTGATTAAGATGTTCAGTATAGATATACATTTTCCAATTGCATAAGATTATTTAGGGATAATTGGCACTTGGGTCAACTGCAAATCCCATATATAAGCATGGATTTGACTTTAGGGTCAACTGTTCCTCCTATATATAGAAATGGATAGATAAGTTGCTTACCTTTCATTTTTCTTCTTACGATTAAAATAATTGTCAGTTAATTTTTTTTTTAATAAATAAAACAAACATTTTAATTTATTTATTGTAATAATTCAAATTTAGGTTAAGAGATTTATGCAAAAGGTATAGTACCTTTCCAAGATGGCCTCCCATATAATCTTCAACAGATTCTCATTCACCAAGGACTATGTGATGCTGTCTGTAGTTAGCCTCTCTTTGATAAATGCTCATTTGTGAGTGCTGAAGAGTCACATCTTTCACGAAGTAACTCTGTTAATGTGCATATTCATAGGCATTATATGATGGGTATAGAGAGGTCAAAACGCCATAAAAAATCTCTATCCTTTATGGATAATTGCTATTTCTGAGATCATCAACAAACGGATGTTTTGACAGAGAAGATGTGGCAGCATTGAGGAACATCCCCCTGCATGATAACCGGAAGCTCTATTGTTTCAGTTAATGGAGAACTGTAATACAACCTTAATAATGATGTACATAGATTTCATCAACCATCGAAAGATTCAAATAACAATTCTAGGAAAAATGAGTCAGGAGAATACATGTCAAGACAAATAACACCCTACCTGAGAACCCATCCTTCAAACTCACTTGCTTAACATTCACAGGTAACATGAATTGGAATAAATATATTGAGGACTTTGCCAAGACTGCTGCAAAGAAGATGGGATCTGTCTACCATGCTAGAAAATTACTCACGCTAGAGAGTAGCCTACATTTTTACAAAGCCACAATTCACCTATGCATGGAGTATTGTTACCACATCTGGGCTATCACTAGTCTTTCCCTTTTAGATAGGATGTTGAATAGTGGGAGTTCATACTGAAGAGAGACGGGGACATATATAACTATGATGAGAGGGAGAGGAGAGGGGGTGATAGAGTGATAGATGCAGTTCTTATATTTCTTATAACACATATGGAGAGGAGGAGAGATACATATTCTTGGAAGGGTTACGCAATGTTCATAATAAGATGATTAACACATTACCTTTCGGGTGTTGAAAGAGGATACATGACAACAGTTTTTCAAAAACACAAAGATGATTCCATATTCATTGGACTGGTCAAATTCTGATGACGTCAAGAATTCAAATTTGGGATTTACGTAGTTTAATGTTCTTTCCTTCGCTTCCAAAAGACTGACTCCAACTCTCTGATTAGCAGACTGACTCCATCTCTTCTGCCTCAACTGCCCTGATCTGACTAACTCTAGCTCCTATATTGAGAATCTCCATTTTGCTATGACATCAGAAATGTGTTTCTCAACGTGACCAATTCACGTGGCTAAACACATGTTTTTCCAAACACACTTTTGACAACAAAGAATTCTCAACTAACCTATTTTTTAACCTAACCTATTTTTTTTAACAATGTATTTTTAATTTGTATTGTTCATTCTTTTCAGCTGACATTTTTAATATTCAGTTTTGTAAAAGAATGAACAATCAGTTCTTTTTACAATATAAACAATATCTAACTATTTATAATAGAATTTAACAATAGGCCTTTTTAACATTCCGACTTCTAACATTCTATTTCTGAACCTTGCTTACAAGGTTTGAGTCTCGGCTTATCCTAATCTCATTTTCACTTATCTCCTTATTTACATGGAAAGGGACAGCCCTTTTTCCTGTAACAAGGATTCAAAAATGTTCACATCTCATAAGTCCCGCACTATCAATCAAGCTCCAACCTCTGTTCCATCACCACAATGTTGCATCTGTCCCTGTTTTACAAGTACATTAATAGAATGTGCTCTGATAAACTCATAGCACTTGTACCCCCTCAACGTCCATACTCCAGACTAATTCAACAAACAGCAAAATCTCACCCTTTCATTGTTGAGGTCCCCAGATGCCAGAAAACCTATTTTAATAGTTTCTTCCCTCTGACTGCTAGACTGTGGAATTCTCTCAGTTTCCAACTTCCCTGAAGTTTAAATGTAATGTGAACAGACATCTCACTGCTCAACTTTCCACAGTCCCTGTTAGATATGACCCCAAATAACAGCCTTTTATATCCAAGTTGTAATATGCCTTATTTGGGGTGAAAAGAAGAAAAAAAAATCCAAGAAAAATTCTTAATCTGGTTGACTGAACAATTTTAATCATTTCTAAAAAAAAAAAAAAAAAAAAAAAAAAAAAAAAAAGTAATCAATCTCATTCTTTTTACCATAAAATTATCTGCTAACTATCCTTGAAATAAATGAGATGAATGTCAACTTTAAAGCCACAATAGAATCCTATTAATGATTTATTTGAGATCATTTTACTGCTCCAGTAGATATCTCACTGCTGATGCAATCCTCTACCTATATAAGAGCCAAGTACATCTGGGCAGGAGCTGCTAAAAGCACCTTATTTTGCCTTGACAGAGTTCAAAATAGACTTCGTAGCATACTGAGGGACGCCCTTTACTCTTCCTACAGAAGAGACATTGCGAACCTGTCTCCGCTTTATCGTTATTTTCATGGCAAGCGCACATCTGAGCTTCCATCTATGCCCCCCCCTTACCAAACTTTCACGAAAAACACGCATCTAGCTGAAACCACTATCAAATAATTTTCCCCACTTTTTATGTGCCTAAACCTAAACAGATTCCATGAACAAAGTTTCTTTCTTAGAACTCTACGCCTGTGGAATTCTCTTCTGTTTCCCTGCTTTCCAACTGACTACAATATGGTCGTCTTCAAGTCCAACATAAACAAGTTCTTAATGAGCCATCCTCTTAAGTAATCCAATTTACCAAATTTTTAATATTAACGATTACTACGATATTGTCTCATTGATTACCATACACTCATTAACCCTTATCCTCAAGTGGCGTCCATGCCTTGATAAGTAAATAAAAATAAAACAATTGACTTTGAAATGTGTAAAATCTAAATGTTGATCTATCAGCAACACCAGATAATCATCAATTAGTTTTGCATATCTTCGACAAGCTGACAAACTTGTTTTTCAAAACAGAAAAAGCAGTTTAAAAAGCGACAACTAACGTACAGACAAAGGTAAATACTAACATATTTTCAGTTATTACAATTTTGTCATAATGTGATCTGACAAACTCATAGCATTGATGCATCCTCGAGATAAATATCCCTAACTAAGACACCTTCACTTTAGAGATTCCCCGATGTTGAAAATTCTATTTTAATAGTTTCTTTACTTGAACTGTTAAATTTTGGAATTCCATCTCCCTTTCTTGCTTCATTTTTTTTTTTTTTTATTCTTTTTCTTATCAAACAAGGCATACTGACACTTGGACATGAGCTACTATTATTCTATTATACTAGAAACCTCAACAGTGAAGGGGTAACATTTTGCTACTTGTCAGCTTAGTCAAGAGTATGTACATTGAGAGGACATGTGTTATGAGTTTATCAGAACACATTCCATTAAAGTATTTGTAAAACATGGACAGATGCAACATTGCAGTGATAGGACAGAGATTGGCGTTTGGTCAATAGTGCAGGACCAATTAGATTTTAAACTCTTTTTTGGGCCGTTTAAAAAAGAGAGATTGGCAGTAGATGCACTAGTCTAGGTGTGGCAACAATACTCCATGCATGGATGAATTGCGGCTTTGTAAAGATATAGGATACTATCAGGTGGGAGTAATTTTCTAGCACAGTATAGAGAGCCCATTCCTTTTCAGTAGCCTGGGCAATGTCCTCAATGTATTTGTTCCAATTCATGTTGCTTGTGAACATTAAGCCAAGGAGTTTGAACAATGAGCTCTCTAATAAGGTGGTATTTGTCATGCAGAATTAGAGTAATAATAATAAAAACTAATCAATACTTTGTATAATGGTTAGAACATTAGCTCATGGGCTGGAAGACCGAGGTTCAATCTTCCATTAATTAATATTGATTGGTTGGTTGTTTTTGTTTTACGGCATATCAACCTTTTTCAAGTTATTTAATGCCGAATCCAGTGATTTTGAAGAACAATTTTTTACTAGAGTATATTTGTTTTTTTTTTTAAGTCGGTTTCTTAAATAGAAACCCATAGTTGGGACCCTAACAGGTACTACCAGTCTGGGGCAGAGTGGACCTGGGAGCAATGGCAATTAAAGGGTGGCTCCACACTCCCCAAAGCCTGCAAGCTGGGGCCTTACCATTGGATATAGTTTGAGGTCATATCCAAGACCATTAATTAATATTGAGGACTTAAATATGGTAATTGATGTCCCTAGATAAGCACTCAGCATTGCAACGTTAATGATCATGGATAAGTGCAGTAATCTTTAGAAAACAGTGATGCCATCTCCTGCACTTTGGTGTAGTAGCTAATTAAAAGGGAGTGTTTGGGTCACTCTCAATTATAGTCAACCACTTTACTTACAATACATTAATACAAGTGTATTATAAGAGTTGGAGGGGGGAGTGGGCATTGCATTTGTCCTTACCTTTGTACGGAACTCTTCGCTTCCAATGTGCATAATAGTGAAGCTGGAGATGACCCTGGTAATTTGGTTTGAATCTATCTTTAACGCAGAGTGGGCAATGAAATTTATGCCCACAATCACAGTCAGGCAAGTAGCATTTCTTTATCGGAAGATCATTCAACGTACGCACAATAGAGATATGATACTGTAGAAAATAGAAATAAAAAAAAACATCTCTTAATTAAACATGACTATGATGATGTTAAAAAAAGAAGAAAAAAACAAAAAAAAAAAAAACAGACCATGACTAAAAATTACAAACCAAATTTTTAAACAAAATAGTATTATATATTACTCGCTAGTAATATGATTTGAAATGTAGATATAGACCAGGTTAACTTACTTGGTTCTGATTGACATGGTTTATCACAGATTCAATTGTCATTTCATATAGAGTGATGTATTAAAACATTTTATGCAATCAATTGCGGTTTGAATATATAGTATGCAAGATAAGAACTTTAGCTTTTAGTAACTGGAGGGAGGTAAGATGAGAAGAAATGACAACGGGGTAATTTTTTTTTATTTTTATGTTTCCCTATTGATTAATTGAAATAATTTTTGAAATTGAATAAAATGCAACCAAGTCAGACAATTTGGTTCATGTGCAAAATTATTCCTATATTAAAAAACAAAAATAAAAAATCTGTATGATGTATGTACCAGTGACAAAACAAAAATATCATATTTCAAAAATTATGTAAATCGATCAAGTGGTTTTATTTTTATAAAAAAAAAATCATTTTTAAACAATTAATAGTAATACATAAATTTCGCAAATTTGAATTGGTTGAGTTATCTCCCTTTGTATTTTATTTTTAGATTGTTTTTCAAGTGGCGGTAAGACAGTTGCTCCCAGGTTACTCATAAAATTTGATTTCTTTTTAAATTTAAAAATAAAACTACTTAATTTATGTGATTTATGGAATATATTTTCATTTCATCTTGGTACATATATCATACAAATTTTTCTTTATTTTTGTTTTCAATATAAGGAGAATTCTATACAACAATCAACAATTTTTACATCACTGTGCAAACTTGTGGTCTACAAATAATTTTCAAACTATTTTCCTGTCAACCGTCACATAAAAGAATAGATTCAGGTTTCACCACAAAACAAGGTTTAAAATATTTTTTATGCTAGTTTTTTTCCTTGAAAATCAAAAATGACTGTTTTTGCTGAGAAATGAGTTGACTAACGGTAAAAACAAAAAAAGTAATGATAGTGCATTGTAGCTGGCATGCAATGAAAAGGCCATCTGAGATGCCTCTGCCTAGTACAAAGACAAATTGTATTTTGTCAATGTTTTTCATCCTACAGATGGAAGAATCTAAAATAATGCTCAAGCAGCTTTATTATTTTGTCATAAGCTTAATATCACAATAGTTACCACAGTTAAAAGCCTCCTACTTGCTCTTGTAGAGGTTTAGCTCTCAGTCCTTTGGTAGGTATTTACCTCTCTCTCACTGTGAAGGGATGTGTCACAAGGTCGGTAGGAGAGCAGAATGAGCTAGCACCCCTAAAGTAATATGTAATAGTGATTTTACCAAAAATGCATTTGTTTGAAATCTCACACTGCACAAGGAACTTTTAAGCGTGTTTAAAGGGAGATAACTCTGACTTACTTTGATTTCTTTGACGTCACGAGGATGCAGAATTTTGTTTGCTTCCTTTAAGTCTGGATTGAGAGCTTTTTTCCAATTTTCATCTACCGTCGATTGTGAACTGCGCAGTCGCTCCATACATCTCCATAAATGATTAATGAGTGGGCTTCTTCGTTTGCAAATTAAATTACAAAGTGGACAATGGTAATGAGGTCCATTATCAGTGATTGTATTATTTTCATTTGTTGTTTTTGAAGAAGCAGCAGCAGTAGAATCTTCTAAATTTGGTGTGGAGAGAGAATCTGTCTGATTAAAGTCATCTTCCGCATTATTATTATTCTCACTGTTGCCGTTGGCCTCTTTAGCATTGGTTTCTTTATTAGAATTAGCCTCTTTATAACAAACATCTTTTTTACACAAGTGAATTTCAGGCCCTACAAAAAAAAAAAAAAGATATTAAAAATAATTATACAGAATATGCCAATAAGTTCTCAGTAAAACGGTTGATAATGTGTAGGCATGGCAGTCAAGAAAAGCAAATCGCCGCTGAGTTTGAGTTTCATGTAAAAAAAAATGAAAGAAATTCTTACTCCATGCATAAATTATAAGGATAATTGCTCATAAGTAGTTTGCTTTACTCTAAATAAGAGTTTTTTTTCATATTGAACGAGAAAATTCATTTTGAACATTTCAATTTCCAACCATCAATTGACTGCGAATAATGGTTCAATGCGCATGGTAAATTACAGATTTAACATTTCCAAGAATTGGCTATTAACTAATGCTTGACAATCCAGTGAATGATTTCAAAATTGTCAGCCAGCTTCATGATAAATTGGAGTATTGTTATTTCTTCAGTGCACATGAAATCATTGTCATAACCATCATTTACAAGATTTGTTAAATGCATTCTAAAAACTCAGCAGCCATTTTCTTTCTAGACCATTATGTTGACATATTACCAAAATAGTTTCATATTTTCAGTGAGAGAGACATCTTGAAATATGTTTCTATTAAAAAAATAGCAATGGTTAATAACATAAATATAATTAAAGAGAGTAAAAAGTGGACCATAGATTTATTTTTGGCAGCCTCGTAACTCACTTTCCTTTTCACATTAATAAGCAATGTTTCTGACAAAAAGGGAAGAATGGTTTTCTGGGTCAGAATCTATCCAGCTAATACTTGTAATTGGCTAGTTTTTGATCTTGAAGTAGTATTTTTTTAGCTTCTTACATTACGTGGCTTCATGTCTTGTCCAAAGCGATTTCCATAAAAAAGGGTTCTTGTTCAGAATTCCCCCTATATTAAAAAAAATAAAAAGAAAAGTCTATATGATGTGTATACCCGTGAAGAAAGATAAACATTCTAAAATCATATAAATTGATCAAGTAGTTTTATTTTTTATAATGAAAATAATTTTAAGCAATTATTAGGAATTTATAGGCATTACAACATAAATAGTGCAAGTTCGAATTATTGTTCAGTTATCTCCCTTTGATTGTTTTACTTTGTTTTTAAAATGGCGAGCAGGAGTCTTTTTGAGGCTTCACAAAATTTGATTTTCTTTTTAAAAATAAAACTACTTGATCAATTTACCTGATTTTTTATTTTTGCTTTTTAATAAAGGGAGACTTATGAACAAGAACGCCTCTTTTTTTTAATGGAAATCATTTCGGACAAGGCATGAAGCCACCCACTGTAAGAAGCTAAAACGAATATTACTTCACGGTCAAAAACTAGTCAGTGGTAAGTGTTAAAGGGATAGATTCAGACTCAGAAAACAGCAATTCTTCCCTTTTTATCAGAAATATTGCTTATAGTATGTGAGAACTAAAGAACAAAATAAGGAAACGAGTTATGAGGCTGCCAAAAGTAAATCCGAGGTTCGCTTTCTATTCTCCTTGATTACATCTCCCCTGATAGTGATATACATGCAACAAGGGATTACTTGTGAATGCAATATTGGCATGATATTTCCTCCTTTGGTGGAAGCCAGTCTAACCAGCATAGAGTGAATGTCATGTTTTTTTTTTTATATACGAGAAAGAAAGATTTCAATTAATATTCAATTATCTATATATATAAAAGCGAAAATGTATGTATGTATGTACGCTTTTCCTCGATGTCTTCAAAAGGCTTCTTTCAGAGAAGCGCTCACTCGCTTCACAACTTCTTAAAACTTTTTATATCATCTATAAATTGTAATATCTCACAGTTAACCACGGAGCTCGCCTGTCTATTTAATTTTATTGACTTTCAAACGTTAATTATTCCACATTTCCCCACATCGGCACATGTTACATTCGGTTTTCAGTATAAACAAAAAGCGAAACTCGACTCTAATCACTGGCCAAAAGCCAGTGGTCTCTAGAGAGCTAAGTAACGCTTCGTCATATCAGACGGTAGCTTTCATTTCGAGACGAGGGAGCGGGTTTTTAAAAACAAACAAACCGATTTATTGACCTCATTAAAAACTGTCCCACACAAAATGCTAACTGCTGAATACCTATCGCCGTCACGTCAATCAAAAACACGCACCTGTTTTTTTTTCACACTTTACTATTTTCCAACTGCGCGTCGTCAAGGCTTTTTTTTTCACGGGCACCTGTTTTGTTTTCACACACACCTACAAAACCCGGGTAACACCGGGTACCCCTCGCTAGTAGTTAATAAAAAATGTTTTCTTAATGTGTTATCAAAGTTACATTGATACAAGAGAAACACTCACACATACGTGAAGTTGTCTCATAGTTTTATTAATATAAATCGTCTTGTTGGTCAACATTCTGAATAAATCATACAATAGAAAATAATCAGTATTATCTAAAGATAAACAGTTAACAAAAACAAAGAAACTTTCCATTTCCAAGTCTTCTATTGTTTTAACTTAGATTATTTTTTATCAGCTCTGACAAGTTAAAATAGTAAAGAAAAGTGGTTCACATTAACTGTAATCTATACAATTATAAAACTCAAATGACCTTGTAATAGGTGTTGTAACTCCACATCCGGTTTACAACTTCCGGTTGCGCATGCATACATAAACAAACCCATAACGGCACAAATAAACACAAATCGCTACTTTTGCAGAATCTGACCTGTGCGCCGAAATATTAACATTATTATTTAGAAATTATTATTTAACATGGGAAGGGTAGGAATGTTTTGCAACTATTCTGTATTACAACTATACTGTTGCAATTTTCTTACAAATCAAATAAATCAACTTTGACCCGTTGACAACCATAAGAACAATTTACAATGGCAATTTCCCCACCGCCTTCCTTTTTTTTTTTTTTTAAATCTTTCTCCATTTTTTTAAATAAACCTTTCTTAAAAAACATTCATACATTTTCTTCTACACCACCAACATAAATAAATAACCCCGAAAATGTTTTTTTTTAATTTGCGTTACAAATAAATAATCAACACAACAATAAAACATATTGCTTTACTGTGTACCTTTTCAGTGTCCCAATTGTTTTTTTTTTTGCATTTAAATTATCCAAATAAACAATTGTTAATACTTTCTGCATTTTTTTTTTACATCGTTCATTTCCGTATTATGTTTAAGTTATTTTAACACAATTTTCTTACAAATAAATTTACTTTAACCCGTTGACAACCTAAGAACATTTAACAACTGCGATTTACCCATCGCCTTCTTTTCTTTTTTTTTTTTTTTTTTAATTCATTCTCCATTTTTTAATACACGTTTTTTAAAAAACATTCATACATTTTCTTTTATACTACAAACATAAATAAATAACCCCAAAAATGTTTTTTTAATTTGCATTACAAATAAATAATCAACGTGACAGTAAAACATATTGTTTTACTGCGCACGTTTTCAGCGTCCAAATTGTTTGGTTTTTTTTCACGTTTAAATTGTCCAAATAAACAATTGTTAATACTTTCTGCTTTTTTTTTTTTTTACATCGTTCATTTCCGCATTGTCTTAGTTTTATTGACTTTATTAACATATAAATTAAATATTTGACCCAATGGGTAATGAATGTTTGTTCAAAATAAATGAAAAAAAGTAACATTTTATTTTCATTTTATATTTAAAAAGCCATTCTTAACATGGGGAGAGTGTTTTTAACTATTCTGTACTTTCAACTAACAATTTCATTTAAAAAAGATATCTTAAAATATGAATTTAACTTGAAGTATTATGGTATCTGTTCAGTGCACATTTACCTATAAGTATGGCAAACCACTTATAATTCAATGGCTGTAAGTTTTTTTCAAAAATAAACAATTATAAACAGAACGACTCATAAAAATCTATCTATATTCTTTTTTCATTTTAATATACTTTCATAGAAATGCTTCTGTTATGTCACAAAAACTATTTTTTTTACATCACAAGTGTCATGCTCATACATTAATTCCATAGCTAATATAACATACTGACCCAACGGGTCACGGGTAGTCTAGTACAACTTACCAAGGCCTTTGATTGTAGTTGGATTTTTGGGGTCAGGAACAACAATGCAACTTTTATCTTTCCCCTGAGGAGAAAAAAACAGAAAGGAAAATGACTTTAGCCTTTAAGAAAATGTTGCAATGGAATAAATTTTAACATAAAATGCTAAAAAATCTACACATGTAATAATGGAAACATTTTTCGTAACTTCAGTTTAAAAGCACAATTCAATAAAAAATAATTTTATAAAAACATAATAAAAATAGAAATAAAATATATCATATTTTTATTTTAAATCTTATAATTCTTTTAAAATTAAAATAAGTAAATAATTCCCACTTTCATCTTTATAATAAAGAACCTATGCATCAATCCTTGATCAATCCTCTATATTGTAATTATTTGTTTATGCCTACACACTCAAGACTTCATTCTGATTCTTCAGTTTTCTTTATGCATTCTTTCCTCATGTTATTAAAAAAACAAATTGATTTCTATTCAATTTCTGTTAAATAAAATGGTTTCTCCACTTCCAAATGTTTTACAATAGTGACATTTTTCAATAATGACTGACAAAATAGAACCAAACAGAAGCAGCAGATCGCAGATGTTAATGCTTAGCTTTATTAAATAACCAACATTCTGTAAACATAATTCATATGGCAGTGGATTAGACTAAACATTTTAAAGCTTCATTTTCAATCTTGACTTTTACCAGCACCCCCACCCCTTTTTTTAAATACTTTTTTAATCCTGGGTAATGCCAATTAGGAACAGATAGTAGTTTATAATATGAACTCTAGTTGATTATTATTGCTTTTCATTTTAGAACCCATACCAAACTCATATATACAAATAAAGTTTCTTGTTCATAATTTCTCCATAACTAAAAAAATAAAGAAAAATGTCTTATATATATTCCTGTGATAAAACAAAAATATATTCCAAAAATTACATGAATTGATTAAGTAGTTCTATTTTTAACTAAGAAAATTAAATTTTATAAGGAAAGAGGAACTGTTTCGTATCATCAATTTGAAGAAACAAAGGGATATAACTCAACAATAATTCAAATTAATGAAATCAGCCTTGTAATACTTATAATTGCTTTAAATCATTTAAAAGTGACTTGCTTTATAAAAATAAAACTAGTTGATGAATTTATATGATTTTGGGCACATGATATTTTCATTTTATCAGATTTGTCTTTATTTTCATCTTCTAATATTGATACACATGTTCCCACATGAAAGTATTTTAGCAGGCCCCATTCTCCTTAAAATACAGATTGTGCAGCTGCTATTGCACAAAGACAGCATGCATTCCACCGGTTCATATGTCACAAGTACAAATAGACAAAAATGTATAGATGCTATAAATCATTGTAAGAGTAAAATAGCCACAGCCAAAAAAAGGCATACTGAAATAACCAGGAAACACATAGAATCACAGAAAATAGGAACCCATGATTTCTGTAAAATTCATAATAGTGTAGTGAATAAAGGACAATCAGAAAGTCGCATGCACAGCAACTGAGAAGGCGGAACTACTTGCCCGGCGATTCAAACAACTTCCTCCCAAATTTTTCTACTCGAATTGAAGCCACACTTGATCTGAAAATCACCTTTGAGATATAATAAACTTAGACACCGCCAAGGCATGTGGGCCTAATCTAATTTCTGCTATACTAATCAAGAAATGCTAGTCACTGTACTTTCCAAACTCTACAACAAATGAATCTTGCTTTCTAAATAACTGGAAGATGGCCTCTGTGATACCAGTGTATCAGAATTCTGGTGAAAGGACTGACCTGCTTAATTATCGCCCTATCAGTTTCGTTCCCCACTTTGCTAAAATCTTTGAGGCCTTAATCAATCAAGCACTAGTCCACCACCTTGCAAAAGTTAATCTTCTCTCTAACCAACAGTATGGATTTAGGCAATGTCATTCTACTACAGATATTTTAATGGTCATCTCTGAACGCATATACTATGCGTGGGTGAAGCCAGGGCTGCAGCCCATAATATATCCAAAGCATTTGAGAAAATCTGGTATGAAGGGCTTCTAATGAAAATTAAATCGTACAGTA
The DNA here is from genome assembly GCF_053919585.1 of Euprymna scolopes. Taxonomy (NCBI): domain Eukaryota; kingdom Metazoa; phylum Mollusca; class Cephalopoda; order Sepiida; family Sepiolidae; genus Euprymna; species Euprymna scolopes. The sequence continues at coordinate 180,619,838 of NC_136485.1, read as the reverse complement.
TAACTGGACAAAGACTAAATATAATTAGATTCTTTTTAGACAAAAGGATCATCTAGGCTGTCCTTTATGGACGTACATCCAAACAGCATAACATTAATACAAAACTGGTTTCATTCAATAATTACAAGAAACCTTCTCTACCACCTATAGCAATGGCCAACAACTCTTTAGCTGAGAGTACGTCTTTCAAGCTCCTTGGCCTAACGTTCACAGGAAACATGAGCTGGAACAATTACATCGAGGGCATTGCCAGGGCCGCTGCGAGGAAGGTGGGCTCTCTACCGTGCTAGAAAACTTCTAACACCCGAAAGTATCCTGTACCTCTATAAGGCCACTATTCGCCCATGTATGAAGTATTGCTGTCACATTTGGGCCGGTGCATCGGCTACTAGTCTCTCGCTCCTTGACAGGGTTCAAAAGAGAGTCGCAAATCTGATAGGCCCTAAACTGGCATCAAAACTTCAGCCTCTGTCCCATCGTCGAAATGTTGCATCCCTCTGCCTGTTCTACAAGTATTATAATGGTGAATGCTCTGAAGAACTGTAAGCACTTGTGCCCCCACGACGTGAACACCCTCGACAGACCCGACAAGCTACAAAATCCCACCCCCACACTGTAGAGATCCCTAGATGTAAAAGATCTTTCTACTCCAGTAGTTTCTTCCCCAGAACTGCTAGACTTTGGAATTCCATTCCAGGTCACTGCTTCCCCAACTGTACTGACATGCATAAGTTCAAGTGCAACGTGAACCAACATCTCGCTGCCCTAATCCCTACATAGTACCCCTGTAGATGTTTCCCCTGATAGTAGCCCCCTACATTAAAGTGGCAATGTGCCTTGTTTGGGATGAAAATGTAATAAAAAAAAAAAAAAAAAAAAAAAAAAGTTCATCAAGGTCGGCCCTTGGATCACTATTATTCCTGATATTCACTAACCACCACCCTGATAACATTGTGTCAGTGATGGGTATATTTGCCTATGATACAACACTCCATAGCAAGTACGAGGGAAAATAGATGTTCACAAATCTAGATCAATGGGAAAATCCTTAGAAAATGACCTCTACACTGTAGTGGAATAGAGCTGTAAAGGGATGGTAATATTTAACACTACTAAGACTACGTTGCTCTCCTTTAACAATTACAAGAAGCCTTCCTGATAGCCATGACAAATAACACCCTACCTGAGAGTTCTTCAAGCTCCCCAGCTTAACATTCACAGGCAATATGAATTGGAACAACTACATTGAGGACATTGCGAAGGTTGCGGCAAAAAAGGTGGGTTTCATCTATCATGCTGGAACATTACTCACGCTTGAGAGTATCCTGTATATCTACAAAGCCACCATTCACCAATGCATGGAGTATTGTTGCTCCATCTGGGCTGGTGCATCTACTGCTAGTCTCTCCTTTTTGGACGGGGTTAATGGAAGAGTCTCTAATCTAATAAGTTCCATGCCGTCAACTAAGCTCCAATCCCTGTCCCATCTCCACAATGTTGCATCACTGTGCCTGTCTTACAAGTATCTTAATGGAATGAAATCTAATGAATTCATTGCTCTTTTTCCTCTTGACATACATACCCCAACAAACCCACTTAGCAACAAAATCACACCCCTTTACTGTAGAGGTCCCTAAATGCCAGAAAGCCTTCTACTCTGATAGTTTCTTCCCTTGGACAACTAGACTTTGTAATTCCTTTCCTACTACCTGCTTCCCTGACTGTACTGACATGCAAAAGTTTAAATGTAATGTAAACCAACATCTTGCTCATCTGCCCTAAACAGTTTTAAATAGTAGCCCATTACATCCAAGTGGCGATATGCCTTGTTTGGGGTGAACATGATTAAAAATAAAAAATATATGTATACGAGGAATTTTACACAAAATACTTTTTTGTAGAGTTTTTTTTTTTTTTTCTTTGGAGATATTTTCTTTTGAATATTTATAGAATATAGCGTCTGTCATTTATTAAAACTGTATTCTGAACAAAAATATGGATTGCACCATTGATTGCATTATGAACGACTGATAAAACCAGGGTTCCTATTTATATAGATATACAAAATAGGACAGTTCAAAATAAAATAAGAAAACTTATGGATATACTTATCGAATAAAAAATATTAGTGTATACCAAAAATTACAGAAAATTATTGAGTAGAATTTTAATCTTTACAGTTGTCTGTGTGTATGTGTGTTTTTACATCCAGCTAAAAGTCAAAACTTACAAAACAAACACTCACAAAGTTAGTATTTTCTTGATCGTTGTCCTGGATGAATAATAACTAAAATTTAGAAAATAATATTCACCTTTTGAGGGTCAACTGTGCTAGGTTTCATCAGCGGCAGTTTTTCAATGTTACTATGTACTAATTTAAAAAGAAAATGCTGACTCATTACTCGCAGAAGCTATCATACATCTAAAAGTTGTCCATGTGTGTGTGTGTGTCCAGCTACAGATGAATGGACTGAGTGGAGGAGTAAGGGAACATTGGAAATAAAAATATAGACTGATAAAGAGTTGAAGAGATAGAAATTGTAATAGAAATAACTTACACTTTTGCCCTAGGCAATGCCAGGTAGCACTGCTAGTAAAAAAAAAAAAATAAATTTAATATTTGAAGTCAATTAATTCAAAACAGCACGACCAGATGGTGTTTTCATCTTAGAAAAAGGGAGATAATCTCCTATGCTGTGCAGACTTGACAAAAATGTTAGAGTTTGTGGACTACGAATAGTAAATTAATTATAAATTGATTTTACTTTTTTTATTAAAATTCTACCTGCTTATTTTCCATAATTGTTGGTGTACACTAACACTTTCAACTGATAAGTATATACATAAGTTTTCCTGTTATTTTGTGTTGAAAGCCATATTGCACATGTATCTCTTTATAAATAAGCATCAAAACCAGTAAATGAAGATATTGAAAAATTCAACAATTTAGGGGAAAAAAAAATGGCTGCATTGAAAAACAAAAAACATTTGCAAAGAAATTTCAGTAAACAATGGACTTACCAGCTTTTGCATATGCATGTACAGATGCCAGGTGAAGGCATACCTTTTAAGGAGCTTGGATGGACAATATGGGCAGTGATAATGCCCAGCTGTTAGGCCACAGTTCCAAAAACATTTTACAATTATCAAATCTGAAAAAGTAACATCTTAATGAAAGTCAAATAAGAACAGATTTACTATGAATATACAATGGCAGAAATCTTAGAAAACAATATCTACTCTGTAGTGAAATGGGGTCATAAACAGATGGTAACATTTAATGCTTCTAAGACTAACAATTACAAGAAACCTTCTCAAGCACTAGTTACCATGACAATTAACACCCTACCTGAGAGCTCATCGTACAAACTCCTCAGCTTAACATTCACAGACAACATGAATTGGAACAAATAACTGAAGACACTGCAAAGGTTGCTGCAAAGAAGGTGAACACCCTACACTGTGCTAGAAAATTACTCACATCTGAGAATATCCTATACTTTTAAAAAATCGCTAATCCTCTATGTATGGAGTACTGTTGCCACATCAGGGCTGGTGCATCTACTACTGATCTCTCTTCCTTAAAACACAGTTAAAAAAGAATCTTAAATTTAGATTCCACACTATCAAATTATGGAACTTTTAACAAAGTGTCAACCATCACACATGACCCTCTAACTCCAGAGTCTGCTCAGCAAGGCAATCTGGTGTTGCCCAGCACTAGAATAGCTTTACATAGCAGCCTAGAAAGAAAATGGCTGCCGAGTTTTGTTTTGTTTTTTTATTCAATTTTCACCTCAAACAAGGCACAGTAGGGGGCAACTATCGGGGACATAATTTGTGGGGGCATTATGAAGGGAGATGAGTAAAAAAGCTGTTTCTTTACATTACACTTGAACTTCTGCATATCAGTACAGTTGGGAAAACAGAATCCCGGAAGGGAGTTCCAAAGACTTGCAGTTCTAGGGAAGAAACTATTGGAGTAAAAGGCTTTCTTACACCAAGGGATCTCTACTGTAAAGGGATGGGACTTAGTTGCTTGTCGGGTTTGTTGGGGGTAGTCACGTTTAGAAGGTACAAGTGCTTGCCGTTCATCAAAGCATTCAACATTAAAGTACTTGCAGAACAGGCAGAGGGATGCAACATTTCGCCGATGGGACAGAGGCTGAAGCCTAGATGACAGTTCAGAAAATATCAGGTTGGTGACTCTCTTTTGAACCCTGTCCAGGAGTGAGAGACAAGCAGTAGATGCACCAGCCCAAATGTGACAACAGTACTCCATACATGGGCGAATGGTGGCTTTATAAAGGTACAGGATACTTTCAGGCATAAGTAGTTTTCTAGCATGGTAGAGAGAGCCTACCTTCTTTGCAGCAGCCTTGGCAATGCTCGCAATATTTATATTCCAGTTCAGGTTCCCTGTAAATGTTAGGCCAAGGAGTTTAAAAGAAGTACTTTCAGGCAATGTGTTCTTGGCCATTGCTATTGGTGATAGAGAAGGTTTCTTGTAGTTATTGAAGGAAACAAGCTTAGTCTTGGCAGCATTGAATGTGACCATCCATTTTTGTCCCCATTCCACTACAGATTGGAGGTCATCCTCTAGTGTTTCTGCCAGTTCTTAGAATACATCCAACAAGTCTTGGAAATGATGTTTATGACAATGATTTCATGTGGGCTGAAGAAATTAACACCATTACAACTTGCTAACAATTTCAAAATCATCATCATCTAGTAGTGCCAGAGGCATCTCTCAGGTTTGCACCAGAGCTTGCCTCGTTTAAGGACCAGTCTGTGACAATGTGTATGATATACTGCACATTAGCGCTGAGAATCCTGTACATAACCCGACTTGTTTAGGTTGTCCCGTGTTTTGGCAAACTTTGTTTGAGGTTGGTTGAGTGTCACCCATTCTTTTTGAGGAAATTCAGAGCAGTGCTGGGAGATGTTCGTTGTTGTCATCTTTGACTATTCATTCCACAAATGCAGGTGGAAAGAGGATGGTGTTGCAGTATTTCTTGATGTCCATATACGGGATGGCAATTGTCACTGCTCTGCTTGTCATGCTCTGCCTTCACTATTGCCTCTCGATGAATATGCAGCAGAGAGATTCTGGACATTCTGCAGGTTGTTTGATTTCATGTTGCTGGGAATTATCCTGCATGCATAGTTGAGCTCAACATCGACCTTTGCAGCATGAGCGGAACGAGCCAATGCCATTGCACAGTATTCTGCAGTCAAGTAATACAGTACTAAAGCTGACAGGCTTAGCGTCTGTGCCTCAGCTACCCAAGAACTGTTAACCAAAGTTGCAAGCAAGCTATTAAACATTGATAGCTCCTTGCAGAACTTCTCAGTGTGAGTTCTGTATGACAGTGTTTGATTGAATGTTATACTGAAATATTTCAAAATGATACAACAAATTACCAAACGTCAGTTAATAGCCAATTCTTGGAGGTATGAAATCTGTAATTTACCATGTGTACTGAACCGTTATACACAGTCAATTGATGGTTGAAATAGAAACTTACAAATGATGGGTTTTGTCATTCAATATGAAAAAAAAAATTTTTTTAGCAAAGTAAACTTTCCTTACAAACAATTATCTTCATAATTTATGTGTGAGCAAGGATTTCTTGCAGTTCCAGATTTTACATAAAACTCAAACTCAGCAACCATTTTCTTTCTTGGCTACTGTGTTTACACATGACCGTAGAAACTTATTGACCCCTTCATAATCATAGACAATTCATCAGAACTTTGCTTTTTGCTTTAGCAAGTTTTACAAACAACAATTCAGAAGAGTTGAGGAGTTTAGTATTTAATTTATAACATGTTAGCCACCAAACAGAAGCAGTTTTGATGGCAAAGTCAGTAATGCCAACCATTCCATTATCTAGTAATACACACGGACGAAAAAAACGCTTTGGATAATCACAGATTTCAAGGTAGTTCTACTAAAATAGCCATATTTTTAAAACCAAAGCACTTCAAGTCTTCAAATTACTACTGTTTTGTTCGGAAATGAATATACTTTCAAATGAATTAATAAATGTGAATGTACATTAGATATTTTAAGAGTTTTAAGCAAATAAAGTGATAAAAATGTGAACGTCATAAAATGCCGTTTTCGATAAGGTTTTGTAATGACCCTCCGTCTTCTAAAGGCCCATACCATGATTGTATGAAGAATTTCGTCATGAAATTTAGGAAACAATCAGAAAAGGTGTTAATCTTAATACTGTCAAGTGTCCAAAATATTTTTTACCATTTCTTTTTGTTGTGTTAAAAATAAGACTTTAATATGACGAGTATCGAACATTTTGAAAAAAAATTTCATCGGACACCCAGTAGTTAGGAAATCATTATTTTTACTATCTTTATCAATTAAAAGTTTTATTCTATGTTAAGTAGGACCGCGGTAATTGATAATAATTTAAAAGAACCTAGCCGAAAAAAAATGTTTCTATTTCTCGAGTTTGATGAAATTAATTTAGTATTAGTAGCAGCAGGAGCAGCAGTTGTAGTATTAGCCATAGCACAGTATAAACAACATGCGTTCTTTAATTTTTGTTCACGAACGAATTGAGAAAAACATGAAAATATGAATATAAATCTCCTGATATGTTTAATTAGAGCTATTTTGTTATTAGAATAACATTAGTTTAGAACTATTCGGTTTTCAGAATATATAATAACAACAATCCCTACCAATTCGGCATTATGAATCCATTTTAATTTCTCACATTTCTGGTCAAATTTAAAAACATAGTTAAAAAAAAAAAATAAACTTTTGTAGATATATAGCTTGCATGCACTTTTATTCATTGCATTAGTTTTGAACAGCGAATTAAAACAATGTTTTACTGCAAACAGCCACAAATGTTTTTTTCAAAATCAAAAGATATATGAAAATCTGGTTTGTATTACTATACACATAGATTTGAAAAAGTTGTCAAAAAACAAATATATAACAAATAAATGTCATCAAAGGCAAGATAAGTTACTTTTCTAACTAACTGGATATGTTTTTAGTGTTTATATTTAATGTAACATGTTTATTCAGTTCGAAAAACAGTGTTTACCGATGTATTCGAAAATTTAAAATGGCGGCCGACTCTCTCTTTGAAGCGATAAGTTTGAGAAAATGAGTTATAAATAAAAAAACAGACAAAATACTGTTAAAAACTCGTTCAATATATGTTACTGTGACATAAGCGGATATATATTCGGCGGGTTTTTAACAGTATTTTGACTAGTTTTTTATTTTTAACTCATTTTCCCAAACTTACCGTGTGAAAGAGATAGTCGGCCGCCATTTTTATCTTATCCAGTGTATGATTGTTAGGATATCTACATACTGTTCATCAAAAAGAAGCTTAGCATTTAAGCGATAGTATACTAAGATTTGTTAATAATTCTAAGATTTTAGCAAAAAGCAGGAGTAGACTGATGGGAGTGATAATTTTGCAGGTATGTTCACTAGAATTCTTGAACTCTGATACTACAGAGATAATTTTCCGACTATTAGAGAAGTAAGATTCAGCAAGAAATTTGTTTTAGCGTTTGAAGAACATCTGCCTCATCGCTGCAATATTGCATCTCTGTGCTTTATTTTACAAGTATTTCCACAGAATATGCTCCAATGAACTTACTTGTAGTTCAACATAAATGCTCTTGACAAACATTGAAATCCCACCTCTTTACTGTAGAGACTTCAAGATGGAAAATTTTCTATTCTTATAGCTTCTTTCCCCAGACTGCTTATCAATGGAATTCTCTCTCTGTTCCCAGATTGTACCAATATACAGGAACAAAAATGTAATGTGAACAAACATTTTGTTACCCAACTTCCCACTCAGAATGCCTTCAATAAATTTGGCTCCTAATAGTAGCCTCTTACGTCTCAGTGGCAATATGCTTTGTGTGGCATTACAGGTTGGCTTATAGCAAGTCAGACCTGGTGTTGTTAGAGAAACAACAGGCTATAACTTTTTCTCCTAATTTTGTTGATTCTTCAAAAAGAGAATGTGGTCGGTTAAAATTCCAATAACAGTGAGAGAATGATATAATTGTTTTGTCTGCAAAAAGATGACATATACGGTAGATATTGTGTGCTGAGCCGATTGACACCCCAGATTGACATGTGGAAACTACTTTTGATGACACTCACCTCAAAGTCTATCTTAAAGGGTTACATCTGGGAATTATTGGATATGCAGCGTGGTTGATATTTGATGATAGAGCGACATGGAGACAGTTGATTGATCAGAGAATTCATCTCACCACTCACAGTCCAGAATATAAAAAGGGCATCCAGAGCAATTTTGGACAGAGTTTGTCACCATTCCCGTGAGGATTGTAAGGGTCTCTCTCTCTTCCACCACCTCAATTACTGTCTCAAACACGTAACACAGAAAATCCCCCTTCCTCTCAGCAGAACTAATACTTCAAGCTATAACAGTCGATGTAACACATTAAAGGGCTGGGAAAAAAAAAGAAAAAAAAAAACAATCTCAATGTGCATGGACAAAGTTTGTGTTTCTGAAAACATTTCTTTGCCCGATTTCTTTTGGTTTTATTTTTCTTATACAAAGCTTCATTTAATATTTTATTTGCTGAATATATGCTTGTAGATCAACTCAAACTTTATAGGCTTTCTTTTCTGAATTGGAATGTAATTGGTGTTTATTTTAGTGGAATCCTTCTTTCATAAGCACACAGCATGTGAGGAATTGAGAAGAATGATGTCTTCTTGCGTCTGAGGCACAGTCAACATCATTGGTGAGCTGGAGAAGAATTCCAAAACCGATCATTTTTCTTTTCCTTTTTTTGTCTCATTTGAGACCTATTTGAGACTTGCAAACTCAAAAGGGAGCCTTTGGGGGATGGGGGGACTGCTTGAGTCTTGGAGATTCACCAACTGCAATGATCATACAAACTATAACTGTTGCGTCCGACCTCTGACATGGCCTATCAACGCGGTCACAATGTGGACAGGTTATACTTGTTTGGATAGAATGAAAGTAAATAAAAACAAATTTTAATGTACATCTGAATAATTCTAGTATGAATTTTAGGAGATTTAAGTTAAGTCTCATTTTATATGCGAGTAGTAATACTTATTACTAAAATTATATATATATATATATATATATATATGAATAAAAAAGAATACGAAAAGTATAAAAGCTTATAACTTTTCTTTATTCGTTTTCAATTGGTGACGTGCAGGAATACAAAATAATATTGTGAAAAAAAATTAAAAAACTTTTTTTATAAGTACATAATTTTCGACCGATCCTTCAGTCTTCATCAGTGTAGTGAAATATACATACATACACACACACACACACTAGCATTTCAGCCCGGCGTTGCCCAGGTGTTTGAAGGTGTATGTTGAGAAAAAAAAGTGGTAGTTGGAATGCAGGCTTGAACCCGTACCACGAAGGAGGAAAAGAACAGGAAAAAAACCCGACGTCTTTGCTGTTACAACCACTGCCAAACCGGAAGTGATGGAGGTTTTAATTAAGGCTAGACAATCAAAAAGAGAGGATGACTTTCGAAAATATCGGCAAAAAAAGAAATGCATAGATGATAATTATAGAATATTTAGACAATTAAAATTGAGTTGATATCAATTTATCTAAAAATGGGTTCTTGATAATCTGCCCTATACTTATTTAACCCGAGTAATTTTTTGAGTAGGACTCAAAATATATATTTTACCTTCTGCTTGAACAGCATATGACATGTGCAATAATTCCAGGTGATCTCGAACTCTTGTTGACTTTGTCGGCTTAAAGTGGTCAGTATCACAGAACGGGCAATGCACTTTGCCATCACAGCAATTGTCAGCAGCACACTTATCAATGACGACTTCTTGAGTTATGGGGATGATACTGATGTGTTCCTGACGCTGGAAGAAAAGAGAAATCCATTTTAAAACAATCACAAATAAGAATGCATAAGAAAAAACAAATTCATTGAAATTTGAATAAATCAAATTTTAAAATCCCTGGAAAAATAATTAGCAGTTTTCTGAAACTATTTCAACGATAATTAGTAAATTAACATCTTAAGATACTGAATTTAAAAAAAAATGTACATGCTTTTTTTTTTCAACTAAAATTTGCAAAATTATCAAAATCAAAAAACAAGTGAGTTATATTAAAAAAAAATTTTTTAACTCTGCAGTCAAAATGGCTGTAAAATTATTACAGTAAGCATTAGAAAAAAAGAAGAAAGGTATGGAACACACTTATTGTAATAATTTTGCTTATTTAATTTTGTTGTAATAAAAAAGGGAATGTTTAATTAAAATATTTTTGAATTTACACAAATAAGAATTTATTTTTATCTAAAAAAAAGATTCATTTTTAACTTGGTAAAAATTACATTTCATTTCTTCACCATTCTATCCACGTACAAGAAACATGAAGAATTAAGTTAACGATTACTGGGTGATCAGTGGGTTATCAAAAACAATAAACACCTTGTTTGTAACATTTCATTTTCTCATATAAATGATTCAGAGTTATAGACAAAAGGCTTGATTCAAAATTTATAAAAGTTTAAAAGTGTCAAAACAGACTCCAATAATTAAGATAGCTAAGTGATAAAAAAGTCTCCCCCTTAATTATATTAACATCAAAACGGATTAGGCTTATTTAATTTTATGATACAACATAACATTTTGTAATACTGTATAAATAGTATTCTGCAAACACCCATAAGCATCATTAGGTACTCCTAGTTTATATATTTATTTTTTAAACATTTTTTAATAAATATTCTGTAAGATGCATTTGTAATTTCTTTGGTCATATTTTTTATATCAACACAATAGTTTCATCTATAGGATAACATCTGATGCCGCTAAATACAGATGCTACACATTTATCTTAGCCAAAAAGTAACGCTTTTATGACTAGGCAAAAAAAAAAACTGATTTAATCTATTTTATCATGTTTTAATAGGGATGCATAATGTAGTATCAGTTTTGTTTTTAATAATTACCTCTTTTTTTCTTTTTAAGAGGGTAGGGGGAATTCTCCGATGTATTACATCTTCCTTTGACAGTGGGGGCAGAGGGTAGTCATTGCTCTGTTTTTATGAAACCATCTTCCTAGGGATTACTTTCTCCTTTTGTATATGCATGGAGGAGAGTATCTTTTCTGTTATCATGATACCATGCTCATAGGCATTACATTCATGTGAGGAGGGAATCCTCCCTGGCCTTACCTCCTTCATTAGGGAGAGATGTATTGTAATATCTTTTCTGCTGCTATGATGTCATTCTACCAGGCATGACTACCTTCTTTTTTGGGAAAGTGGATAAAGTGTCTCAGGCTTTATATCCTCCTTTGTGGAAAATTTGTTTTTTTGTTGTTTTTTTTAATTACATTTTCACCCCAAACAAGGCCCATTGCCACTTTGATGTAGGGGAATACTATCAGGGACATAAGCTACAAGGGTTCTATGTAGGGAGTTGGACAGCAAGATGTTGGTTCACGTTACACTTGAACTTCTGCACGTCAGTACAGTCGGGGAAGCAGGGACCCGGAAGAGAATTCCAAAGTCTAGTGGTTCCGGGGAAGAAACTACTGGAGTAGAAAGCTCTCTTACATCTAGGGATCTCTACTGTGAAGGGGTGGGATTTAGCTACTTGTCGGGTTTGTCAGGGGTATTTACATCGAGGGGGTACAAGTGTTTGCAGTTTTTCAGAGCATTCACCATTAAAATACTTGTAGAACAGGCAAAGGGATACAACATTTCATCAGTGGAACAGAGGCTGAAGCTTAGATGACAGTTCAGGATCTATCAGATTGGCGACTCTCTTTTGAACCTTGTCTAGGAGCGAGAGACTAGTAGCAGATGCACCAGCCCAAATATGACAATACTCTATACATGGGTGAATGGTGGCCTTATAGAGTACAGGATACTTTTAGGCATTAGTAGCTTTCTAGCACAGTAAAGAGAGTACCTTCTTCGCAGAGTCCTGGCAAAGCTCTCTTTCAGATAATGAGTCTTCGGCCATTACTATTGGTGGTAGAGAAAGTTTCTTGTAGTTATCGAAGGAAACAAGTTTAGTCTTGGCAGCATTGAATGTGACCATCCATTTTTGTCCCCATTCCACTACAGAATGGTGATCATCCTCTAGTGTTTCTGCCATTTCCCTAGTGTTCATTTGTTTTCCTTTCATGCCTGTTATAGAACGTGGTGTCATCAGCATATATGTCCATCTCAGAGACAATTTTGTCAGGGAGGTCATTTATGAATATTAGGAATAATAAAGGTCCAAGGATAGACCCCTGAGGCACTCCCACATTTACATCATATTGTTTAGATGTACAACCATCGAGGACAACCTGGATTTTTTCTTACCTAAGAAGGAATTAATTATGTTAAGTATTCGTCCAGTGATACCGTATGATCTGATTTTTCTGAGAAACCTTCATGCCACACCCTGTCAAAAGCCTTAGATATATCTAGAGCTACCGCTCTACCCTCCCCTGCTTTGTCCAGTGAATGGTATATACGTTCAACGATTACAGTTAGGATATCTGTAGTAAAGCGGGCTTGCCTAAATCCATATTGTTGGTCGGTCAGAAGTTTAGCATCTGTAAGGTGATGGAGTAGAGCTTGGTTAATTAACTATTTTGGCGAAAAGAGGACGGCTAATGGGGTGATAATTTGATGGGTTAGTTCTTTTACTAGAATTCTTGAAAACTGGTACTACAGAAGCAGTTTTCCAGCCGTCCGGAAAGCAAGATTTATTAAGGCATTTGTTGTAAAGTTTGGAGAGAACTGAAGCTACTTCAGCGGAGCATTTTTTTAATAGCGCAGCTGGGATGTGATCAGGTCCACATGCTTTTGAAGTGTCAAGGTTTTTATGATAGCATGCACCTGAGAAGGAGTGATTTTCAGATCATCTAGTGTGGCGTCTATATGCAAAGGAAAGTTAGGGAGGAGGTGGTTAGCAGGGTTCAGTGTGGAGTTGGAGGCAAACCGACTGGCAAGCCTGTTAACCTTCTCAGTTGCTGAGCAAACAACCTCGTGATTGTTGGATAGTGGGGGAATTGTTGATTGCCCATTATTTACTACACTGTTGTAGATTTTCCAGAAGTCACGGGTTCCTAATTTTTATGCTTCGATACGTTTTTTGGTGGTTTCAGTAAATTCTCTCTTAGCTGTCGCCATTTCTTTCTTACAGTTACTTCTAGCTTCTATATACTTCTGTCTGTTTGAACTGGACTTATGTCTGTTAAATTTGCAGTACGCATACTGCCTTTGTACAATGGCAGTTGCACAAGTAAACCATTGGAGAGAGTGAGGCTTGCTATAAAAATTCCACGTGGGAACATGTGCTTCAATTACCGTTTTGAAACATTCAGTGGTCTCATTTGCTCTGATGAGACTCCTAATGGCTTCCCAGTCAGCCTTTTTATATCTCGCTGTTTTGAGCAATGGCTCTTCAGTTTTAGCTCTAGAGTTTAGGGCGATTTCAAACATTATCACTGCATGATCAGCGTTCCCAAGTGTGCTGTGGGCATTCGTTATACAATCATTGGGAACTGTGGTCAGAAACAGATCTAGAAGTGATGCGTGTTGTTCTTGCTGGTCTGGGAAATGCAATGCAATATATTTTGTAATATATTTTGATTCATCATGATACATTCCTCCCAGAATTACCTTTTTTGGGGAGGGGGGGGGGATAGTATCCCGTCTATTCTGTTGTCATGATATCATTCCCCACCCAAAAGTATTTATTCCACTAGGGTTGGGAGGAATTTAAAATGTTTATTCAGTCATTACCTCCTCGCTTGATTAATTATGGACTCAAATATTTTAGCGAAAAGAGAGAGGAGACTAATGGGCAATAATTTAATGAGTCAGTTCTTTTGCCAGAATTCTTGTAAACTGGTACCACAGAAGCAGTTTTCCAGCAGTCAGGAAAGTATGATTCGTTGTGGCATTTGTTGAAGAGTATGGAGAAAACTGGTGCAACCTCAGCAGAACATTTGTTTAATAGTACAGTTAGAATGAAATCAGGTCCCATTCAAAAAAACTTAAACACTTCCAAGATGTATAGTCCAGATCTCATCCCTGCTTCATTATAAAAAAAAAAAAAAAAAAAAAAAAAAAAAAATAGTCCGCTGTTTTCTCCAAACTCTATAATAAATACCTTACCAAATCTTGAATCTTTGATAACTGGAAAATTACTTCTATGGTACTCATATTCAAGAATTCAAGTGAAAGAATTAACCCACTCAATTATTGCCCCATTAGTTTCCTTCCTCTCTTCATTAATCAATCACACTAGTCCACTACATTGTAAATGCTAAACTTCTTTCTGACACTATAGACTTAGGCAAGCTCATTCTTCTGTGGATATCCTAACTGCATATACTATGTCACTCATTTTTGTTCTTGCTTCAAGACTCGGCTCTACGTGTTTCAAAGTAAAGAAACGCTTTAAAATAAGTCACCCAGATAGAGAAAAAGAGTAACTTATCTTCCCTTTGGTAACTTATTTGTTATATATTTGTTTTTTGATAATTGGGTTATTCCAGCCCAATTCATCCAGCCCCGACACACCCCCTCTTGGATTTTTTTCATATTTACACCATACAAACTTTGGGTTAAAACTAAGAGAAATCTGCAATTTCAGCCCAGTTGGATTTCAGGAACATATTTTTTTTCACAGTTGGTTTCGGCCTGGAAATCAAAAATTGCTATCTCATGACGTAGAATTTTCGACTCCCGGCGTTTTACAAAATTTGCATTTTTGTTGCAAAAAATAAAGCTCTGGAGCTAAATATTCACACATATAAGGTTTTGAGGGCAAGGAATCCAAAAATCATGGTTAGAAAGATGGCAAATGAGAGGAAGTACCTTATTTTTACCATTTTAGGTGGTGCCGCAGCACTTTTTTAGAGCTTGTTTGGGGCGATATTTTATTGAGAAAAAACATAACTGTGGTGCTTTGCCAGACTTCTCCTTTGGATTTTTAAAGTGACAATGGGTTGGAAATTACAAAAATCAAATAAAACCTTTCGGCATATTTGACATTTCCAGACACTAAAGCCTCAAAATTGGCATTTTTATAAAAATTTAAGGATTTTTTAGTGAATTTGGCAACAATCTAATCTTAAGTTATGATCAATATCTAGAGCTGAAAAAAGACTTGGATCGGCTCATTATAGCCCATTTTCATAATATAATGTCAAATTACATCATATAAAAGGATATGGACCCCTACTTCACAGTCAAAATGGACAAAAAAATAGTCGAAAATAAAAGACTGATGCATAATCTAGTTTATCATAAGAAAAACTGTCAAACAAATATAAAACAGACATTTGTTATAACTCCAACTATCGACTTAATCTGTCAAAATAGTTCTGAGTCTTATTTTTCTCCTCCTTGGTGATGAAATATGTTCTACCATTCACTGAAATACTTGGGGTCTGCACTCTCATAACGACCTTGCTTAGTGGAATATAGCCTCTATCCCTATTAGTTGGCCAGTGGAATTGATGTGATGGTCCATGTGGATGCAGGAATTTGCAAGTAAGATCTTTCTCTTCCCTGTTGACACTCTCAATCAATGCTAACCACCAATACCCATCAAAAATGCAAGTAATGTAGTCATTGCATTTGAGCAACTCCAGAGTTTCATCTAGCGGCGTAGGCATGTCCAGGAAAGAATGGTCGATAAAGATCGTTGTGTCAGCACTCAGTTGCTTGCCCTGAATAGTAAACTGAGAAGTTGGTTTGAAATAGTGACAGCTCCTTGTACCAGGCACAGTATCTCCCAGTTTATATCTCATTTGAAGTTTCTCTCGAACTGAAACCATGTCTTCTTTGTCGATCTTTAGAAACATGATACCAGTGATCGATGATCTGCAAAAGTCTGCAACAGCATGAAAAGTGAGTATTTGGTCTTTTATTGGCCTTTGCAAGCTGGCACGGAGAACTTTGCGTTTGACAGCCCCACCAATTCCATCACAGGGTGATTTGCCATGGCTAGTTGCAAAAAATGCCCAAGTTGCATCAATTCCAAAATCTGATGAGTGATGGCAAAGGTTAATAAATGCTTTGAAGTTTTTATATTGGGCAGCACAGCCATCGCTGAAGTACTCTACACTCTTGATCCAGGGAAATTTCTCTTTGATGTACAACATCACCATTCTTTGCAGTTCATGCACAAAACAGGTGTCATGCTCAAGGTCATCTGAAATGATGCATAATGAGATCTGTTGAAGTTTACCATTGTTATCTTTGTAATAAATTACCACTGGATGTATGGTACACTGGTCTTTGTTCCAGTGATATCCCTGGATCTCATCTTGCACCACGTAGTGATAATTTTCCGCAAAGTCCAAGAGAAGTATACATTCGGTCTCAGTTATTTCTTCTCTTCTCTATTTAGATACTGCGCTTGGCTCTTTGCTGTGAAGGAATGGGTCGTTAGATTATCAACATTGTATACCAATATCTCTATGAAGTAATCTACATCAGCCATCTGTGTCCGTAGCATTGTCCTATCCACACTCTCCCACTGACTATATGACATCTCACTGTCAATTTCCAATTCAGTAAATTTATCTCTGATATACTTCTCTAGAGCAGGGAAACCTGGGCATTTAGGACAACGGTGGACCATACATTCAAGACTATTGGTGTCGCAAACTACCAAGGCCATCAAATCTTTGTAAGTGATATTAAAATTGGGATTTTCAGTTGGTACATTAGCAGCACTCTCATCTCTGGATTCTTCAGCTTTCCTTCTGAGCTGAGTCTTGACAGTTGAAACAAAGCAGTCAACAAGCAATTTGGTATTTTGATGGTGGGTGCAAACACAAACTGAATGAGAACCTGATGTCAAGACGGTGACGCACCATTTTGGACGGAGCTCACAGAACTTTGAAAGACCTATTTTGTGTTCAGGATAGCTTTCTTTGTAAGCTACATAAAGCTCCTTAAGATTGCATAATAGGAGCCGTTTCTGGACATGAACTTTATTACCAATGCTCACAAAATCTTTCCCTCCAGGCATTAACCGTGAAAATTCATTGTCCTCATAGAAAGCCAAGACAGAATTGATAACCTCTTTTGAGAGACCTCTCCCCTTCTTTTTCTGTGGCAATGAAAGAATACCTCGATCCTTTTTCAGTTGCCGTGCTTCACGTACTATATATTCAGAGACATTGAAATATTCAGACACCTCTTTTCGAGACCAACTTTCCGGAGCTAAAGTCATCAACTGGATCCTCTCACTGGTTTTCATTTCTTTATTCTCAAGTTTGTCCTTCATTGCATCCAACAAACAATCATAATCTTTTGCCTTTGCCACTAAATCCGTTTGACTCGTTTTGGCTTACTTGCAAATTTATTCCAAAATTAAGGTATGATGTCAGTTTAGCAAATGTCTA
Source organism: Euprymna scolopes (assembly GCF_053919585.1). NCBI lineage: Eukaryota > Metazoa > Mollusca > Cephalopoda > Sepiida > Sepiolidae > Euprymna > Euprymna scolopes. The sequence goes on along the minus strand of NC_136485.1, from coordinate 180,602,400 downwards.
AATTAATTATTACATCTAATAGGGAAGGGAATATTTTTCATTATCATCGAAAATAGACCTGACTTTCAACAGAAACTGTGAGTGAACGGAACAAGAACTTTTTAACATTTTTGGTCCAGCGGTAATTTATTGTGTCTAGAAAAAATATATGAAAAAAAAAATGCATTACCATATCAGCCACACCCTTTTTTATTGGATTTTGGGGCATGTGGGTAAAAAATCCAAAAACCCTTAATATCTCTATAAGGATTCACTTTTTAGCAAATCTGATGCCATTTTTGGATTCCTTGGGTCAAAATACTTACCTGTGCAAATTTTCAGAGCCATAGGATCTTTCAATCAGAAAATATTCAAAGAAATGACATCACAAAATTTATCCCGGGCGCCACATTATGCAGCAAAAACGAAAACAAAAAATGCTCTAAATCGGAAACCGCTTGGAATTAGATGCTCAAATTTTCAGGATTTCTTAGTTTCTATATTGTCTATCTGCACAGCAAATTACAGCCAAATCTGAGGGTATGGGTATTTTTTGTCCATTTTGACTGTGAAGTAGGGGTCCATATCCTTTTATATGATGTAATTTGACATTATATTATGAAAATGGGCTATAATGGGTCGATCCAAGTCTTTTTTCAGCTCTAGATATTGATCATAACTTAAGATTAGATTGTTGCCAAATTCACCAAAAAATCCTTAAATTTTTATAAAAATGCCAATTTTGAGGCTTTAGTGTCTGGAAATGTCAAATATGCCGAAAGGTTTTATTTGATTTTTGTAATTTCCAACCCATTGTCACTTTAAAAATCCAAAGGAGAAGTCTGGCAAAGCACCACAGTTATGTTTTTTTCTCAATAAAATATTGCCCCAAACAAGCTCTAAAAAAGTGCTGCGGCACCACCTAAAATGGTAAAAATAAGGTACTTCCTCTCATTTGCCATCTTTCTAACCATGATTTTTGGATTCCTTGCCCTCAAAACCTTATATGTGTGAATATTTAGCTCCAGAGCTTTATTTTTTGCAACAAAAATGCAAATTTTGTAAAACGCCGGAGGTCGAAAATTCTACGTCATGAGATAGCAATTTTTGATTTCCAGGCCGAAACCAACTGTGAAAAAAAATATGTTCCTGAAATCCAACTGGGCTGAAATTGCAGATTTCTCTTAGTTTTAACCCAAAGTTTGTATGGTGTAAATATGAAAAAAATCCAAGAGAGGGTGTGTCGGGGCTGGATGAATTGGGCTGGAATAACCCAATTGTATTATTAAATATAAATCAAACGTTTGCTGCACATATATCGTGTTAAATGTCGCCGTGACATTTATTGTGTGGATCTCTATTATTGTTTAATTTTCTATTTTTGAACGATTATCGGTGTGATCCTCTCATGTCGGTCATTTTTTCTTGTTCTTACATAACATTTGCCACTATTTGTTTTTTTTGGAACTCAATGAACGCTTTAAAATAAGCTAAAGAAAAAAAAAAAAAACTTATCCAGCTAGGTAAACATGTAACTTATTTTGCCTTTAATAATATTTATTTGTTATACACTTGTTCTTACTTTTTTATCACTTTTTCTTGTCTATAGTAAAAATGTCTGATATCTTGTGATTTTGAAGCTTTTAAACTGCCAATCAAGAAGTAATTTATGGTTGCGATGCGAAATGCTTCCACCTTGTACGTTTGTTTTTGCTCCTCAATGGAGAACAGGATTTCTCAAAGATTTTCTGAGAATTAAAAAATAACGAAGAATCCATTACTGAAAATGTGAAAGGCTTTCGTTTTTTAAATTATTAATATTATTAGTCAATGCAATACTAAAACGAAAAAAATGGGGAATGGCATGAAATACAAACTGATGAAGTGCAGTAGTAGTTCCTCATTTTGTAAATAAAAGTAAAACAAAAAATTAAACCTTTTTTTAACGTGTAAATTATTTCAAATAAATAAAATATGTAATCGCGAATTAGAAAAATATTCGATATTTGTACGAACAAATCGTGAATTTTGGTTTCACCTAGAATTTTTATTGGACAACTGTGAATTTCAAATTCTAAATATGGGATGGAAGAATTTGTCATTTTAAGAGAATCTAGTTCGTACAAAGAGAATTCTCGTTTAAAAATAAAAAAAAATAGATAAAGTAGATATGCTACAACAGAACACCGACCACTCTTATTTGTTTTTTTGTGGGTAATTGAGGTCGCCGACAACGAATTTGATAGTCAAACTTAGGGCAAATTTACCGTTTGCATGGTATTAACCCCTGAACCCACGAACTACTTTCCACCATTTTGCAGCTTCCATTTACGCTACGCGCATGCGCGCGCTGTAGCATAAACGACGGCTTCAACAAGCAAACTGCCTTCTCACATGGCGTACAAATCTTCCGCGGAAAATTTGAAATAAGATGAAAAAGAAATAAAGCAAGAAAAGAAAAACACACTAAGTTGTGTGTGTGTGTGTGGGGGGGGTTTAATTTTATTTTTTTTTTTGTACTTTTGCATAATTTGACCCGAATGCTCGTGAATTCCCGTCAAGCATGGGTCAGGCGAGACCGGTAATCATCGGTAACAGACGCAGACAAATGAAAATGAGAAAAAAAAAAACAGAAAAAATACAAATGCAAATAATTAAAAATAACAAAAAAACCTACGTTGAAAAATGAATATGTTTATTTCATTTTAGTATTTAATTTTTTTTTTTTTTTTTCAAACTATTTATCAACAAAAAGTTTTTTTGTTTTCTCTCCAAGAAAAGATTTTTTTAACCGTATAATTGTTAGGTGTAAGTAGAAGTTTTCTTTTTTTTTTTCAAGATTTTGTTGTTCAGTCAAGTTCTTTTGGTGGCACTGTCAAATCTCCAGGAGAAACCATCCTTTACATACGATTTGTGTTTACAATTGTTGCACCTCATTTTTTGGGGACAGTGTAGGGCCCCTACACTTTTGTAACGGGATTGGGGTATTTATATATCCTAGTCCCCTACACTGTAGGGGACTAGGATATATAAATACCCCAATCCCGTTACAAAAGAATAATGAAACGAATGGAATTGAAAGAAACAAAGACTCAATTAATGGATAAGATAAACGTCGTTTATTTGCTGTTGAAAGAAATGAGCGTTTTAGTTATAACATGTCCGCGCGTATATAACCAATGTTCGTTGCAGGACTGGTGTTGTAGCAAGAAAAGGAAATGTGTTTTCATCTCAAGTTCGGGTCACTATCGTTTGTTCGCACGTGGGAATTGAAGTGAGTGTTGTAGTGGAAATGAGAATCCAGCATGTAGACAAAGAAGAGGATATTAGAGTTGTCATCAGTTAGTAGTCAACTACGCGAAGGTGTTCTTAGTGACCAGTAGTAGATGGAGAGAGAAAGAGTGAGAATGTATACATACAGTCTTTAGCTCGTGCCCCATACATAGTCGCAGGGGTGTTGACGACGCGCGAGCGTGCGCCTCCCAAAAGGGAGGCGGTTAGTTAGCCCAACCTCTCTAGCCGAGAGCTAGTTCTAAAAGAGGATTAGAAACAGCTTGTCTCCTTGTTTTATACTCGTTTCCAGAGTGTATTTTGCGCATGTGTATTTCCTTAGAAAGCGGAAGTGACGTCGTCCATGTGTGCGTTCGTTTTCGCGTGTGTATATACACGTGAATGTGAGTGTATGTACGCGAACGTGAATATGTGTACATGTGTGGACGTGGGCGCGTATGTTTGTGTGCGCGTATGTATATGACAGCTTGAAATGTGAATGTGTGTTTTGTGTGAGACTTGAAAAAGGCTCGTACAACAGCAATTGCTTCTGACATTATGAGATTGTCAGCATCGATGTTTTCATTTCTTTTTCTAACATGTATAGATTTATTTCTTGCCAGGCATTTTTCTGTTTCGTGAGTTTGAAAATGTTTGCCAGTTTTTCTTTTTTTTTTTTTGTTGTTTTTGATTTAGTCGCTTTTTTTCCAATTCGAATGTCGTCTGCTTAGATAGCGCTTTTTCATTGGGCTGATTAAACTCCCAAAAATTAAATTAAAAAAATAATAATAAATAAACAAGTAACTAATCAGAAAATAAAGTCACCCCCGCCCCCCTTAATATCACTTTAAAAATTACTAAAAACATAACAAAAAAAATTAAATAAATAAAATAAAAAGTCGAGTCAGCGTTTCAACATTTGAACAACGCTCCTCGGCTAACACCGATGATTGCCGGTCTCGCCCGATCCATGCTTGACGGGAATTCACGAGAATTCAGGCCAAATTATGCAAGAGCACCTTTTTTTTTTTTTTTCCAGAACATAGAATTTCCTAATTTTCAAAGGTAAATATCCAGAGCACTTTTTGGGTGGAAAATTTAAAATTAGCTGAAAAAGAAATAAAACAAGAAAAGGAAAGCACTCCAAGTTGGGGAGGAGGGGGGGGGGTAATTTGTGTTTTTTTCCCCTTGGAACATAGAATTTTCAAAAAGTAACGCACAGTAAAATCTTCGAAAAATGTTAAATGGTGTTCTAATTGGTAAATGTCGGTGCGTTACTTACGGAAAATCGGTTAACTAAACTGCAGAAGCACCTATTAAGCCACATAAGTTCTATAATTGAATCCCCCTCCCGCAAAAAAAAAAAAAAAAGAGAACGAAAAACAAAAATGTTTGGTGCAACCGCATTAAAAACTACGTGAGAAAAAAAAAAAAATCCCCAATTTGTTGTACTTTTCTTTAATTGTAAGTCATTAAAAAATGTCAGTCCGTAATTTTTTTATTGATACGCCATGTGAGAAGGCAGTTTGCTAGTTCGTGGGTTCAGGGGTTAATACCATGCAAACGGTAAATTTGCCCCAAGTTTGATTATCAGATTCGTTGTCAGCGACCTCAATTACCTCTAAACAAAAACAAATTAGAGTGGTCGGTGTTTTGTTGTAGCATATCTGGATATTTACCTAATTGTTTTTGTACTTCTGCAGTTTACGAATCGTACTATTTTTAGATAGGATTTTCAAGTTAAATTCAATTTTTACGGTGTTTTTGTTTATTAAACTGTTAGGTGAAAGCACAGAGTTAACGAAGAAGCTCTAATTACGTATGTTAAGAATGGGGTTTCTATATAATGTTATTTCAGCACGGTTCGTAAACCGCAGAAGTACCCCTTCCCCCCTTTCAATAATAACAATAAAACCCTGACTTTTACCAAAAATTAAATCTAAATTTAAAAATTAAATCTTAATTTGAGAGAAAAAAACGGAATGAAATGAAAAAAAAAGTAAGTAACAAACGAGAAATCGTTTAAATTCGGCCAAACCTAAAACTTTAATAAAAAATGGAATCAAATGAAATAAAATCCAGTTTAAAATCGAGAGAACGAACGTATTCATAAATAGCCTTTTATACATTTTGTCTAACTGGAAGCAAAATAAAAACGATGCATTCAAAAATAAAGCAATAAATAAGTTTATGTTTTAAATTAAAACCTCTCGATTTTTGTTAAAATAAAAACATTTTGCGATTTTTTTTTTTTTTTTACATAAGTTAAAAATGACTTTTAATCAACCAATGTTTATTTTATTTTATTTATTTATTTCTGTCATTAAAAAATCGGAAAATTAAAATATCGAATCAGTTTACGTTTTCAGGGTCACAAATGCTTTTTTTTGCGTTTTAAATCGTGATTCTTAGACAATTGTGTTTTTATACTGCTTTACAAGTATTAAAAAAAAAAAAAAAAAAAAATGAAGATTTAATTTAATACCGATACAACTTGATATTTTCACATATTTTTTTCTACCAAGTTTTTACATTTTGATTTATCGTCCATCTTTGAATGTGTTGCTAAAAGGTTAGGGTTTGTGTTACTCAAGAATCGAGCCTTGATAATTGCTCAAATATCGAAAATTAAATACTGACAGAAACACATCTAATAAATGTCACCAATCGTGCGAAAATGTTATGTTCTATCTGTGTTTTCTTTAATTTTCGATTTTTCGGCGATTATCGAGGCTCGAATTTGACCACTATTTTGTTTTTCATTCTAACACTATCTTTATTTTTTAATTAAAAAGAACATTAAAATAAGTTAAACCACACAAAAAAATCCAGGTAGGTAGAAGAGTAACTTCTGCTTTTGGTAACATTTATTTACTGTGTATTTTTTTTTTTTTTCGCCCCTTTTTTGTTTGTTAATTATGGAAAATCACCATTAAAGTCAGCAAAACAAGATACTCTGGGGGAAAAAAAGGGATCGATATTAAATATTTATACGTGTTTTTAGTCACATTTTAAATTACAATTAAATTTTTTAACTAGAAATTGAATGATATTTTTTTCGGTAAAAATAATTTCAGACGCTGAAACTGTACACTATCTCATAGTAAAAACATTCGTGGAGTCAAGATGTTTAAAGATTTATACGAAATTAATTCTATGTGTATTTGTTAAAAAGACAAAAAATAAATAAATAAATAAACATTTACTTAAGCAAAATTTAGAAAATAGTTGAAAAAAACATTTTCTTTGCGTAACTTTTTTTAATAATTTTTAAAAACAGAATTTGTGATGCTGAAAACATACACAAATCGAAATTTTGATTTACGTATTTTTTCTTCACTCATAAAATAAAATAAAGAAATTAAATGATAAATTTTAATATTTCAAAATATAATCAATGAATATATTTTCAATTTAAAAGTTCTGATTTTGTTTTTAAAGGTTTATGAATACAAAAATATCTAATTTTGTGGTGAACCGTATTGGACAACTACAAGAAAGGAATTTTATTCTCGTTTTGAATCATATAGATTTGATAAACACTTACCTCTGTTGTTGGCGTGGTTGCCGAGCTCTTCTTTTTGTTGTCGCCCATCGGCTTGGGCTTAGAATTAAAAATAATCTAAATAAAAATGGTTCGATTATAAATGCAACAACGGAAAACAACGTCTTTTAAATTATACAAATATAGAAACAAGATAAAATGGCGTCGAAAAAAGTGACAAATCTTCACATTTTTGTCGACAAGGGCAGATAATCACGTCAGGAACTTGTTTTTGCTTTTCTTTTTAGTTTTCTTTTCATAAAAACTAAATGAACATGTATTCCCGACTACTATTCTAATCTTGTTTTTTTGGGGTGGGGTGGGGGTGGGATTATGGAAATGGCTCCAAACAAGGCCTAATGTCACTTGGTGTAAGGAGCTAAAAAATACTACTTCAAGGTCAACAACTTGCCAACAATAAGTATTAGATAGAATAGATTAACCAAGAAACAGCAATTCTTTCCCCTTTGTCAGAAAAGACGCACAGAGAATGTGCAGACTAAACAGCAAAATAAAGAAAGCGAGATTACAACGCTACCAAAGGTAAAACCAAGATCCACTTTCTAATCTCCTGCGTGTTATGTTCATAATGTTTTGGCTAATGTAGCCTCCGACCAGCTTTAAATTCATCTTTCAAACTTGGGAACTATTACCTAATTTCAAACTAAACCGATTATGGTTATCCTCAAATTCTGCATGCTTTTTTTAATTCCGATTTCTGCTGACCGTCCTGCTTCATGATGAAGGCACTAGAAAAGTCCATTCTGGTTAATGTTTACTAGTTTTAAAATATGTTATTCTGAAAAACAGCCAAGTTCATTTGCTTATCTTAAAACAGGTAAAAGTTAATCAGAAAGGACTTTTTCAGGGCATTTATCATGAAGCAGAATGGTCAGCAAAAACCAGAAGTTAAAAAACATGTGGAACTTTGGGATAACCTTCTTTAGTTAATCTATAGGAGTAGATTGTTAATGTTCTCATGTGCATCGGAAAAGATCAGAGCTTACGTCGGCTAAAACGTTATGAAACAGTAGTTTGAATGGTTATCTTTACGATTAGTGTTCCCACGTTACTTCCAGTTGCTTTTTCATTTTTAAATGATTTTTTATGGTATCTTTTGTCTATTAAATTGTTGGGTGAAAGTACAGAATAGGTAAAGGAACCCTCCCCCTTATGTTAAGTATAACCCATTCATGTTGCAACCTTGCTGATAGGCCATATCAGAGGTCGGATGCAACAGTTATAGAGTTTGTATGACCGATGCAGTTGCGAAGTCCCAGGATTCAAATAGTTTGCCAAAAAAATTAGAAAAAATCTCATTTTCGAATTCATATATCTCAAAAAGGTCACAAATAGAAAAAAAACCTATTCAGTTCAGAATTCATCTCTAGTTGAGTTTGAGGGTTGATCACACCTTGGTTTAACATCAGTCGGCATTTTTCTTCTTAAATCCCCACACACTGTGCTCTGATGAAAGATGCGGGAAATTTATTCACTGAGTCACGTGAAGGTTATCCCACGTGGTTCATGTTAATAAGCCTAGAAAAATCAGGACATGAAAAAATAAAGACAAGGAAATACTTTTAAGAATAAAAAAAATATTGACATTTTATTGAGGGAAAAAGAAAGCATAAGGGTTGGGGAAAGAAGGCAGCAAAGCTGCAAAGTTCAATTATTGAGAAAAAAGTTTATATGTTCAATTTACAAGAGAAAATACAGTTTATATGTTCACCAATTCGACTGCCAAAAAATGTCCTTATGGCAAGCACTAAAGGCTTAATTAACACTAGAGAGAGAGTACAGAAATAAGAGAAAATTAGAATAAGAGAACTTACTGCGTAAAACAATGATTTCGTTTTTTTTAACCTTTCTTTTTTTATCTTTATATATATGTGTGAGTCCTTTTGTTTTACATATATATTTTCTTCACGCCACTCCAAATCGATCTGTCCTCACTTCAGTGACAGAATCCTTGAAAGTTCTTTTGAAAATAATCCTTGAATTTGAAAACTCAATGTTGTTTGGTAAAACCTTCGTTCGTCCTTCTTGTCAGATGAAATTCTCACTGGTTACAACATGGAAAGACATTTCGGTTTCCACACGCCGACATTTAATCGCATCTCGTGCGTCAAGTTTATAGATCAATTCTTTTTAGAATTGATTCTTTCTTTTCTTTTTGAGTCAACCAACTTGATTCGACTCTTACTGAAACTCATTATTCATTCCTATGAACAATGAAATAACTTTTACTATTTTTAAGACTTGAATGTCTGAGTAGGACCAGAGCTCGTAACTTGCGTGTTACCCTCGTGGAATCTCTGTCCAAAACTGACTTTCGCTCCGCTCTCTAGTGCACTTGTTGAATTTTCGCGGGAAAAATATCTCTTAGTAGAACCAATTGTGGCGTGATTCTTTCAGCAGCAGCAGCAGCTCGTTAAAAAGACGTAAAGTTAAAGAAGGAAAGAAGGGAGGAAAGATAAAAGACAACGACGAAAAGAAGGAAGAAATTAAATTTCTGACAAAGAAGGCTTCTACTGAAAATAAATGTCAATCACATTCCAATTCGGAAAAAAATAAATAAATAACAACGATTAGGTTCAGGTTCATTCTCTAAGCATATATTCAGCAAGCAACATGATAAATGAAGCTTTGTACAAGAAAAATAAACCACAAAAAAATCAGGCAGAAAAATATGATCCAATTTTCAAGTTAGTTCTATTGAATGAGAGGAAGAAGGGTTTTTAGCATTACTCAGTTGTCAGTTCAAGACAGCCCAGTTTTGCTGAATGAGAGGAAGAGGAGTTTTCTTTTTGGTTCCAACTGTTCCTAGGTATAATCCAATTTCCCTTTTAGAAAAGTTTGTTTTCCATCTTCCTCCCCTCTCCTAGCAGGAATGGTCCTCCCTGAGTCCCATTACAGTTTTTGTTGGTCAAGAGAACACCTTAGCGTTTAGTTTTAATTAAATAGGAGGAAAAGGAAGAAAAGCAAAATAGAGAAGAAAAAAAATTCCTTCTCCTTATTCTTCTTTTCCTTTTTTTTAACAAAAGAACAAAAAAATAAAAATAATAATAATAAAACAATGTCCATGGATTTATGTATTTTTCATTGGATCTAATGTGGGGGGGGTCTCATGTGGGGGATTCTTTCATAGTGGGCCTGAAATAAGTGATCATTTTATGTTTAATATATATGTGCAACTGAAAAACCATTATAAATTCAAAAATAATGGGTTTTTTTATTAGAATTTCATTTTAGGGTGGAGAGGATCAACTCAGTTCTGTTGAATGAGAGAAAGAAGCATTACTGGGTTGTCAGTTCAAGTCGGCCCAGTTCTGCTTGTTATATCACATATCCCTCCAGATTTACATAAACAAAACACAAAATCAGCAGGAGCAGTGATAGTGACAACAATGGTGGCACTCAGACAAACCCTGTTCGTCAACACAAACTAAACGGACATACCAAATGCACACGAGAGCATCAAAGCCTGTTTTTTTTTCCTGTGTCTACATCAAAAGCATAATTCGCAAGTCATCCCAACAAGAAAACCGCTTTTCAATGGAAAAAGAATCAAGTTTGAAATATGAACATCACAACCGATGACCCTCCTGCACATACATCGACACAAATAATTAACCCATGGGACACTATGAGAACATAATTCTTACTCAAATACATCCACGAGTTTATCAGCATAAATCTGATATGGACAAGTGAACATAACCCTCAAACAGATGACTCCCTGCTGTACATTAAGACGTAGGAACTACCACAACTCTAAAATGAAAATGACGTATCAATGCCTGGAGACATCTTCATATGTCTTCAACTACATCCACAGGTCAAGTATAAATACAGCTCATTTTCAACAACCACGCAGGATATGCTAGATTGCCGAACAGTCTCTTCCTGTCTTTTTCTCTCTTACTTTCCCTCTCTGTACTGCTCTAACCAAGTATGCCGACCTGTTCCACAAATCCCAAAACCTCAACATAACCTGATGAACCGCCCCCTTAAGTAGACACTTTATTAAATCTCCACATTAACGTACTGTACTTACAATAACCCTTATCCCTGAGTGGCTTCCGGGCCTTGATAAGTGGTGACCACCTTGTAAAAAAAAAAAAAAGGTTGTCCGTTGACGCTGCTACCCTAGCAGTAGCTAAGCCACAGCATCAGCAACCGTCGTCAACCTTACATAAAACAACACCACCACTAGCCCAAACCACAGCATCAGTAGCAGCCAGCTGTCATCAGCCTCACCTTTTTTTTTTTTTTTTTTTTACACAGTCGTCACCACTTATCAAGCTTTAGTCTCAGTGCATCTATTACGTTGGTAGCTATGTTTAGGGAGGTCATTGATGTAGATCAGGAAGAGAGTTGGTCCCAGGATTGACCCCTGAGGGACTCCAGCATTAATACTGCAGACCTCTGATTTTTGTCCATCGACCACTACTCTTATGAGCCTATCAGAGAGAAATGTTTTAATGATTGAGAAAACATTTCCAGTAATACCGTAGCTGGAAATCTTGTGAAGTAGACCCTTATGCCATACCTTGTCGAAGGCTTTTGATATGTCAAGAGCAATTTTTTTTTTTTTTCTTCACAGTGATCACCACTTATCAAGGCCCGGAAGCCACTCAGGGATAAGGGTTATTGCAAGTACATTAAGTTAGTGTGGAGATTTGATGAAGTGTTTACTTAAGGGGGCGGTTCATTAGGAATTTGTTAACGTTGGACTTGAACACATCCAAGTTGTAGTCCGGTGGGAAGCAGGAAGACGGAACAGAGTCCCACAAGCATGCAGTTCTAAGAAAGAAGCTTTGTTCATGGAATCTGCGTTTTGATTTAGGCACAGATATAGAGTGGGGGAAATTTTTCACAGTGGATTCAGCTAGACGGGTGTTTTTCGTGAAAGATTGGCGAGGGGGGACCAGAGATTGGAGTTCAGACGAGCACCTGTCATGGAAATAATGATAAAACAAGGATAGGCTCGCAACGTCTCTTCTGTGGGAGAGAGGTTGCAGGGTAGAGAAAAGGGCATCGTCCACTAAGCCACAAAGTCTATTTTATACTCTGTCAAGACAGGATAGGCTGTTTTAGCAGCTCCTGCCCAGATATGGCAACAGTATTCCATCCTTGGACGTACTTGGCTTTTATATAGATAGAGAATTGCATCAGTAGTGAGATATCTTCTGGAGTGGTAGAAGGATCCCACCATCTTTCCAGCGACCTTGGCAACAGACTTGATGTACGTGTTCCATTTCAGATCAGGAGTAAAGTTCAAACCTAGAAGCTTGTTAAAACACGGGGCCTCACCCAGACAAGAGCCATCCATCACAATTGATGCCAGATGGGGATCAGAGCGTTGATGATGTAAGGATAGGAGTTTGGTTTTGGATGCATTAAAGGTAACCAGCCACGTCTTCCCCCACTGAATCACGCGCTCAAGATCAGAGGAGAGAGAATCAGAGAGAATTTAATGATTGAGAAAACATTTCCAGTTATACCGTAGCTGGAAATCTTGTGAAGTTGGCCCTTATGTCATACCTTGTCGAAGGCCTTTGATATGTCAAGAGCAATTGCCCTAGAAAGGAAGCCTGTGTCAAGAGATTCAATAATCCTGTGAGATATAACCGTTAGCACATCTGCGGTAGATCTTGCAGAGCGGAAACCATATTGTGTGTCACTAAGAAGGTTATTCCTGCTGAGGTGGTTAACTATTTCTCTATTTAATATGGATTCCAGCAACTTACACATAACACGCAGGAGACTTATTGGTCTGTACTGAGAGGGAGATGACTTATCACCTGAATTCTTAAATACAGGGCAAACTGATGAGGTCTTCCAGAGAGTTGGAAAGCACTTCTCCTTAAGGCAGCGCTTAAATAGTTTTGTAAGTATGGGAGCAAGATCTGGTTGGAGCTTTTTTAACACTATAATTGGGATGCCATCAGGGCCAGTTGCTTTACTGGAATCTAGGTTCTTGATTAGCTTGGCGACCTCATGCACGGATATTTGTATGTTACCTAGCTTGTTCTGTGTTATAGGAGGAAATATGGGGAGTTGATGGCCTTCGTCGCATAGGGTAGAATTAGCTGCAAAGTTCTTTGCAAATAGTTTGGCCTTGCCTGATGCTGACGAGATGACCTCTGGTCCATTGATAATGGTTGGGATAGAACGCACACTTCTATTCAGGATCCTATTTGTTATTTGCCAAAACTGGTGGGAACCAAGCCGCTGATCAGCTACCTTGGATTTAACAGACTGGGCATATAGCTCTCTTGCATTTTTTATTACTCTTTTACAGTGGTTGCTGGCAGTCCTGAAAGCAGCTTTAGTCTCAGTGCATCTATTACGTTGGTAGCTATAGAAAAAGTGATTTCTGTGCACAATAGCAGCAGCACATTCTGGGGAGAACCATGGCTGACTGTTAGGTTTTTGTTGGAATTTTTTAGATGGTATGAATTGATCTATGCCTACAATTAACCATTCGGTCAGATCTGATACTATAGAGGACACTTCCTTTTTAAACATGGAGTGCAGAGGTAAATCAGATATGAATGTACGGAAGCTATCCCAGTCAGCCATAGAGTATCGGTATAATATAATATAATATGGTGGAGAGGTACGTCTGGGGACTTATTACATTTCGTTTTTATCTTAACTGATACAACGGAGTGGTCGGAGGATCCTAGAGGAGAATGAACGGAACATGAACATAGCTCAGGGGAAGTTGATAGAAAAAGGTCTAAGAGGCTTGAATATTGACCGGGTGTATCGGGCACACGGGTGGGTTCGCGAACAATCTGAGTGAGGTCATAAGCAATGGCAAAATCATGACAAAACCTGCCCTAATCGTCAGTCTTATTTGAATGGGTCAGCCATTCCACGTTATAGACGTTGAAGTCACCACAGATGTGGATGTTAGCCGAGGGATGTGCTGACAGGGTGTGGTCTATTTTCTCAGATATGCTCTTAAAGATAGTAACTCCGCTGTTGTGGGGCCGATAGAGGGCAAATATAAATGCAGTGGTGTAAGCAAGTGCAACCCGGAAGCACATATAGGGTAAGTTAGGATCTTCTCTAGAGATATCCCTGCCACACGGGAAGCCATCTTTAATGTAGGCACATGTTCCATGCCCATGGCGATCTTGGGTGTCAGATTTAGCTGTTAAATTAGAGTATCCGTTAATTATGAACTTATCTAGGGAAGTGGTCAGCCCTATTCCAGTTTCGCTTAGAAATAATATGTTCGGTTTCGTCTCCTGTAATTGGGTTTCAACCTCTGGAAGGTTGGAACGTAGACTCCCGATGTTGGAGAAGGAGACCTGGTAGTAGGGGTCTAGGTTTATTCAAATTTTTTTCTGGAGATATTTCATGTTGAGGTTTTGGGATTTGTGGAACAAGTCTGCATATTTGGTTAGAGCAGTACAGAGAGAGAAAGTAAGAGAGAAAAAGACAGGATTTTTTTTTTTTTTTTTTTGTAGCACACGAAAAGGTAAAGCCATAACAATTACCGACTAGTAGGGCATCGAGAGGCCCCACCAGAGACTACTGCATGGTCCAGATCCACTCACCAAATGGCAATACAGCAGTCCCAGTACTTTGCGCCTGCTGATAGAACAGCCTCTTTAGTGGTTAATCCAAGGTTCGGGTCCCTGACTATCAGGCGGATAACGTCAGCCCAGACAAAACGTTTACCTCCAGCACTCTTAATAGTGACATGGCCACAAGGACAGACATAGAGACAGAAAAATTTCCGACATCTCAGACTACTGTTCACCAAGTACTACCGACCTTTAAGCAGCTTTTTCTTCACCCTTTGTCAGAAAAATCACTCATTGAATGAGGACTGAGGGACAAAAAAGGAGAAGCGAGAGTTACTGGAGCTGCCGATAACACATCCACTGTATTATCTACTCTCCATTTAAAAAAAAAGGGGGAAGGGGGGAATGGGTACAAATGACTTATTATTCACCTAAAACAACATCAGCAGCTGCCAGCTGTCGTTGACCTCACCCCTATCTGCAGCAGCTGTCAAGACTTCCCCTTTTAGAGAGGGGGGGGTAAACAGAGTATTTTCAGATATTAGGATTAAATTGTGGGGGAAGGGGGCGTCGGTAACTGATAAATTTGAACTTAGGCTTTAAGTAAAGAAAATAAAAGGATTATGAGTAAAAGCTGTCTGGGATGCATATTGGGGAGAATTTGATAAGTGATGATGAATCTATAGAGGATACATCAGGATATTTTGTAATAATTGCATATCAATATTGTATGTATAGATTGGTTCATGGATAGGTTCAATATGAAAAGGGGGAAAGGTGTATCCAGGGGTGGTCTGAGAGTGGTCCGGTGATAATTCTATTATCTCATTAAAAAATGAATGTAATGATAGAGAGAGTGAATGGGAGAGAATCCCTATAGCTGAGGTTTAGTGAAATAATAGGCAAAGTGGAGGTTGTATAGATGGGCAGGAGTACACTGGTTGAGTTACATAAAAAAGGAGGGGCAGTTATCCAGTGTCATATACTGGGTGCTAGATTGGGCATGTGAGAGAGGTTTATAGTAACAGGGAGGAATTATAATTAGGGGACAGGTAGGGTTTATGTCAGATGGGTAATCTAAGGGGCTACAGTTATTAGTCCTGGTTTGGAGGAGGTTTATTGGCAGATTTATTGATAGCCTTATAATTACTAATAAGCTAAGATTCTGCCACGCTTAAAACTTTCTAATCCTCATTCCCCACCCTTTTAATAGTGACATCTTATTTAACACTTGTGGGAGCCTTTTCTAGTCTCGCACAAAAACACGCGTTCGCATCTCGAGCTATATTACTTGTCACATACATACGCGCACACAAACATACGTGTGCACGTCCACACACACACATATATTACGTTCGCGTACATACACTCACATTCATGTGTATACGCACCACGCATGCTGATAAACTCACAACTTGGAAGTTTCGCTGACAGCCGGCAACCACACTCACGAATGCACAGCAAGTGCCCGTACAGACAATGCACACTCTACCGCAGATTCACTGGCGAAGAAACCGTCAACTGACACACGACGTCAATACGAAACAAAAATTTTCCTTTCAAACGAACAATTCACTTCACTGTCCTAGCAACTCGTTGCACATGTCAGCAAAAAAATACCCAAACAAACAAATGTCAGCCTAAAAAAAAAAAAGAGTAAACGCCTTTTCCGCGCATAAATAAATACTTTTTTACAAACACACTCTGTTTTTGACGTTTTTTTTAAACAACCACACCAACAGCAAAAAAACAGGACGAAAAGTCAATTGCCGAAAACATTACTTACAAAAAAAAAATATACACTGCATATTTTTTTCTCTCCTAGACAGGAGAGTATTGTGGGAGCCTTTTCTAGTCTCACACAAAAACACGTATTCACATCTCGAGCTATATTACTTGTCACATACATACGCGCACACAAACATACGTGTGCACATCCACACACGCACATATATTCACGTTCGCATACATACACTCACATTCACATGTATACACAGACACACGCTAACCTACGCACATGTACACACACATGAACAACGTCACTTCCCCTTTCAAAGGAAATCCACACATGCGCAAAAGACCACTGGAAACAATTATAAAAGCAAGAGACAAGCTGTTTCCAGTCTTTTTTTCCGGACCAGCTCTCAATCTGAGAGGTTCGACGAACCAGCTGCCTCCCTTTCAGGAGGCGCGTGCCTCACGCCACCTGCTACTATGTATGGGGCACGAGCTAACAGACAGTATGTACACGTTACACGTTTTCTATCTCCATGGCTTGGATTGACTTTTTTTCATTTTCTCTCTCTCTCTCTCTCTCTCTCTACTACAATAGACTTTCCTCCTCACCAGCTAACAGCGAGAGACGCACACCAAACTGGATTGACTTTCTTTCTTTCTCTATCTACAACAATAAACTTTCTCCTTCTCACCAGTAAACCGCGAGAGACGAACGCGGACATGAACACGTGTTGTACCCTTTTCTTTCACTTGTTTCTTCACGAAATAAATTCCAGTTCGTTTAATTCAAGTAAACGTGTTGTTCGTTCCTTTCTCAAAGCAATTCATTTTTCCTGTCCCAATTCAAATCATTTCTCCTATTTTGTATGACTGGGGGATATATATAATATATCCACCAGTCTACTAAAAATTTGGTGACCGCAACGTGATGATGAACACGCATTTCCTTCTATACACTAGACAGCTACAAAATGGTGACACCCGAATGTAAGATGAACACACATTTCATTCTAAACCACAAGTCCCGCAACAAACTGGCGCCCGACTGACGTGAAACGAACACGCATGGTGACCCTACTTTTTTTGAAAGGAAGTGTTTTGAGCGAAACGCGCGTTTTATTTGATAAAGAAAAAAACGAACTTTTCAACAAAGAAAAACAAGTGACCTTCTACCGACAAGAACCTCAAAGTACTACAATGACGAGACCCCTCGTCAGACTCAGCAGAAAACAAACACGGAGCTGTCGACTTCATACCGAATTTTAAAAAAATTCGAGCTCAACAAACATTTTTCACGGTTTCCTGAAATTACCCTGCATCAAACGCAAGGAGCAAAATCACATAAGCCCATGCAAATTCTCTCTCGCACATCAGACGCAACAACAAAGAAACAATTACAGTACATCCCTATCAACACATAGGAAGAAGTTGAATCAACAATACGAGTTGAGATGCACCACGCACGCTGATAAACTCACAACTAGGAAGTTTCGTTGACAGCCGGCAACCACACTCACGAATGCACAACAAGTGCCCGTACAGACAATGCACACTCTACCGCAGATTCACTGGCAAAGAAACCGTCAACTGACACACGATGTCAACACAAAACAAAAATTTTCCTTTCAAACGAACAATTCACTTCACTGTCCTAGCAACTCGTTGCACATGTCAGCAAAAAAATACCCAAATAAACAAATGTCAGCCTAAAAAAAAAAAAAAAAGAGTAAACGCCTTTTCCGCGCATAAATAAATACTTTTTTTTACAAACACACTCTGTTTTTGACGTTTTTTTTAAACAACCACACCAACAGCAAAAAAACAAGACGAAAAGTCAATTGCCGAAAACATTACTTACAAAAAAAAAAAAATATACACTGCATATTTTTTTCTCTCCTAGGCAGGAGAGTATTGTGGGAGCCTTTTCTAGTCTCACACATTCACATCTCGAGCTATATTACTTGTCACATACATACACGCACACAAACATATGCATGCATGTCCACACACGCACATATATTCACGTTCGCATACATACACTCACATTCACGTGTATACGCACACACACTAACATACGCACATGTACACACACATGGACAACGTCACTTTCCCTTTCAAAGGAAATCCACACATGCGCAAAAGACCACTGGAAACAAGTATAAAAGCAAGAGACAAGCTGTTTCCAGCCCTTTTCAGACCAGCTTCCTAGCTGGGCGGTCTACAGACTGACAGCGTGCCTTTTCGGCAAGCGCGCGCACGCGCGTGCCTCACGCCACTTGCTACTATGTGGCACAAAAGGCTAACAAACAATACGTACACTTTATACGCTTTCTCTCTCCATGAACTGGATTGACATTCTCACTCTTTCTCTCTCTATCTACTACTTGTGCCAGAGAACACCACCGCGTAGCTGACTGCTAACATGTCCCACCATTTAACTGATATCAACCTTCTATCTTTTTCTTTGTCTACACATTGGACTATCATTCCCCTTTTCCACTACATCACTCACTTCTCTTCCCACGTGCGAACAAACGATGGTGACCTGAACGTGAGATGAACACACATTTCCTTTTTCCTTCTATACTACCAATCCCGCAACAAACGATGGTTACACCCACGCGGACATGAACACACGTTATATCTAAAACATTTATTCTTTCAACAGTAAATAAATGACACGTTTATCTATTCCAGCAATTGAGTCTGTTTCCTTCATTCCATCCGTTTCATTATTTTTCTTTTGTAACGGGATTAGGATTTATATATCCTAGTCCTCTACACACTTTACATAAATAATTGTTTCGGTCTGTCTAAACAATCTCCGGTCAGAGTAATACAAACTTTCAATTGCTGATTTTTTTTTTTTTTTTTTTTAGCCTGATCGTAATTCTTTAAAATTTAGTCTGAAATCACTTTTTCTAACTAAGCTGACTATGAAAGATGACATGCTGTTTTTCTCTTCTATTTTTTTTTTTTTGGTCCCATTTTACTGGAGATCAACTTCTCTTTGCACTGTTCGAAAAAAACAATTTTCCATTATTTCTAATCTAACCTATTTTTAAACAATATAATTTAATTTGCATTGTTCATTCTTTTAGTTGACATTTTTAATATTCTGATTTCTAAAAGAATGAACAATCAACTCTTTTTCCGATATAAACAATATTTAACTATTCTAATAGAATTTAACAATAGACTAAATTTCTAACATTCCATTTCTTACCCTTGTTTACAAGGTTCGATTCTAGGCTTATCCTAATTTCATTTTAACTTATCTAATATTCTTATTTACATGGAAAGGGGGAAGCCCTTTTCCATGTAACACTCCTATCCTTCCTATTTTTCAAAAAATGTACGCATTTTTAAATCCTAGTACATTTTTTCTCTATATCTGTACAACCACTTGGCTAAGAAATATCAGACACCATCAAAAAAACTTCTTTAGTCAGCCCTTTTCCAACTGACTCCATAATTATTTTATTTAGATCAGAATCTCTAGCTGATATCCCTGGCATTCCTTTTTGGGTGTAGGGTAGTACCCCTATGATCCATATCAGCTTCTTCATCCAGCCACTCTTATGCCATAAACCCAAGGTGTCATTTTACCTCTTCACAAAATCGACGACTCTTCGTCCAAATGCGTCCTGATCCTTTCTTCCGCATGGTTGTTCTACTAATAAGAGCTTTGTCTCATTTTCTATCT
This sequence comes from Euprymna scolopes, assembly GCF_053919585.1. Lineage (NCBI taxonomy): Eukaryota > Metazoa > Mollusca > Cephalopoda > Sepiida > Sepiolidae > Euprymna > Euprymna scolopes. Next base: position 180,582,614 of record NC_136485.1, on the reverse strand, counting down.
ATTTTATTTCTTTTGGGACATACATGAAGGCTTATTTACTTAAAACTTTGTGGTTGGCTGAGGCAAAGTTTGAAAATAAAATCGGCCAGCCAGAATGAGTTAGTGAAAGATGTTTGAATTTATTTAAGTAAGAACCAAATTGACAGGTGTGCGCCCAGAAGTCGTCGAGCATTACGACGACAATGACGTCAATGACCGGGTTTGTTTGTTATAAGCAAAGTAAAAAAAGAAAACAATGTTAAAACTTAAGCAGGAAAAAACACAAAAAAAACTAGCGTAAGGCAAACGAACGATGAAAACAGAAAACGAACACGTGAAAAATGACTTGAATAAGCCTGTTTCGATATTAAAATTTTAAAAATGGGTGGGTACCCGGATGTTTTTGGGTGTATGGTCGGGGGGGGGGGGGATAAGCAAAGTAAAAAAGAAAACAGAAAAACGAACGTTACATGAAAAATGGCTTAAATAACACTGGTTCAATATTTAAATTTAAAAATCAAAAAAAAAATAAGACATCTCACACCACGATTCGAACCCAAAACATTTACATAATGAACCAACGCGCTAATCGACTGACCTAATGCAACGTACATGAAATTTGTTCAGTTTTTCAACTATTTAAAGTAAATCAGGTCATGACGTCATCTGGCGCATGCGTAGAACCGCTCGTCGTCACGAGAAGACCGTTTTTATTAACCGCCTCTGTCGAAAATTGTCGATTTCAGGGTGAAAAAATGAACGTTTTTGGCCAATTTTTCGATATTTTTTGAGCGAAGGATGGGGCTTCGATATGATACCGAGTTTGTGAATTGTCGAAAGTTTTTAGCAGACACACAAACATACACACATACATACATACATTTTCGCTTTTATATATATATATACTAGTGGGAGGTACCCGGCGATGCCCGGGTGTCTTGAGGTAAATCAAAACTCCGGGGGGGGGGGGGGGTTAAATAATAAAAACAATGTTTTGGTAGGTGAGTGGATGAGGATCGAACCCGTACCCTTGAGTTGGAAATTAATGTGTGAAAAAAAAACGTGCTACGTTAACCATTGAGCAATGGCGACGGACAATGTTAAGCAGGTTATTTAACTATAAAAACATGCGTGCAAAATAAAAGTTAACTCTGCTGCTTCCATTTGACCTAATTAAGAAGGTCAAATAGAAGTCACGCAGCGCTTGGGTTTGTTTACCCAAATTTAACTGTTTCTTCCCCCAACAGATGTTGGGGAGGGAGGAAGCAGCTCCCAAATTGTCCAGAACTGTCTGATCAAAGCTGATTGCTTCTGGACGTTTTTCCCGACGCAATGTCGAGAAGACCTCGTTTGAGTTTAGTTTCACTTTATTTATGCTAAAAAGCCCAATCAACACGCGAGAAGCCAAAATAGCAATAATTTTGTAAAAATCGACGTAAATAAATCTATACGCTACGCGGTTTCCTAATTCCTAGATATTATTATATAGGACCTATATACACAGTTTTAAGCGATAGTAACGACCCCGGGAGTGTATGCGAGAAAAGCCTTTTGAAGACATACACGAAATGGTCACACACATTTTGCCTTTTATATATATAGACTAGCGAGGGGTACCCGGCGTTGCCCGAGTGTTTTTCGGGGTATGTGAAAAAACCTGAAGCGTTGACGACGCGCAGTTGGAAAATAATAAAGTGTTAAAAAAACAAACAGGTGCGCGTTTTTGATTGACGTGACGGCGATAGGTATTCAGCAGTTACGATTTTGTGCGGGGCAGTTTTGAATAAATCGGTTTGTTTGTTTTTAAAAACCCGCTCCCTGTTTATTAGGAGGAGCGAAATGAAAGCTACAGTCTGATATGACCAAGTCGACATTGAACAAACGTTACTTAGCTCTCTTGAGACAACTGGCTCTCGGCCTGTTATTAGTCGAGTTTTGCTTTTTTCTATACCGAAAACCGAATGTAACGCATGCCGATGCGGGAAATGTGGAATAATTAACATTTTAAAGTCAATAAAATTAAATCGACAGGCGAGCTCCGTGGGTAACTCTGAGATATTACAATTTATAGATGATATAAAAAGTTTTAAGAAGTTGTGAAGCGAGCAAGCGCTTTTCTGAAAGAAGCCTTTTGTGGACATCGAGGAAAAGCGAACATACATACACACATACATTTTCGCTTTTATATATATTGTCTTGTTGTTCTGTCTGGTCATTTCTTCTTGTCTTGTCGAATTGTGTTCTGGGTTATTTCATGATGGTACTGATCAAAGAACCTTGGGTTAACTTGGCATTTGGAGTCGTAATATTCCACAACCAGCATGTCACATTTTTCTTTTCTTATAACACGATGCATACTCTGGAATAAATTTGGATTTGGAATTCTTAATTGGGATGTATCATCACATGGGGGCTTGCCACCAAATCAGTTAAGTGAGGTCTCACCACTTGGATAACAACATTCATTGGAATAGCCAAGTGTTTTGCACTTACAAATAAGGCAAAATGACGGATATGGAAGATTTTACAAAAAACTCATCCCCATATAGATTATATAGGCTCAAGAAAGATGAACTAATTGGAATAGAAAGGAAACTAGATTTAGAGGTTAGGGGAGCCATGAGGAAATGCCAGTTGATAAGAGTGATCACTGAGTATATGGTGGACATGATATTTATGATGAACAAACTATATTGTCCAACTGACTACTGTACACTCTTAACCCTTATCCTCAAGTGGTCTCTGGGCTTTGATAAGTGGTGATGCCTATGTAAACAAAAAAAAAACACTGAAAGAATTACCAGCAGAGATAACACCCATGATGTCCAGTCAGGTCCAATTGGAAAAAGTCAGAATAATAGCTGAAATGGAAATAAAGACAGCTCAAATCAAGCAAGAGATTAGAATGAGCGAACTCATCAAACATGAGAGGACAGGCAAAGCAAATTCGATATGATGAAACAAGTACTTCTGGTCTTAAAATTCGTGGGGAAGGATGTAGATGACAACACATTTTGAAAGGACTGCCCTGAACATGAACTGGCCAAAAGAATGCTGGGCAATGCTCTTGAAAACGGCATTAAGCAGTAAGTCTGAAAAGACGTATGTAATACTTTCAGCGGAAAACTGTACGGCCTATGAAACAGTAAAAACCGCGACCCTAAAAGGATATGAACTAGTCTTGCAAGCATACGAGTAGAAATTTATAAACTTAAGAAAAAATGAGGGGCAGACATGTGGAATTCGCAAGTGAAAAGAAGGACACTTTGACTGGTGATGCAATTCCAAGAATGTGGAGGGAAGCTTTGACTGGTTGGAACAACTTATACTGATCGAGGAGTTCCAATACTGTGTTCCTAATGATATAAGGATACACCTGTCGGACAAAAAGGCTGAAACCATGGTTGATATAACCACATCAGTGGATGAATATATGATAACACACAAGAGAAGTAGGATAAAACCCCAAGAACCCACACATTCACAGGCGTAGGAGCAATGTATAGTAAAAAGGGAGAAGGACAATCCGCACGTTTCCACTGGGAACCTTTCAATCACAGCTAGCTAACCATTAGTGGAATGGGAAACGAGACCCAAAGTGTGCTTCAACTGTGGGAAGTCAGGGCACATAGCATATCTTTCTAGGGCAATTGCTCTTGACATATCAAAGGCCTTTAATAGAGTATGGCATAAAGGTTTACTTCACAAAATATCCAGCTACGGTATAGCTGGAAATGTCTTCTCAATTATTAAATCATTTCTCTCTGATAGATTCAGTTGTTGATGGACAGAAATCAGAAGCTCACAGTATTAATGCTGGAGTCCCTCAGGGGTCTATCCTGGGCATAACTCTTTTCCTGATCTTCATGGAACATGTACATCAAGTCTGTTGCCCAGGTCACTGGGAAAATGGTGAGATCCTTCTACCGCTCCAGAAGATATCTCACTACTGATGCAATTCTCTATCTGTATAAAAGCCAAGTACGTCCAAAGATGGAGTATTGCTGCCACATCTGGGCAGGAGCTGCTAAAAACAGCCTATCCTGCTTTGACAGAGTACAAAATAGACTTCGTGGCTTAGTGGGGGATACCCTTTTCTCTTTCCTGCAACCTCTCTCGCACAGAAGAGATGTTGCGAGTCTGTCTTTGTTTTATTGTTATTTCCATGGCAAGTGCTCGTCTGAGCTCCAATCTCTGGTCACCCCATCCCCACCCCCGCCAATCTTTCACGAAAAACACCTGTCTAGCTGAAACCATTGTCAGTAATTTTCCCCACTCTTAGTCTGTGCCTAAATCAAAGTGTAGATTCCATGAATAAAGCTTCTTTCTTAGAAGTGCACACCTGCGGAACTCTCTTCCATTTGCCTGTTACCCACCTGACTACAACTTGGATGTCTTCAAGTTCAACACAAACAAATTCCTGATGAATCGCCCCCTTAAGTAAGACACTTTATCAAATCTCCAATACTAACGATTACTACAATACTTTCCCATTGATTACTGTACTCGCAATAACCCTTATCCCCGAGTGACTTCCGGGCCTTGATAAGTGGTGACCTCCATGTAAAAAAAAAAAAATTAATGATCTTCCAACTCACATCCTTACATCATTCGTAGATATTTATGCTGATGACACTACTATTTATGGTATCACATCTAAGACTGTAAACGATCAAAGCAAATAACATTCAAACTATTTTAGTAAATGATTAAAGTTATTTTGTTTTTTCTGAAACTGTTTGTGTGATACACTGTTGGTTTTATGTTTATGATTTCTATGGCAATTGTTCTTGACATATCAAATGCCTTTGATAGGGTATGGCATAAAAGTCTACTTCACAAGATTTCCAGCTACAGTATAGCTGGAAATGGCTTTTCAATTATTAAATTATTTCTCTCTGATAGGTTCATAAGAGTGGTGGTTGATGAGCAGAAATCAGAAACTCACAGTATTAATGCTGGAGTCCCTCAGGGGTCCATACTGAGCCCAACTCTCTTTCTGATCTACATCAATGATCTTCCAAATCACATCCTAAGATATTCATAGACATGTATGCTGACGAGACTAACATCTATGGCAACATATCAAAGGCCGTAAATGACCAAGTTTTCTCCGATTTTCTCTCCTCTGATCTTGAGCAAGTGGTACAATGGGGAAAAAGGTGGCTTGTTACTTTTAATGCATTTAAAACCAAGCTTTTATCTTTACATCATCAATGCTCTGATCCCCATCTGGCATCGATTGAAATGAATGGCTCTCGTCTTGGGGAGGCATTATGTTTTGACAAGCTTCTGGGCTTGACCTTTACTCCTGATCTGAAATGGAACACATACATTAAATCTGTTGCTAAGGCCGCTGGAAAAATGGTGGGGTCCTTCTATCGATCCAGTAGATATCTCACTGCTGATGCAATTCTCTATCTATATAAGAGCCAGGTACGTCCAAGGATGGAATACTATTGCCACATCTGGCAGGAGATCCTGCCTTGATAGAGTTCAAAATAGACTTCGTAGCCTTGTAGGGGATGTTCTTTTCTCTTCCCTGCAACCTCTTTCTCACAGAAGAGATGTTACAAGTTTGTCTCTGCTTTATTATTATTTTCATGGCAAGTGCTTGCTTGACTGAGCTCCAATCTACGGTTCCCCCTCGCCAAAATTTCACAAGAAACACCCGTCTAGCAGAAAACACTATCAATAATTTCCCCCACTCTTTATCTGTGCCTAAATCTAAACGTAGATTCCATGAATAAAACTTCTTTCTTAGAACTGCACGCCTATGAAACTGTCTTCCGTTTTCCTATTTTCCAGCTGATTACAATATGGTTGTCTTCAAGTCTAACGTAAACAAGTTTTTGATGAGCTGTTCCATATAAGTATAACAAGGACTGATACCGCACCAACCACACCGGGTGTCCTTAACCTCGTCAGATTCCACCCGATATGACAGGTGTTCTCTCGATCGTACATTGTCCCGTCACAAGTTGGTCTGTTGATCATCTTCACCCACTGTGTTTTCATTTGGGCACTTTGCCTCTCAATCGAATCATCTCCTACCCTGTGTAGGTGGTCTCCGAGTACATCAACCACTCCACTGGTCCTTGCGGCTTGCTACAAAATGAAGAGTCCTCATCACAAACAAACAGAACTCCGGTTTATAACAATAACAAACTATTTATTAATTTCATTACTTCATAACAGCTACTGTCTAAATTGAGGTGACTGACTATAGCAGTGAAACGATGTAAGACCAGACCAGTAAAGTCACAGATTTCCCATTAACACAGGCTAGGTAATATCATAATATCAGGCCCTGAGGGCTCCCAAATCGGGAGCGCTTGAACAGCCCAGCCGTTCAGTTTGCTGGCTACGACTCTACTCTTCTTAGAATTCCTTTTTCTAAATCCAACCCCTTTTTCTCCACCTCTCCTTCAGAGAGTGGTTACAAACACCCTTTCTTCCTCTTAAAGCTTAGCCTTCATCTTGTCCACTCAGCACCTCTCTCTCTCTCCCTTTTATCTTATTACTTCGTACTGAGGTTTTTACTTATTATCAAATTAGGAGTGATTAGTACTTTCCAGGTAGTACAATGCTTAAAGCGACCCTTACCGTTGACCCCCATTCTAAGTTGTCAGCCTTAATCAGCTAAGGATCTCTGGATCTCTTCATACCTCTCAACAGAGGTTTTAAAAACAACCTTTCATGTTAACAGGTATATAACGACAATGAGATAAAAACAATTATTATTTGTTTTTTCTCTTTCTGACAAAATCCCATAGACATTTCTGTTTTGTCCCAATCAGACATCAACACCCCCTCTTCTGCCCTCTCTTCCTCCATCCCGTCCGGTCAAACACCCCCTCTCACCGCAATATGCACCTCGCTGCATGCATTCATGACACTAATGGTGTCATATAAGTTAACAAATTTACCTAACTTCCATTACTAACGATTACTTTATTGTCCAATTGTCTACTGTACACTCTTTAACCCTTATCCTCAAATGGCCCCTTGGCCTTGATAAGTGGTGATGCCTTTGTAAAAAAAAAAAAAAATATCAGTGTCAAACAGATCGTAGCTCAGAGGTGAAACCACAAGGAGCCGAGTTGATGAGTTGAAGGAATGATACCTACCAACCCTTCATCTAAAAAGGCTATGTCCAATGTAGGAAAATGATGAGAATACCAGTCGCCATGTTAAGGGACACAGGGGCATCCCAATCTCTATTATTGAGAGAGAAAATGCCACAAGGAAAAGCCGCGTTAACACATATTATAAAAAGGAATCAGAGAAAAAAATACTGTTAGAAACTCTCCCAATCTATGTTACCGTGACATATATTGGGTGAGCTTATAACAGTATTTTGTATAAGTTTTTAGTTTTAACCTATTTACAAAATTTTTAATTTTACAAGCCAAGATCGTGGTCATTTTTCTTGCTTTCACATAAACGCTTGGCGCATTGTTTTTCAAACCAATTAAACGCTTTAAAGTGAGCAAAACCACTAAAAAAATTTCCAGATAGGTAGAAGAGTAGCTTATCTTGCCTTTGATATCATTTATTTGTTATGTATGTAGGGGACTAGGATATATAAATACCCCAATCCCGTTACAAAAGAATAATGAAACTAATGGGAATTGAAGGAAACAAAGACTCAATTAATGGATAAGATAAACGTCGTTTATTTGCTGTTAAAAGAAATGAACGTTTTAGTTATAACATGTCCGCGCGTATGTAACCAATGTTCGTTGCAGGACTGGTGTTGTAGCAAGAATAGGAAATGTGTTTTCATCTCAAGTTCAGGTCACTATTGTTTGTTCGCGCATGGGAAGAGAAATAAATGTTGTAGGAAAATTGAGAATGGTAGTCCAGCGTGTAGACAAAGAGTGGATATTAGAGTTGTCCTCAGTTAGTAGTCAGCTACGCGGTGTTCTTAGTGACCAGTAGTAGATGGAGAGAGAAAGAGGGAGAATGTATACATACAGTTATTAGCTCGTGCCCCATACATAGTAGGAAGTGGGCGTGAGGTGCGCTTGCGCGTGCGCCGAAACGGCGGCGGCTTGTTAGCCCAACCTCTCTCGTTGAGAGTTGGTCCTAAAGAGAGGATTAGAAACAGCTTGTCTCCATGTTTTATACTCGCTTCTGGAGTGTCTTTTGCGCATGTGTATTTCCTTAGAAAGCGGAAGTGACGTCGTCCATGTGTGTGTTCGTGTTCGCGTGTGTGAGTACATGTGTATACGTAAGCGTGTGTGTATATATACGTGAATGTGAGTGTATGTACGCGAACGTGAATATGTGTACATGTGTGGACGTGGGCGCGTATGTTTGTGTGCGCGTATGTATGTGACAGCTTGAAATATGAATGTGTGTTTTGTGTGAGACTTGGAAAGGGCTTGTACATGTATTTCAATTTTTTACAACTTTTTCGAATCTCTGTGGATTGTGAAACAAAGCCCAAATGAATTAATTAATCAAATTATGGTATTTATGCAGAATATGGACGATGCTGAAATAATAATGTCATTATTTACAAACACATTGTTAACTAAGTTATCTAAAAGATTTTTCTATGTGTGATTTAAAAAGAAATATTCATGCTTTATTTTTAAATTATTTATTTGAATTTAAATTGTTTTCATTTTGAAAATTATTTATTTTTTGTTTTCATTAAAAATTATTTATCATTTGTTTTTGTTTTTAAAAATTATTTATCGTTCGATTTTAATTTCTTTGTTTAATTATTTTTTGTTCATTCTCAAAATTCATAATTCAATTTTTGTAGTATTTGCTTCAAGTATACGTAATTTTACATATATAATTTTTGCTTTTTATTTTTTTTTTAAATTATATTGAATAACATACAGTTCCAGTATAAATCGAATCATGTTACTTTATGTTATCTTTTTAAATTTTTTTAAGTAAATAATAAGCTAATTTTGGTAATGTCGAAGATTCATCTTCCTTTGTTTATAAAGCCATTTGGCGGAAGTGACGTCCAACATATTTTTATCTACGGATGACCAAAACCGTATAGAATGAACCTTCTTTTTTCATGAGTTTTATTCAAACAGTTATTCTTTTTATCAAACAAAAATAGAACTTTTATAATGAAATATATATTATGGACTGTTTTTCAAACATCGAAATTTTAAAATTAAAGTTAGTTTTATTAAAAAAAAAAAAAAAAAAAAAAAAGAATGACGAGGTGTTTGTTTGCAAAACTTAATAGTCATCTACAAGAATTCCTCTGGCGGCGGCGAATCAAAGACAATTATTTTGGGAATATCATGTATTGGATACGATTTTGAACATTTTTTTATGATGTATGAACAATGAAGGAAAAAAACAAAACTTTTTCTCTAAAGAAATTTTAAAATTTTATGTTATAAAAGATCAATGAAGTGTTTTCTTATGTATGCAAACAATTGTTAAAAAGTTCAAATAAATAAAGATAATTATTTGGGGAATATCATGTATTGGATACGGGTTTTTTTTATAATGTTTGATTAAATACATGATATATGTCAAAAAAAGACAACTTTTTGTTAAATATATATATTATTTAATTTATTATAAATTGTCTAATAAGTCTATCTTTATGTATGTAAAAGTTTGTTGAAAAGTTCAAATAAAAAAAGACAATTATTTGGGGAATATCATGTATTGGATACGGGTTTTTTTATAATGTTTGATTAAATACATGATATATGTCAAAAAAAGACAACTTTTTGTTAAATATATATATTTTTTAATTTATTATAAATTGTCTAATAAGTCTATCTTTATGTATGTAAAAGTTTGTTGAAAAGTTCAAATAAAGTTTATAATGTAATTGAAAAAAACACACCTCTTTTTTTTTATATAAAACTAACTTTAATTTCAAAATTTCGATATCGATGTTTACCTAACTTTTATTATAAAAGTTAGGTAAACGTTTGTAAAAATATTAATGGGGAAAAACAGTTCATAAATCTAAAACAAAAAAAAGTTCATTCTATACAGTTTTGGTCATCCTTAGCTAAAAATATGTGGAACGTCACTTCCGCCAAATGGCTTTGTAAATAAAGGAAGGCGAATCTTAAACATTACCCTAATTTTTGTGTTTTAAATCCATGAAACAGTAAAATGTTTATTTACAGAATTTTTTTTTCAGAAACAACACATTTTTCTTTTAAATTAATTCTCATGGGGGTTTGTATTACTGTACACATAGATTCGAAAAAGTTGTCAAAAAACAAATATATAACAAATAAATGTTATCAAAGGCAAGATAAGTTACTTTTCTACCAAACTGGATATATTTTTCGTGTTTTTATTCAATGTAACATGTTTATTCAGCTCGAAAAGCATACAGTGTTTATCGATGTATTGGAACATTCAAGATGGCGTCTGATTCTTTCTTTAACACGGTAAGTTTGGGAAAAGGTGTTATAAATAAAAAAACGAATAAAATACTGTTAAAAACTCGCTCAATATATGTTACCGTGATATAGGTTGACATATATTCGGCGGGTTTTTAATAGTATTTTGTATAGTTTATTATTTATAACACCTTTTCCCAAACTTACGGTGTTAAAGAGGGTGTGAGACGCCATCTTGAATTTTCAAATACATCGGTAAACACTGTATGTTTTTCGAGCTGAATAAACATGTTACATTGAATAAAAACACAAAAAATATATCCAGTTTGGTAGAAAAGTAACTTACCTTGCCTTTGATAACATTTATTTGTTATATATTTGTTTTTTGACAACTTTTTCGAATCTATGTGTACAGTAATACAAACCCCCATTTTTCTTCTTTTTTTAAATTAATATTGAATAAGTTCAGTTTCAGTATAAATGTGTTTCTTATTTTTCTCCTTTTCAATGTAAGTTTTTTTAAGTGGTATTTTTTAGATTAGGTCCACCAACCTCCACAATTTTCTTTTAAATGACGACTTTTAAAGGTTTCTGATTATGCTGAATACGGAAATCACATTGAAATTTTACAGAAGTAAGTAGTTATTGAGATATACAGGGTGTCCGTAAAGTTACTATACAGTCTTATTGTTTTATTGTATTATATTTGTATTACTAGTTAATATTTATTTATTTACAGGTTTATTTAATCAAGCATGCCACGCAAGCTAACTTTGGAAGAGCGCAAATTTATTTTGAAGCGATATTGGAAAACAGAAAACGCACAGGAATATTTGTCATATAAATTGTTTGCCTTGATTGTTACAGTGTTTTCGGATGTAACACGTGTATTTTCTGAGATTTTTATAAACATAAAGGTGTTATTTGTTTTTATTTCTTTTGTTACAAATAAATATTTTAATACAATATCTTACTGTACTGTTAATATATTACCGGGTGTCTGTGACTTGTAAGACTGTATAGTAACTTTACGGACACCCTGTAAATAGTTGTTTTATGCATTATATTTTTGGCGGCCATCTTTGTTACGCGCCTAAATTTGTTTATGACGCGCGTGCAGGCGCGTAAAAAAGATGACCGCCAGAGAATACAACGCACTATACAACTTTTATATCTCGATAACTACTTATTTCTGCAAAATTTCAATGCGATTTCCGTATTCGGCATAGTCGAAAACCTTAAAAAGTCGTCATTTAAAAGAAAATTGTGGAGGTGGAGTGTGGACCTAATCTAAAAATTTACCTTTTAAGTTTTTTAATGTTTTCATAAAAAGCTCGCATTCATTAAAGAATGTTCGACAGAACTTGCTTGCTTGGACCTCAGGCGGCGTTACGTTATTTTCAGTGAGAAGGCCTTTTAATAAAAGGCCCTTTTATGTGTGAAGGTAAGGACAAGGTCACACACAACTAGGTTGTGAATCATTGCCGGTTGTGATCGCAAAATTGTTTAAATTATGTTATTTTTATTTATTGATTTATTATTATATTATTTTTTCATTTTTTTTTGCCCTCAATGTTTTTTTTTTTTATTTAACTTAGAATTCCGAGAATTGAATTTGTCCTCGAGATTTTCGTATTTTTGTTAACGAAAAAAAAAAAGCCGGAAGCGGAAGTTTTAGTTTTCCTTTCGTAAACTTCAATCTTCACTCATGTCTGCTTGAAAATCTTCTTCACATGGAATCATGGAAGACATTCATGAGGAGCCGATTCTTCCGTTTCGGTGTCCCCTTTTTGACTATAGTCGTCGGAGGTTCTTTCTTATTAAAACAGTTTGCTAGTGTGAGGTACACGACTCGTAAATCGTTGATGTTGAGTCCCGAAGAACTGGAGAAAGAAACGGGCGTGAAGATGAAAAAGCAAAAAGTCTCCATCGAAAGTATTTATGAAGAAATGCGGAAAACCGATCTGGACACATGGGAAAATATCCGAGGGCCACGGCCCTGGGAAGATTCGAAAACCGTACAGGATGAACAGAGGAAACGAACGCAACTTACCAATTAATAAAACAAAACTAATACCGGGTACGAAGTGTTCTTTTCTTCAATTCCTATTTTGGTTGACCGTACACGACACGACTGAGGCTTGCTACCATAGCGAAATATACATAGGCTCCGGCGATATTGTACGCAGCGCGTTCTAGGGAGCTTTCATTAATCTAAAAAGGAAGGAAAGAATTTTGCCGTGTGTGGCCTTGTTGTTTTTTTTTTGTTTTTTTTTTTACGTTGAACTTTGCGCTTTTCAGGTTATTTTATTGGGGGGGGGGAGATTATAGGTAATTATTAACAGGAAAATTGGTCCAGATTAACACATTGGCGATAAACAGAAACCTTTATCCTGTACCTACCTGGCAAACCGAGTTTTCATGTCAATTTCATTTTATTTGGTGCTAGTGAGTGCACTTTAACGTACGGGCAAAAATAGGGGGACCTAGTTTTGAAAGCCGATTTATCACAATTTTTTTGTAGGTTTCTGACTACTTTTTGATTTTATTTGAAAGATTAGAGACTAAAGTTAATGTCCTAAAGGAAAAAAATATTTGTACACGTGAAAAAAGGGGGTACTTGTACAGTTTAGTCAAGACATTAAAAAATGAAAATATCGAAAAAAGTTTAAATTGTATGTATCCGTTATGGAACGAAGTTCTCTGAAAAAACATTTCACTTAATTTCATGAAGTAGTTTGTTTTTTCGCTGTAAAAAAAAAAAAAAAAAAAAAATTGTTATGATACCGAGCAAAATGTTCGATTTACCTAATATTATAGATGGGAAGAAGGGGTGTCAACGCTTTAACTGGAGTTATCTCCCTTTATTTCTAAAATTCAAACGAAATTTTTTTATAAATCCAAAATGACCGTCTTCAACGCGCTCTCATAAAAACATGTTTTTCCGCTATAAAAAAAAAAAAAAAAAAAAAAACTACTTGATGAAATTAAGTGAAATTTTTTTCCGGAGAACTTCGTTCTATAACGGATACATACAATTTAAACTTTTTTCGATATTTTCATTTTTTAAGGTCTTGACTAAACTGTACAAGTACCAAAAAAAGTTATGAAAAATGTTTTCATGGCGAGCTTTTTTGATGTTTTGATTTAATAAAAAATATCGTTAATAGTAGCGTCCTAAATTATGAGATGAAAAAAAATGAACGATTATCTCTTAGTAAAATGGAGTTGTCTCCCTCTGCACAATGACCTTGTATAAAAAAAAAAAAAAAAAAAAAAAAGCGCCTCTAACCAATTCAGCTAAATTTTGAAGTTAAATAACTTCATTGGGTGCAAGTCTATAAATGGTCCATAAGTAATCTTTTTTACTATAAAAATCTGAAAAAATCTTTATAATGTATGTACTTGTCACTGCATGAAAATGTCATATTCCAAAAATCACGTAAATCGATCCAGTAAGTTTTTTTTATTTAAAAAAATCAAATATTGGGAGACATTTTATCGAAGAAAAACTGGTTTCAGCTAGCCGGATGTAATGATAGGAGCTTGGTCTTAGATGCATTAAAGGTAACCAGCCACCTCTTCCCCCACTGAACCACGCGCTCAAGATCAGAGGAGAGAGAATCCGAGAACGTTGCCATTTACGGCCTTTGATGTGTTGCCATAGATAGTTGTGTCATCAGCATAGATGTCAACGAATGATTTTAGTATGTGTTTTGGGAGATTATTGATGTAGATCAAGAAGAGAGTTGGGCCTAGGATGGAGCCCTGAGGGACTCCAGCATTAATACTGTGGGCCTCTGATTTCTGCCCATCAACCACTATTATGAGCCTATCAGAGAGAAATGATTTAATGATAGAGAAAATATTTCCAGTTATACCGTAGCTGGAAATCTTGTGAAGTAAGCCTTTATGCCATACCTTATCGAAGGCCTTTGATATGTGAAGAGCAATTGCCCTAGAAAGGAAGCCTTTGTCGAGAAATTCGCTAATTCTATGTGATATAACTGTTAGCACGACAGAACGGAAGCCATATTGCGTGTCACTAAGAAGGTTATTTCTGCTGAGGTGGTTGACTACTTCTCTATTTAATATGGATTCCAGCAACTTACTCATGACACTTAAGAGACTTATTGGTCTGTATTGAGAGGGAGATGACTTATCACCTGAATTCTTAAATACAGGGCATACTGATGAGGGTTTCCAGGGTGTTGGAAAGCACTTCTCCTTAAGGCAACGCTTAAACAGTTTCGTAAGTATGGGGGCAATTTCTGGTTGGAGCTTTTTTAATACTATAATTGGAATACCGTCAGGGCCAGTTGCTTTACTGGAATCAAGGTTCAGAATCAATATTTGGAAAACTACTTGTTTTTGTCTAATTTTAATTTTTTGCCAATACTACACTTTGACAAGGCAGTTTGGTACGCGAATGCACATTTAACAGCCTTTGTTTATGCTCGCGCGTAGTGTAAACGAAGGCTAGGCTGTGAAATAAAAAATAGTCCCAGAGTTCAGGGGTTAATACCATGCAAAAGAAATCAAACAAAAAACTTTTTAGCCAATAAACGCTCAAAAAATGCCCCCTCTCTCAGGTGGCCAGAAAGTGGGTGCTCATTTTAAGTTAAATTTACATGGAAAAGTGATCACCCACTTTTCGAAAAAGTAATTTCTTCATATCCTGAAAACTATTTTTTTGCGACGGAAACGGTTTGCAGATTCGTTTTTAGCACACCGAAATCTACAAAAAAAAATATTTTGTTATATACGAACGTGAGACAGGCCTTTAAATGAAATAATAACTAACTATGATCTCCCTATTTACAATGCCTCCCCACAGGACAGAGTTAGACACCAGGGTCGTTTTTTAATGTGGAGAAAAGGGACAAAAATAAAAATTGTCTCAGTCGTGAAGGATTTCTCCTCCACTGACAGAACAAGAAATTGAAGTGCAGCATCTCAAGAACAAATACTACACTTTGATCTTGTCCCAGATTGCCTTCGGCCAAAAATATATCCAGCGAAAAAAAAAAAAACATAACAAAATAACTGAAAAGAGCAAAGTTCATGCCAAAATAATAATAAAAAAAAAAAAAAAAGCCACACACGGCAAAATTCTTTCCTTTCTTTTCAGATTAATGAAAGCTCTCTAGAATGCACTGCGTACAACATCGGAGCCAATGCGTATTTCGTTATTGGGGCCTCATTCATATATGTCCGCCCAATAATGCAATGAAAGTGTGTATACAGGTGATAAATTTTTATCTTATTATTTTTATTAAATATTTGTAAATGAGAAACAATTTCGGTAAAATTTTATTTAAGGCCCATCTCATGTTCGTATAGAAAAATATTTTTTTGTAGATTTCGGTGTGCTAAAAACGAATCTTCTAACCGTTTCTGTCGCACAGAAATAGTTTTCATGATATGAAGAAATTACTTTTTCAAAATGTGGGTGATCACTAGGCCTATGACAACAGAATATTCTTATTGTTTTGACTCTCGAGTATATATCCGATACAATTAGACATAGTTAATCAACTGAGAACCATATGCTATATAAAAGCATATAAGATATCAACAGATACACACTCTAGAGTAACAACAATGAAAAGAATATGCTGTTGTCCTAGCCCTAGTGATCACTTTTCCATGTAAATTTAACTTAAAATGAGCACCTACATTCTGGCTACTTAGGGTGCATTTTTTTGTTTGTTTATTAGTTAAAAGGGTTTTTGTTTGTTCTTTTTTTCTGCTTTCATCTTTCAATAAAGACACAAGGAAATGAAAAAAAATCTGTATACAAATGCATATAATTTATGTTATCAGTGGTGACCATTTCTGTATGCATAAACACGCATCTTTTTGCTGCAAACAAGTAATTTTCCAGATATTAAGCCATGTAATTCTATAAATCATCAGTGGTGACCACTTCTGTACATGCAAGCACGCACATCAAAAATGTGCGCGTACAGAAATGGTCACCACTGATGACATATAGAATTAGATGGCTTAATATCTGGAAAACGACTTGATTTTCATCTAATTTTAAATTTCCCCCAAAGATTATTACACTGTTAGAAAGCAGTTTGGCATACATTTAACAGCTTGCACATAGCATTAACGAAGGCTGTGAAATGGCAGAAAATAGTCCCAGGGTTCAGAGATTAATACCATGCAAACGGTAAATTTGCGGTGAAAATGGTTATCATATTCTTTTAAAGCACACTGAAATCTACAAAAAAGTATATTTCTATACGAACCTGAGACGGGCCTTAAAGTAAAATACCACAATGGTATTTGGAGGTAAAATCTATTTAATATTATACCCGTCGTTTGTTCCTCCTGTAGTAGATGTCTCCCTGGTTTCTATTTTCTGCTTTTCTTTCTTACATGGGCCAACATCAATGGACAATAGGCACGACCAAAACGAATGGAAGAAGTAAGTATTTTTTGACAGTCTCTTTAAAAATCTACCAAAAATTAAGTAATTATCCAATCAATACGAAATTTTCACCAATTATTAAGTGAAGAATGAACTTTATAACAATGTATTTTTCTTTCTTTCTTTTTTTTTTTTTTTTTTCATAACTGATATATATGGCTCATTCCATGTCAAATCGACCAATTTTTTTTTTTGGGGGGGGGGCACAAACCATGTCCGAGATGGATTTTTTCAAATTTGATACACTTATAGATCTCCATGAAAGGAATTGAATGCCACTTGTTAAGCATCTTAAGGTCAAGGGGTTCCTGAGATATGATCATGACCTTTTACAAAAATGTGAGTTTTTATGAAGAAGTGACCAACTTTAAAAGACGATATCTCTGTTGTTTATGGGCCGACAAAGTTCATTCATATATCATTTTAAAGTACTTGGATAGATCTATAATTTTATCTGGGAATATTTTTTTTTCTAGGTCAAATTAAAAAAGTTGACCTTGACCTTAACTTTTAACCTGAATTATCTCAAAAACCGTTCTTTTAATTTCTTTTAAATTTTGACAGACGATTTGTCTATCTTATGTCAGTATATATTCCAAATTTCGTGATGGGCCTTTCAGTAGAACTATCATTACAAGCGTTTTAAAGAAGTAGGCAAATTCAAAATGGCGGAACGTGGTACCTACAACTTCATATAAAACATTGATATTTCCCAATATGGTCAAGTTTGATATATTTGTAAAGCTATTTTGATGCTGATTAATATTTACATAAAGACCATTGTCAAAAAGTAAAAAAAAAAATTCTGTTGTACTTGCAATAACCCTTATCCCTGAGTGGCTTCCGGGCCTTGATAAGTGGTGATCACTGTAAAAAAAAAAAGCACTGGATTTTCTTCATTTGTTTTTTGGTACTTGTGCACTTTTTGTACCATGCTGAAATAATGTTATTTCGGAAGCCATTCTTAACATGTGGAGAGGAGGCTGTTTTTTTAACTAATGTGTACTTTCACCTAACAATTTAATAATAAAAAAGAACATATCGTAAAACTTTAAATTAAGCTGAAAATACAATTTGAAAAATAGTGTGGTTCAAAAAGTGCATAAGCACCATTTTTTTTTTTTTAATGCGCCATGGATTTTGTTATGGAAAAAGTGATATATAATTAAAAAATTTTGAAAGGTGTCAAGGGTTTATTAAATTATACAATAAAACATCTGTGATCTCAATGGTGAACAAATCTTTCTCAATGATTAATATTCTAAATCTACTAAAAGACAATTTTTGTTGTTCATTGGTAATTCTTTTCAATGAAAAATTTTTAAAATGTATGTTCTTAAAAATTCTTCACATGTTGAATTTTATGCAAATTCTGGGGTTTTTTTTTTTACATAGGCATCACCACTTATCAAAGCCAAGAGGCCACTCAAGGATAAGTGTTAAAGAGTGTACAGTAGACATTGGACAATATAGTAATCATTAGTAATGAAAATTTGGTAAATTTGATAACTTATATAGAATGGCTCATCAAGAACTTATTTACATTAGACTTGAACACAACCATATTGTAGTCAGCCGGAAAGCAGGAAAACGGAAGACAATTCCACAGGCGTGCAGTTCTAAGAAAGAAGCTTTGTTCATAGAATCTACGTTTAGGTTTAGGCACAGATAAAGAGTGGGGGAAATTATTGATAGTGTTTACAGCTAGACGAGTGTTTCTTGTGAAAGTTTGGCGTAAAGTCAAACTGTTTTATGACTTTCATACTTTTCTTATACAACACAGATTTTGATACAGAAAGTGATGTAATAAAAATTTCTAAAAAGTGCATTGAGATTTAATTAGGTTATAGTATCAAAAGAATAAACAACATTTGGTGGCGATGGTAAACAGTTTCTTTGACATTTTAAGAAGTCTTATATACACAAGAAATCAACATGTGTTCATTAGGATACATTTCAAAGTTAAAAATCTGTTTTACTGCAACATTTTTATTATAATGAACATTAAAGTATTTATTTAGATTTTTCTTTCATAATCTTTCTAAAATATATGACGCATTTTTCATCTCATTTTTTTGAAAGTTTATAAGATATTCCTGTTTCAGTTATTGGATCAACTGAGCTAAGAATATCAGAATATTTCAAAATTGATATATTTGGATGTGATGGATAATAGAAAGATGGAGAGGGTTCATTTGGTTGTAAAAATGTCACTTTCACCTCACCATTATCTGGATTTTTGTCAAGTACACATCCTAACCACCAATTCCTCTCATAAAGTGCTGTCACAAATCCGTTAATGTCTTCGAACTCCATATTTTTCCGTTTTGTGATTCAAACTACTCTTCCTTTCTTTTGTGTTGACACTTTTTATTTCCACTTCTGTTCCACTAGCCCCCCTCTTTTCCCCAAAATATTTGAGTCTATAATCAACCAAGCTCTAGTCCACCACCTCACAGATACTAAACTTCTGACCAACCAACAATATGGATTTAGACAAGCCTGGTTTGCAGCTGATATCCTAACTGTAATCTCTGAGCCATACACTGGATAAAGCAGGGTAGGGTAGGGCGTTAGCCCTTGATATATCTAAGGATTTTGATAGTGTATGGCATGATGGTCTTAGGAAAATCAGGTCACTGGATGACTACTTAAAATATTCAAATCCTTCTTAAATAAGAGAGGAACCCAGATTGTCGTTGACGGTTGTATATCTAAACCATATGATATAAATGCAGGTGTACATCAGGGGTTGATCCTCGGACCTTTATTATTCCTAATTTGAAAATATTTTTGCCGGCAAAAATGTGTGTGCTTGCACATACAACAATGACCATCACTTATAACAAAGACTTACATATCATGTCAGTGGAAGTCTGCCATCGTAACTCCTATTTTTAAGAAAGGCAACAAGTGCAAGCCGGACAATTACAGACCAGTCTCCCTCACATCAGTTGTTTGCAAGATTTTGGAATGGCCAATATTCGAGGACATTACTGACCACCTCAAGAAAAACAACTTACTTTGTGAACAACAACATGGATTTACTTCTAGCAAGTCAACCGTCACTAACCTTATTGAAGCTCTTGACATCTGGACAGAGGCACTGAGTCATAATCTGCCAGTTGATGTCATCTTTCTGGATTACGCTAAGGCCTTTTACACTCTCCCTCATAAGCAACTCCTCGCACAATTGAGTACCTTCGGAATCCAGGGTTATACACTACAGTCGCTTTGTAGTTTTCTCACACACCTGAAACAGAAACAGGGTTCTATTCTTGGCCCATTGCTCTTCATTCTCTTCGTTGCTAATATTCCAGAGATGCTGGTTTGGTCTCATGTTTGCTGATGACACCAAGATTTTTCAAGTGATTTCTGATTCGCAGGATATTCAGCACCCCAATCTGCAGAGTGATCTAAACCAACTCCAATCTTGGGTGAACATCATGTATATGCAGTTCCCATCTAGGTAATAACAATCCCAACCATTCATACACCATGATTTATAACGATGGAAGTTGCTGCACTCTAAAAGAGACCAATGAGGAGAAGGATCTTGATGTAATCATTGACCGAAGGTTGTCTTTCACTAAGCATGTTGAATTCCAGATCAACAAAGCCAACTGAATTTTCGGAGCCATCAAACACATGTTTACAACTCTGGATACAACATCTTCCTTGCTTCTTTATAAGTCCCTAATCCGCCCACACTTCGAATATGCTTCTGTGGTCTGGTGTCCAAGGTTAAATAAAGAAAAGGACACTCTGAAAAGGATCCAGCATAGAGCAATGACACTTGTATGAGGCATCTTTGATTTGCCCTATTCTGAACGCCTCACCCGTCTCAACCTTCCTACTCTAGAATTCTGCGGACAGCGTGCTGATATATTACAAGGCTACAAAATTTTATCGTTATTTTCATGGCAGATGCTCGTCTGAACTCCAATCCCTGGTCCCCCCTCGCCAAACTTTCACGAAAAACACCCGTCTAGCTGAATCCACTGTGAAAAATTTCCCCCACTCTATATCTGTGCCTAAATCAAAACGCGGATTTCATGAGCAAAGCTTCTTTCTTAGAACTGCACGCCTGTGGAACTCTGTTCCGTCTGCCTGCTTCCCTCCGGACTACAACTTGGATGTCTTCAAGTCTAATGTTAACAAATTCCTAATGAACCACCCCCCTAATTAAACACTTCATAAAATCTCCTCACTAACGTGATGTACTTGCAATAACCCTTATCCCTGAGTGGCTTCCGGGCCTTGATAAGTGGTGATCACTGTGTAAAAAAAAAATAAAAATAAAATAATAAAGAGTTTTGACATTGTCTGCTTTAACAGACCTTGCACCAACTGTGGCAACAGCTTGTTTGCTCCAGCCCTTAACCCATCCACCAGGGGGCATAATCTGAAGATGCAGATTCAGCATCATCCTGGCTCCTGTGGCCACTTCTTCTCTAGTAGAGTTGTTCCTACTTGGAACAGACTAAGTTCCCACACTATCAATGCTCCCTCAGTAAATGCTTTCAAGTCATGCCTGGCTGTAGAATGGAAACACCACAAAGACCTATACCAATACCGGTTTTCCTATTGAGCCAGTGACCCTACCCTCATATTTATCATGTGAATTACTAGTGTTACTTGAAACTCTTCGACAGAAGAGGATCAAACTTAAGCATATGGTCTTAATACCCTAGTTGGGTAACTGATGACCTTGACTTATGATATACTTAAAAGAATAGCACGGTAACAAAAATGCATGAGCACAAAAATAATTTTTATTTTTTTGAACTGTTTAATTTTTTAAAAACATCTGTTGTCTATAGTAATAAATGCTCCAAAAATTGGTTCCGTTTTAATCTTTTATTTTTAATTGAGCATGCGACCCCAAAAAGTCGAAAGTCATCGAAAGAATAATATTCAACACTTGTACTTTTTATATAAAAAAAAACGAAAGATATTTTTTTTTTTTATAAAATAAAATTTTATTAATAAAAACGAAATAATTTAATTTTTAATGAAAAAAGTCAATTTGGTATACCTTTTTGGTATTTTTTGTACATGTCCAACTCACCGTTCACCTTGGAAATGTCGACTTCTATAGGTTTTAGGATATGCTTACAACAAATAAACACTCCCAACCTCCCCATATTAAGAACGGTTTTCGGAATTTGGCACTTCGGACATATGATCGTTTTGGACAATACTCCATATTCAATGAGAAATCTCGTACTTAAATCTTCTTGTTCCCAAAATTTTACTATTGCATATAAATTCTTATATTTGAACTTGTGCACATATCGATGGTCGTGCTATCAATTTTTTTAACTTTATTTTTATTATTTTATCAATTATTTTCAATTTTTGGGGCGCATGAACAATTAAAAAAAAAAAGAATAACATATTAAAATGGGACGAAATTTAAATTTCCGTTTCATTTTTAAAACAACTGTAAAACAGCATTTTCTGCAAGTTTTACCCAAAAACGAAATAATTTAATCGTTAAATGAAAAAAGTCAATTTTGTATACCTTCTTAGTAATTTTGTTGCATAAGTCTAACTCACCGTTCACATTGGAAACATGTTTTCAGGTATGAATAATAGATACTGCCAAAAGATTGTGAAGAATTGAGCACATAATCCCGTGACGTCAGACTTGTGTTAACTGTACAAAATCGGCGGCGGCGGTCGATTTCTCGTATCCGAGAATTTCAGTTTCCTCTTCCCTCAGTGTTTGGATCACAGATGGCTTTTCAGACCAATCTGAGTGTGGAATTTGAGTGGACAAAGAAGGAAAGCAATGCTTGGCAGGGGGCGTTATTGTTCAGCACGATTTTTTCTTGCCTGCCTCTTGATCTCCACCAGTCTTCTTTCTGCCTCGTATCCTTTGGTACCATGTATGATGGATTGGTGCCACAGGCACCGATCCTGAGATGTTGTTTCCCAGATGTGAAGATTGCGTAAGCCTTTTCTAGTCTCACACAAAAACACGCATTCACATTTCAAGCTATATTACTTGTCATATACATACGTGCACACAAACATACGCACACACGTACATATATTCACGTATATACACTCACATTCACATGTATACACACATACGCTAATGGACACACATGTACTCACACACGCACACACGTACGCATGCATGGACAACGTCACTTCCCCTTTCAAAGGAAATCCACACATGCGCAAAAGACCAGCAGAAACACCTATAAAAGCAAGAGCAATAAGCAGCTTCGCCCTTTTTCAGACCAGCCTCCTAGCTGGACGGTCTAAGTACCGACAGTGTGCCTTTTCGGCATGCGCGCGCACCTCACACCACTTGCTACTATGTGGGACAAAAAGCCAACAGACAGTACATACACTTTATACGCTTTCTATCTCCATAACCTAGATTGACTTTTTCTCATTTTTCTCTCTCCATGAACTGGACTGACATTCTCACTCTATCTCCCTTTCGGCTTTGGTCCATCAAAACAGACATGTGCGCGACGCTCTACTGAGCTTAACCCTCTCTTTCTACAGGCCGGCTTGCCACTTCGCGTTTCTCTATTGCATTCCCCTTTCCTTCCGTGCGCGTAGTCGTCAACGGCCAAATGAACACGTGTACACCCAAGACCTCCCTTCTCACCAGTAAACAACGAGAGACGCACGCCAAACTAAACACGTGTTGTACCTTTTTCTTTCACTTGTTTCTTCGCGAAATAAATCCTAGTTCGTTTAATTCAATTTAACACACACTTCGTCTCTTTCTCAATTCAATTCATTAGTCCTAATTTTAACCATCACAACAAACTGGCGCCCGACTGACGCAAAACAAACAAGCATGGTGACCCTACCTTTTTTTTAAATTAATTGTTTTCAGCGAGATGCGCGTTGTATTTGATAAAGAAAAAAACAAACTTTTCAACAAAGAAAAACAAGTGAACCACTACCGACAGGAATAACTACTACAAACAACAATGACGAAACCCCTTGTCAGCCTTGGCAGAAAACAAACATGGAGCTGTCAACTTCATAGCGAATTTTTTAAAAAATTCAAGCTCGACAAACATTTTTCACGGTTTCCTGACATTACCCTGCAACAAACGCGAGGAGCAAAATCACATAGGCCTATACACATTCCCTCCTGCACAGCAGACGCAACAACAAAGAAACAATTACAGGACATCCCTATCAACACATAGGAAGAAGTTGAATCAACAATACGAGTTGAGATGCACCACGCACGCTGATAAACTCACAACTATGAAGTTTCGTTGACAGCCGGCAATCACACCCCGTTCGACAAGAACGAATGCACAACTAGCGCCCGTACAGACAATGTACACACTACCGCAGAATCACATGCGAAGACACCGTCAACACGAAACAAAAAATTTTCCTTCCAAACGAGCAATTCATTTCACTGTCCAAGCAACTCGTTGCACATGTCAGCACACAACAAAAACCAAACAAACAAATATCACCCTAAAAAAAGAGTAAACGCCTTTTCCACACGTAAGTAAATACTTTTTTTTACGAACACACTCCGTTTTTGACGTTTTGTTTTAAACAACCACACCAACAGCAAAAAACAGGACAAAACGTCAATTGCCGAAAACATTACTTACAAAAAAAACAATATGTATATATATATATATACACACACACTGCATATATTTTTTTTTCCTAGGAAGGGGAGTATTGCGCGAGCCTTTTATAGTCTCACACAAAAACACGCATTCACATTTCAAGCTATATTACTTGTCATATACATACGCGCACACAAACATAAGTGCCCACATCCACACACGTACATATATTCACGTATATACACTCAAATTCACATGTATACACACACACGCTAACAGACACACGTACTCACACACGCATGGACAATGTCACTTCCCCTTTCAAAGGAAATCCACACATGCGCAAAAGACCAGCAGAAACACCTATAAAAGCAAGAGCAATAAGCAGCTTCGCCCTTTTTCAGACCAGCCTCCTAGCTGGACGGTCTATGGACCGACAGCGAGCCTTTTCGGCATGCGTGTGCACACGCCATTTGCTACTATGTGGGACAAAAAGCCAACAGACAGTGCATACACTTTATACGCTTTCTATCTCCATAACCTAGATTGACTTTTTCTCATTTTTCTCTCTCCATGAACTGGACTGACATTCTCACTCTATCTTCCTTTCGGCTTTGGTCCATCAAAACAGACATGTGCGTGACGCTCTACTGAGCTTAACCCTCTCTTTCTACAGGCTGGATTGCCACTTCGCGTTTCTCTATTGCATTCCCCTTTCCTTCCACGCGTGTAGTTGTCAACGGCCAGATGAACATGTGTACACCCAAGACTTTCATTTCTCAACAGAAAATAAATGACATGTTTATTTTATTCCAGCATTTGAGTTCTTTGTTTCCTTCATTCAATTCGTTTCATTATTTTTTCTTGTAGTGAGTTTAAGGTATTTATATCCTGGTCCGCAACAAGATCAAATCCGATGTTTTTTAGGGTGGGTTTGAGTTGGTCCTCATATCGCAGTAGAGGGCGGCCAATAGGTCTTTTTCCTGTGGCTAGCTCCGAGTACAGGGTTTGTTGAGGGAATCTGTTTTCATCCATTCTGAGGATATGCCCCAACCAACGGAGTCTATGCCTCATGGTGGTGGCCTCAATACTGCAGCTGTTTGCTCTCTCAAGAACGCTTGTGTTGGTTACATAGTCGTACCTTTTGATGTTCAGTATAGCTCAAAGTTTTTGTTGGTGGAATTTTTCGAGTTTAATGAGATCACTTTGGTATATAGTCCAGGTCTCACACCCATACAGAAGTGTAGGTATAACAATCGCATGGTATACCATGAGTTTAGTTTTTATTGAAAGATTTTTATTATTGAAGATGCGTTTCGTCAGTTTACCGAAAGCTCCATAGGCGAGGCCAATTCGGCTTTCTATTTCATTCTCATTTGAGCACTTTTTCGATATTATGCTACCGAGATATGGAAAGTGATGTACTTGCTCAAGAGCAGTATCATTTATGTGAATGCTTACGTCCTGTAAGATGGTATTGCGTACTGTTTGTACTAACACTTTTGTCTTACCAATATTAACAAAGAGTCTGAAGCAATGGTAGACTGCCGTGAAGTTGTTTACGGATCTCTGGATGTCTTCCTTGGAATGGCTAAGGACCATGTTGTCATCTGCATATTGAAGCTCTGTGATGTGTTGGAATTTCACAAGGCTTTGAGATTTTAGTCTAGCAGGCTTGAAAAGTTCCCATCATAACGGTACCTAATGTCCACCCCCGGGTTATTTGGGGGAAATTCATGCAACATTGCAGCAAGATATAAGGAAAAAAGGGTAGGTGCAAGGACACAACCTTGTTTTAGTCCACAGGTAACTGGAAACTTTTTTCTTTCCTTGCTTTGGTGCGATACATATCCTGACATGCCTTCATGCAGTGCCTGGATGCATTCTACAAAGTGGATTGGGCAACCAAATTGCTTAAGAACTTTTCACATTACATCTCTTGGAATGCTATCGAATGCCTTTTGCAGGTCATAAAATACAAGACAGAGGGGTTTCTGTTGTTACCTGCTTTTCTCTTGCAGTTGTCTCGCACAGAAAATCATATCTATTGTTCCTCGAGAGGTACGGAAACTGCACTGAGATTCTGGGAGGACGGATTCTGTGACTTGCAGCAAGCGATTCAGTAGTATGCGGGCAAAAATTTTTCCCATTATGGACAAAAGGGCAATCCCACGGTAATTGCCACATGATTTTCGGTCACCCTTTTTGAAGATGGTTACTATTTACTGCGTCTTTCAGATCCTTTGGTACTTGACATTCTTCCTACATCTTAAGAATGAGAGTGAATAGTCTTGTTTTCAGATGTTGTTCGCCATGGTGGATAAGTTCGTGTGGAGAAATGCGTGACTTACCTGGATAGACCACGTGCGGATCGGTCACCGAAAATAAATAAAAAGAAAGAAAAGAAAACGGTCAAGACTCTTATTTATAGAGTAGTGATCACGTGAGTTAGAAGAATATGCAAATAGAGGTGAACGATTTTGCGATATAAAAAGCCTGTGTTGTTAAGAGGAGGATGAGACTGTTGGCAGAAGTCAGTGCTGTCAGACGTGCTTTAGAGTTTTGTTATTATATGCTGTGCTCGATTGTTGGGAGAGAGAAGAGAAGAGGAGGAACCAAGAAGACATTCTGCAGGTACTTTGATACAACGGGGGCGCAATTCAACGATCAACCATTTCCTTTGGTTTAAGAACACAAAGGAATCGAGATATTTGACTTTGTGTTGGTTTCAGATCCTTTGGTACTTGACGTTCTTCTTACATCTTAAGAATGAGAGTGAATAGTCTTGTTTTCAGATGTTGTTCGATAAGTTCAAAGGGGATATTATCAGGAACTGGGGCTTTATTTACTTTCATTTGCTCCATCGCAATTAGAAATTCTGTAAATGATGGTGGTGCATTCATCCATAATTGCGATGTGTACTATGGAACCATTTTGAGAAAGTCCTCATCTGCAGAAGATTCTTTATTGAGTAGAGTGGCAAAATGCTCCTTCCAACGATCCAGAATTGATTGTGGATCGTTGAGGATGGTGGCATTGTCTGCTGCAAGGAGTGTTCCAATGGAGGATCTGATGGGGCCAAAAATTTGTTTTACACCAGCACGGAAATTTCTAAGGTCGCGGGTTTCTGCAAAACCCTCCAATTCTAAAGCTTTCAGCTGCCACCATTTGTTTTCTAGTTCCCGTAATTTTGATTGACACTGTTTTTTGCGGTTTCTGTAGATGTTGGTTTTATGCCGGCTTCAAGGGTCTTGTTCATGAGCATAGCAAGCGTTTATCTTTTCTTGAATGAGTTGATTAATTTCAGCACAGTTTTCATCAAACCAGTCTTGATTTTTCTTTTTCTTTAAACCGACTGTGACTTTGGCTGATTCATTAATGATCTTACTGATTGACAACTATTCTTCTTCCAGGTTGCAAGAATTGGTTGGGTTTATACGAAGTTGTTGTTCGATGGTGTGTTGGTATTTTGCTTTTACCTCTGTTAGGTGAAGTTTTGAGAGGTTATATTTTTTCCAAGATTGCTTTTTTAATTCAAATTTGGGCTTCTTTCTGGTGGTATATGTAACACATGTGATGATCAGACAGCGGTCAGTCCAACAGTCATCTATACTTAGTGCTTATTTAGTGATATGGATATCCTTTATATCTTTCTGCCGGACGATGACATAGTCTAGAAGGTGCCAATGCTGACATCGAGGATGTTTCCACGTGGTCTTAAATCTATTTGAGAGCTGGAACTGAGTGTTGGTAATGAATAGCTCAAATTCTGAGCAAAATCCTAACAGCAGGCGGCTGTTTGAGTTGCATTTACCAAGTCCATGCTTCCCAATGACAGAGTTCCAGAGTTTATGGTCTTTCTCCACTCTCGCGTTCAAGTCGCCCAGCAGCATTAATTTGTCACGTGGTGGGGCTCTGGTTATAAGCTTGCTAAGCTGCTGATAGAATTCTCATTTCACTTCATTGTTGGCGTCTAGGGTTGGTGCATATGCCGAAATGACAGTAATGAAGTTATCAGAAGGGAGTGGGACTCTAAGAGACATAAGTCTCTCATTTACAGCTGTTAGTGTGAGCTGATGATCATGCACGATATGTGACTTTATAGCAAAGCCAACTCCGTGTATTCTTTTTTCATCTTTATCCCTTCCCTTCCAAAAGAAGGTGTATCCTGAGGCCTTTTCTTCCAGCTTACCTTCCTCTGAGAGTCGGGTCTCGTTAAGCGCAGCAATATCCACATTAAGAGCCGTGAGTTCCTTTGAGACCAAAGCAGTTCATCGTGCTGGTCTGTCCGTGCCATTGAGGTATAGCAGGATTCTTACATTCTATGCACCAAAGGTTAGATTTGTGGATTTGTTTTTTTAATTTTTCTGGTTTCAACCGCAAAATAGGGTGTCTCACTGGATGCGGTTTTCCAGTCAGGCACAGTTGTGACTTCCGATTTTTAGCCCACATTTTCTAGGGTCTTCCCTATTCAGGGTGGGCAACGGTTGTCCTCAATAGGCCTTCCCAGTCGTAGACGCAGGATCGAGCCTCCGGATAGTCACAGTTCCAAGAGAGGGCGACCATCACGCGTCCACCGCCAGCGTGCAGGTCCAGACTAGGAGCACTGAGTTTCACCAAAACCTACTCCCTTAACCCTTGTCTCATCGCCGCTGGTGTTGTCGTAGAAGAGAGAGAAAAAAAAAGAGAGAAAATCAAACCAGAGGAAAGAAGGAAAAGCCATTGTCATATGAATTTGTTTAGGGTGGGCATCAACTTACCAGGAGGAAACCCACACACTGTGACTCCCAAAACTTCCTTCACGGCACTTGTAGGGGTGACGTGTGATATCAGGGAAAGGGGGATGCAACGGACAGCCGGAAAAGAAAACAGTTTATATGTTTGTTAACCGCCTCATAGCCAGTCCGTCTGGCTATTGGGATATTTTAGAGTTTTCCTTCTCTTAGCCTTATCCCAGCCCAGGGACTCGCAAAGCAGCGGAACAGGGTTGGTGGCGTGTCCACACGATTAGTAGGCCATGTCATAGCACCTCTGGAACCCCCTGCTGCTCCGAGATCCTCTGACATGGCACCAGTATCTGTGTGTTGCCGCGAGGAGGCATGTCAAGGGTCTTAACACTGGAGAGGCTAATTATACTGGCAGAGAAGGCTTACGCATTCTGCTTCTTATTCACCTAAAGGCTAGCCAGCGGCAGAAACTGGAAGTGAAAAGCATGCAAGCAAGAACTTAGCACTAACGCTGCTGCACTAGACGCATCACAGTGCCCTGTGTATCTATACATGCACACACAACTGTACAAAGTATGAAGCAGCAAAAGCAACTTAATGATTTTTTAAAACTGTTGTTTATCTTCTTCAAACTGCAATTAATACTTAATGATTGTTATATAATAATTGTTATAATTTTGTTAGGTTTTAAAGTTTACAGTTTAATGATTAATAACACTGTGCAACAAATTTGAATTGAAAAAAAGTACAAGACATATAAGACCTGTTTCGGTGTAAGAAAAGTATGCTGATTCCAAATCTGACATTTATTTCTCTGGATTAGGTACCATTTTCATGTACTTTATTATTAATTATTTTGAAAAAAAAAACACCGAATTCACCAGTTCAAACAACATTTGTCCTCTTAACTCTCTTGTGTAAAGTGTCATCATCCTTTTTTAAATTCCAGCAGTAGTCTGCCAACATACCAGTGTTCCATTTTCCTTTAAAACGTTTTCTATTCATGAAATATCTTGATGGAACCTTTCGCCATGTACATCACTTACATGACCAAGATTCTTGGTAAAAAAATCCAAATGAGAGTGGAGCACATGAACTTTTAGAGACATCCCATATCATGAAAATGATGCAATAGATCATTCACAACTTGCACATAACTGAATGATGTTTTCCCAGGAAGTTATCACAAACTTTCTTGAATGATTCAAAGGCATATTTTTCTTTTCTCGTGAGATGTGTGTTAAAAGTTTCATCAAGAACAATTTTTCGAATTTGGGGACCTATGAAGATACCTTCTTTTATTTTAGCTCGACTTAATGAAGGAAACTTTTCTGCAAGATATGGAAATGCCAAGGAATCCTTGTCTAGTGCTTTCACAAACTGCTTGAACAAACCGAGTTTAATATGCAAAGGTGGTAAATGGATTCTATCACTTTGCAGAAGTGGTTTGTGTTTGATGTTATGTTTTCCTTGCTCAATTTCATCTCTAGCAGGCCAGTGCTTGCGTACATAGTGTTCAGCTCTTGCTCTAGAGTCCCATAAGCACAAGAAGCAACAAAATTTAGTATAGCCTGGCTGAAGGCCAGTGAGCATGGCTATAACCTTGAAATCTGCGCAAACATGCCATTTATGGACTTCATAATGTATGCTTGCTAAAATTGTTTTTAAATTTTCATATGATTCTTTCATGGTTGTGCTGTAAGCTATAGGAACAGATGGCAGGGTGTTCCCACTGTGAAGCAAAACAGCTTTTATGCTTTCCTTGGATGCATCTAAGAAAAGTCGCCAGTTGGTGTTATCATATTGTATTTCCAGCTGTTCAAAAAGTTCAACAATGTCATTGCAGAAGCATAAATCATCTGTCAAAGTGAACAAAACATGCAAGTTTTGTGCACATTTTCTGTACAATGTTATTTTCACACCTTTTCTAAGAAGATTTCGTTCTTTAAGCCTTGATGCAAGAAGTTCACTTTTGTCTTTGGTTAAATGAAGATCTCTGCATAAGTCATTTAGAGCATCTTGAGAAAATAGTATTGGTTTATTATTGCTTTCTGAATTAGAAAATTCTACTGTTTCATCACTGTAATGTTCATCCCCACTGCTTGAACTCCACATTTCCTGATCAGGGGGTTTTGGTACAGGTAATTATTTTCAGTGGTCAACTGGGCGCATTGCTGATTGCAAATTTGGGTAAACAATGTGTTTCTTTTTTTTTTTGCTGTTGTACAGCCCGTATAGTCTTGCTGACAAAAATAGCAATCATTAGAATGATCTTTCTGCTCTCGCCAAATCATTGGCACACCAAACTTCATATGAACATTCATTTTTGCATACCATGCGCTCAATGTTTTCACACATGTAAGGCAACAGGCATGAGGATCCCATGACTTGTCTTGGTCTCCTATATCAAAATGAAAGTACGCCTTGTACAATTTCTTGATATGGTTGGTAATGCTGCGCCTTTCTTTAGCAAATGTTAATTCGCCACATATGTAGCAGAATTTGCTTGGATCATTTTTGCACTGTCTTGAAGTCATCGTCAAAGCCTATACTGCATCTAAAGAATAAAGACAAGAAAAAAAGTAAATTGTTTTATAAAGAAAAATAAGGATTCCATAATGTGAACATGTTAAGCCATTATAAACGCCCACTAGCAAGTTATTAGATTCTTTCGTACATAAAGTAAGGGGTTGATAAAATTTAATTTCTATTTTTTGCATTTAATTTAGTAAATTTTCAGAAAAGAATGTATAAAATGCTCCTTTATGTTTTTAAAACATTAAAATACACAATAATCCGGTCTTTATTGTAGTTTTTAGTTAAAAAATACTTTATTAAATGGATATCTATTTTTAACCCTCAGATTTTTTCCCGTGCCCTACAAATAAGGTTCTGAGGCAGGTTTTAGCTTCTTTTCCTTGATTTTTTTTAGCCTACATTAAAAAATGCCTTTCTTGACGAATACCATGGCTTTTCGGAAGGTGGTGAACACCAAACCATGTGCTACAGCATTATTTTTGACTTTTGAAAAAATTAGCCCTTGGTCTAGAAAATATTATGCTAAACAAGCTAGCTCTGTCATCTAGCTCTCTTAAGTCTGGAAAAATAGCTCATTTTGGCTGACTTTAGCAAATAAATGATTCAAATAATAATGTACATAATATGTGTATATTAAACTGTGTTTTTCTCTTAAGATTTATAATTTAATACACATAATATGTGACTGCAAAGTCGTCAGTAACCCATTTTTGACGTTTTTACTGAAATTTACGACTGTGGCAATTTTGCACAAATTATACCTAATTCAACAAAAAGAAAGCCAGAAATAAAATTTCCACGTTACTAGGTATACAAAAATTTCTGCAGATATCCTGTACTTTTTTTAGTGTTGCACAGTGTAATATTATAAACATTTGTATATTAAATATGAAATACTGTTTTACTAAATATGTACGACTGTTCATTTGGTTAATTACCGGGTTCCATACTTTATTTTGTAAAAAGAGAAAAACTAGATCTTAGTCATCTACAAAAAGTTTATTTTTGGTGCAATAATATTTTTTAATCGGTTTTAATATGGCGATAAAATAGCTGGCTAGTTATGTTTATATTATAACTTAATATTTAAAAAAAAATTTTAAACACCATTAATTAAAAATCTGTTTTAATGGAACATTTTGAAATAATAGAATTTTAATCTTTAAAAATCAATTAATTTTTAGGAAGTTTCTTTTTCTTGGCAATTCAACTGATAATAGTATATATTAATTAGAAAAAAAAAACGCTATTTTAAAAAGAACATAATATCAAATTTATATCAATGTTTTAATTGCAACTTCAAAGTAAGTTTTTGTTCAATACATGTATTTAAACTTTTAAAAAATAAACTCTAGTGTTTCATAATAAATAGTAATTTCAATCAATTTAAATATATTTTGTTCAAATTTAAAAAAATAAATAAATAGAGAGGGGGGCACGCACTAAAAAATACTTCCCCTCATATATTTTATGGAAACTGTAATTTATATATAATTTCATTTTAAAATGGATAAGTATCGAATATTTGAAAATGTGACCATTAGTTGATTTTTGCTAGATTTATTAACCACGGGTATGTTCATGTTCAGAATGCTACTACATGGGGATGCTATTTAAAAGCGTTGTTGGAATTTATTTTTGTTTAATCTTTCTTCTTTTCGTTTCCTCTTTCTTTTTCTTCATTTCTTATGATGATGATTGTTGTATTACATGATTGATTAGTACTTGCGGATTGGCTTGGGAAGTTCCCGCTTGTTTTTTGAAGATTGCAACATTCGATTGCAAAAGATTCGGCGTCCAATGATGTAGACGTGTGAACTTCTTCTCCGTCAATAAAGACATGAAAATTAGAAGTTAGAGATTTGCCATCCGATGATGCAGATGTGTGAACTTTGTCTCCGTCAATGAAGACGTTAAAATTGGAACAGTCTTAATGGAACTTTAAACCAGTTGATAATCAGGAAGTTGGAGAAACTCAAGTGTAGGTGATGTTTTTATCGTGACGTCATGACTCGATTATAAACTTGTCAAAGAAGATTTGTCAATAAAGACATAAAAATCCGAAATCTTCCAGTTTACTATAAAGAAGAATTGCTTGCTGTGCAGACGCCAAAGGTAGATAAACTCCACTGGACTGTGAAGTGAGATTCTGTCGTTAGAGAAGATATATCTACATGGACTTCCAAGCAACTTTGAACGAATGTTCGTGGTTATTTTTCGTCATCAACACAAACTTTAAGGATATGTTTACCATGAGAAAAAAGATATGACAGTCAAAGGGAAATAACTGTAGTCGAACTATTTCCATGAACAAGTAAAAGATATCAATGATCGACCTTTAAAAAAAGTATCTCAGTAAGTGTGTGCTTCTATCTATCTCTCTCTTTCCTCCTATCTTGCACTCTCTTTTTTTTATATAGTTACTTATGGTCGGTTGACCAGGCTAAAAGGACAAATTTTAGCAGTTACAGTCACAAGTGAACATTTTGCATCTTTTATTTTTTTTTAAACTTTCTTCTTTTTTTTCAATAAATTGTTTTGTCGTTTCCTGCTTCCTTCTTGTTCTATTGTATAATTTTAAGGACTTTGGTAACTATGATAACCGTCGTTGGGCATAGCGGCTAGTTATCCATACATTCAGCTAATTTATGCTACCAGCTAAATTTTGTAAGAAATTGTGCAAAAATAAGCAGATTCCTCATTGGTTGGTTTGACCGCCCACAATTTTGTTTGAACCTATCAGATTGATTGTTCTTACTAACTACCGAGGGTATTCTTGGCACTAAATTTATCTTTTCAGCCTGCCAGTTTTCACACAAACAACAGGTTGAATGGACGTACGAAAACTCACCAGAAGCTTGTAGCCTCAAAACGCCTTTGTCTCATTGAGACGCATTAATGCCCTAATGTGGAGCGAAATGTTATTATCATTTGCAAACAACAATGCCCTTATGATTGGCGACATATTATATTCTATACACATTATTGTGTTCTGTAAATTGATTGACTTTCATCATTACTTTTAATGTCTCTCAGAGACAAAATTAAGGTCTACATTTTGACCTATCATTTGTCTGCCATTCGGACGGTTATGCACAGTCCATGAGGACTACTGTACTCGCAGCATCCCTCTTTGGAAAGCATCACTTAACACATCGACCTGTTGCAGCTATTCTTCAAATAGCTTGGAGTATTGTATCCTGCATTATGCAAAGATAAACCATGAACTATTATCCTTTCCGGGTGTTACTAGCCCTGCTCGGCAGATAGCTAAAGATGACACATCTTTTGCAATTTGGATCTTTTTACTTTAATAAAATTTACGTTGAAGTTTAAAGATGAGCCTGTTGTTATTTCTGATCGTTTTCTTTCATTTTCCTAAGGGCAAAACCGAGGTGACAGATGATCTCACAATTTCTGATAGCGTCAATTATGTGTACATGATTTTCATCTCTCATTTTCATTATTTTCATTATTTTCATATGATGAAAACATTTTTTAATATTATTACTAGTTTATTTTGCCCTTCTTTTAAATGGCAAAAAAATTATATTGATAATATTATCCTATAATAAAGTTACATCATGTTGCATATATATATATATATATATATATAATTCGGCGGTGAATTTTGGAGGTACCTAACGAATAAACACCCCAACCTCACCATGTTAAGAACACCTTTCAAAATAGACACCCCCTAACTTTGTCAGCATACTGGAAAACCTATAAAAGTTATGTCGAATGTGAACGATGAGTTGGACGTAATGTAAAAAAAATATACCAAATTTAAATTTCCGTTTCATTTTACAACAACCGTAAAGCAGCATTCTTCACAAGTTTTCCCAGTTTTTGTTAATAAAATTTTATTTTTATAAAACCCAAATCTTTTTTATATATAAAAAGTACAATTGTTGAATTTTATTCTTTCGATTACTTTCGTTTTTTGGGGGTATAATAAAAAAGAAAGATTAAAACAGAACAAAATTTAAATTTCCGTTCCATTTTTACAACAACTGTAAAACAGGGCATTCTCCCCAAGTTTTACTCCATTGTACGTACAATATATATATATATATATATATATATTTTTTTTTAATGTCTTGATTAAACTAAAACAAGTACCAGTAATTCATTTGTTATTTTTATTTTTTTATTTTTATTTTTTTTTTTTACATTCACCCCAAACAAAGCATATTTCTACTTTGATGTAGGGGGTTACTATCAGGGACCTAAGTTCCAGGGTTACTATGTAGGGAGTTGAGCAGCAAGACGCCTTATCACATTACACTTGAACTTTTTCATGTCAGTACAGTTGGAGAAGCAGGAACCCAGAAAGGAATTACAAAGTCCTGCAGTTCTGGGGAAGAATCTATTAGAGTAATCTAGGGATCTCAACTGTGTAGGGGTGGGACTTTGCTGCTTGTCGGGTTTGTCGGGAATATTTTCGTCGAGGAGGGGTACAAGTGCTTGTAGTTCGTCAGAACATCCACCATTAAAATACTTGTAAAACAAGCAGAGGGATGCAACATTTCATCAGTGGGATAGGGGCTGAAGTTTAGATGACAGTTCAGGGCCTATTAGGTTGGCGACTCTCTTTTGGACCCTGTCTAGGAGTGAGAGACTAGTAGCAGATATACCAGCCCAAATGTGTCAACAGTACTCCATACATGGGCGAATGGTGGCTTTGTACAGGATACGTTCAGGCATAAGTAACTTTCTAGCACGATAGAGAGAGCCCACCTTTGCAGCAGCCTTAACAATGATCTCAATGTATCTATACCAACTCATGTTTCCTGTGAACATTAAGCCAAGGAGCTTGAACGAAGTGCTCTCAGGTAAAATATCTCTAGCCATAGCTATTGGTGGTTGGTAAGGTTTCATGGGAAAGGAAATAGCTTTGTCTGCTTAGGATTTCGGCCATTACCTTAGATATGTGCTCATTAGTTTTCCCCACGTGCCTGCTATAGAGCGTGGTGTCGTCTCAGAGACAATTTTATCAGGTAAGTCATTTATGAATATCAGAAATAATAAAGGTGCAAGGATTGATCCCTGAGGTACACCTGCATTTATATAAAGTTTTTTGGACATACGCCCATGGAGGACAACCTGGATTCCTCTCTCATTTAAGAAGGATCTAATTATGCTAAGCATTTGTCCAGTAATACCATAGGATTTTATTTTCATGAGAAGACCATCGTGCCATACCCTGTCAAAAGCCTTATCCATTGCTTGGTATAAACGTTCAGAGATTACAGTTAGAATATCTGCAGTAGAATGGGCTTGCCTAAATCCGTATTAGTGGTCTGACAGAAATTTAGCTGCTGTAAGGTCGTGGACTAGAGCTTGATTAATTAAGGATTCAAATATTTTGGCGAAAAGAGGGAGGAGGCTAATTGGGCGATAGTTTAATGGGTCAGTTCTTTCGCCAGAGTTTTTGTAAACTGATACCACAGAAGCAGTTTTCCAGCAGCCAGGAAAGCAAGATTCGTTAACGCATTTGTTAAAGCATTTAGAGAGAACAGGAGTGACCTCAGCGGAGTATATTTTTAATAGCACAGCTGGAATGATTTCAGGTTCACGTGCTTTTGAGGTGTCTAGGTTTTTTATAATATCATGTACTTGGGATGGCGTGATCTTTAGATCATCTAGCGTGATTTCTGTCCGCAGAGGAAAATCGGGGAGGGAATGGCTTGCTGGGTCCAAGGTAGAGTTTGAGACAAATGACAGGCAAGCATGTTAGCTTTCTCAGTTGCTGTGCAAAAAACCTCATGATTGTTTGATAGCGGAGGTATTGTCAATTTCCCATTATTTACTACACTGTTGTAGATTTTCCAGAAATCACGGGTTCCTAATTTTTGCGCTTCAATGCGTTTCCTGGTGGCTTCAGTATATTTACTCTTAGCTGTTGCTACTTCTTTCTTACAATTATTTCTAGCTTCTATATACTTTTGTCTGTTTGTACAGGACTTATGCTGGATAAATCTATGGTATGCATATTGCCTCTGAGCAATCGCAGCTGCGCATGTAGAAGTAACTGTTTAGGGAGAGTGAGGTTTACTATAGAACTTCCGTGTAGGAACATGTGCTTCAATTGCTGCTTTGAACCATTCAGTAGTCTCATTTGCGCAGTGTTCTGCTGGAAGAGAAAAGATATTTCCTCGTGAGGCATCTCTGATGTGATTTCTAATGGCTTCTCAATCAGCCTTATTGTACTACATTGTTGTTTTGAGCAATTGCTCTTCAAATTGGGGTCAAGAGTTTAGATAATGTCTATCATGATTACAGCATGATCAGCATTCTCGAGTGGGCAATGAGCATTTGTTACACAATCATCAGGAACAGTTGTTAGAAATAGATCCAAAAGTGAGGCTTGCTGGTCCTGGCGATCTGGGTCGGGAATGTAACTATCTGTGTCAGAGAATAGGATATAGCAAAGTTATGGATGATGCTACCAGCTGTGTCAGTGTAGTTAGAGAAGCCAAGCCAATTTCTGTGGTGAGTCACCAAATACATGTATTTGGTGCTAGTGTCAAGGGAGAGTGCTACATCTATGCTGTCGGAGACATGATTGATTAAAGTACAGTCCTGGGTTGATGGAGAGCAATAAAGAAAATACAGGTAGCTAACACTATGTTGTAAATTTAGTTTAAAGCACATGAAGGCCTGGTCACCTGATTTTAGTTTAGATTTCCTAGACATGGGGAAGGTGTTACGAATATAGACTCCAAGTCTGTTCCTGTTAAAGTCTCGGATATGTGGAAATGCAAACCTCAAGGAAGGAGGCATGAGTGTGTGTCTGGTTTGAACATTTTTTTTGATTGAGCTATCATTTCATTCTATTTTGTAGTTTCAGATCTAGATTGACGTGCATAGGTACCATCATGCAACACGAGTAGACCATCAGCCGGCTCCTCATCCACAAGAATGTGGTCTCGGGAACGCCCACAAGAGATGAGTACAGGGTGCCTTTCCATGCGTGACATGGCACTACAAATATCCTGATATTACACGACTGATGATAGAACAGCCGCTCTAACCGCTATCAAAGGGCTTCTGTACTGTGAGTTGGAAACATCAACCAGCAACTGTCAAACCGGTACCCTCAAACTTGTCCGACAGGAG
This sequence comes from Euprymna scolopes, assembly GCF_053919585.1. Lineage (NCBI taxonomy): Eukaryota > Metazoa > Mollusca > Cephalopoda > Sepiida > Sepiolidae > Euprymna > Euprymna scolopes. The sequence goes on along the minus strand of NC_136485.1, from coordinate 180,543,868 downwards.
TGGCCCAGTCCAATCATATTAGCATATATGGTAAATAAGCACCCGAACCCTATCTACTTCTTAAGCAGTTTAGGTTTGCAAACCGATGATTTGATCAAGTCTAGGAAGGTTGTTGTCCAGGAATGAGGAGGCCTCCCTCCCCTGTTTAGTGCCAAGACATATAAGGTCAGTGGCACAGGTTTACAAATTGTTTTCCTTATCTCAGATGGATGACCTAACCAGATCTACTGGCCCATCAGCACTGAGAGGGTTTTTCCTGCACCTGGTTGCATGGATAGTGTGGATTGATAGAGTTAGTATCAAAGAATTAGTATCTGCTTTGAAGTTATACTCCTCAGAATAGGATTAAGATTCGTTACGTTTTTAAAGGAGGTATGTATGAGTGTGGGGTGTACATTAAAGGTGAATATCTACTAATGTTAAGAAAAGATCAAATGTGGTTTGTGGGTTAGTGACCTAATTGGAATATTATAGTATAAGGGTTAGGGTGCATTTCGAAATGTGCTTTAGGTGTTAGTTTTCATAGTTGCTAGTTAATACAGATCGCTTATAATCTGGGCACAAACTGTGGCTATTAGTTATCTATTTTAAAGATATTCTTTAGAGTATAAATATGGGTTAAGCTAATGCATCCTTAGCAATAGAAATCTATAGATGTTTAGTATTTATCGATTTTGAAAAGGTCAGCCTACTAAAGTTTAGAACCGGAAGCTAAACCCTCCTCCCAAGGTACATGCAAAGTATGTGATTTTATATCAGCTTGGGGAGAAGAGCAATTTTTTTTTGTTCAGTTGAAACGGAAGAGATGATATACCTACAAAAATACAGCATTAATATACAATATACAGATATACAGGGATTTGGAGAGGATTTAAGAGTATAAGGATTTTTAATGTTTATCATGCAAAACAGACAGGAAGGCGTCTTGAAAGCAAAGCATTATCCCTTTAAAGCAGACATTTAGAAATAACATTTGTGCCAGTTATTTTAGTAACATATATCAGTAACAATATACATGTCACCAGTTTAGGCCTTATATTTAAACATTACACTTAGTCATAGAATGAGAAATTATGATTTCCAAAAAGAGGAAAGCAGTATAAGTAAATAAGAGCAGGAAAACAGGTTTGGTGAATAAGCAATAATTTAATTGCTTCCTAAGCAGTGGTTTGCACAATTTAGCAGTTTTTGTATCGTCTTGCTTTTATTTTTGGAGATATCTCATATTTTGTACTGTACTGTAATGCTTCCACTTCATCAAGATATTTCGGTCTGTCAGATCACTGCAAATCCTGTCTGGACAGCTGTTTTTGTTTTGGTTGTGATGTCACACAAGATCAATGAAAGTTCTGTCTTTGAGTGGGATCACTGTAGATTACATTGGATAACAATCGGATTGTAATCTGAAAGTTATCCAGTGGAATTGCCAAATGGAATTTGGCAATTGGATTAGTTCGGGATCACTCCGGAATTACAATCTTATCTCCCTCACCCAAAAAAATAATGGGCATAAATCAATAAGAAGCAACCCATGGCACTATAGCCCTTTATAGCTTCTTCCTTTTTTTGTTTACAAAGGAGTCACCACTTATCAAGGCCCAAAGGTCACTCGAGGATAATGGTTAATGAGTGTACAAAAGTCAATGACACAATATCCTAGTAATCGTTAGTAGTGGAAATTTGGTAAATTGGATTACTTAAGGGTGTGGCTCATCAAGAATTTGTTTATGTTGGACTTGAATATGATTAAATTGTAGTCAGCTGGAAAGCAGGGAAATGGAAGAGAGTTTCACAGGCATGCCGTTCTAAGAAAGCAGCTTTGTTCATGGAATCTACGTTTAGGATTAGGCACAGAAAAAGAGTAGGGGAAATTATTGATAGTGGTTTCAGCTAGACGAGTGTTTTTCATTAAAGTTTAGCGAGGGGGGGGCATAGATTGGAGCTCAGAGAGGCACCTTCCATGAAAATCGTGATAGAGTAAAGACAGGCTCCTAAAGACAAAATACTATTAAAAACCCGCCGAATATATGTCAACCTATGTCACGGTAACATATATTGCGCGAGTTTTAACAGTATTTTATCCAGTTTTTTATTTATAACACCTTTTCCCAAACTTACCGTGTTAAAGAGAGAGTCAGACGCCATCTTGAATTTTCCATTACATCGGTAAACACCGTATGTTTTTCGAGCTGAATAAACATGTTACATTGAATAAAAACACAAAAAATATATCCAGTTTGGTAGAAAAGTAACTTCTCTTGCCTTTGATAACATTTATTTGTTATATATTTGTTTTTTGACAACTTTTTCGAATCTATGTGTATAGTAATACAAACACATGATATACTTACAAGAATACAGCATTAATATACAATATAGATATACAGGGATTAGGAGAGGTTTTCGGGATATAAGGGATTGTAAGTTTTCATGCAAAGCAGACACAGGCAGGAGTCTTGGAAGCAAGTATTATCCCTTTTAAGCAGACATTTAGAAATAACATTTGTGGCTGTTATTTTAGTAGAATAACTCAGTAACAATAAAAATGTGGCCAGTATAGGCCTTGTATTTAAACATTACACTTAGTCATAGAATAAGAAATTATGATTTCCAAAAAGAGGAAAGCAGTATAAGTAAATAAGAGCAGGAAAATAGGTTTGGTGAATAAGCAATGACTTTATATTTTATATTAATAATTGCTTCCTAAACTGGTAATTAAAAGATGTTTGTTTACACCGAAAGTTGTGATTGTGCGTTGTATTCAGTTAGGGTTCATTTTTTTCAGCTTGTCATCAACACTGAGGGGTCTTTAATACTTATGGAAATTTGTATTTTAGTTAGTTTTGTATCTTAGGTGGAAAAGATTGAAAAATTAGATTTAAGTGCATTAGCATCAGTTTTAAAATAGTCTAGATCCGTCAAGTGAATAAAGGTAGTATGCAAGCAAAAATTTGCTCTTGTGGAAGAAATATAGATAGGGGAGTTGGGGCTCGTTGATCTAGTCAGGGATAAAGGCCAGACAAAGGCCGACTCAAGTAATTCTCACATATTGCAACTATTCCAGTGTTTCAGCACAATGTGTTAAAAAAAAATGACTCTTTACAGTCATTCACTCGCAGATGGGTTACCTAGTAAATTTACAAGTTCTACTGGGCAATCAAATTAGAAAAGGTAAGTAATGTGTCGGGGTTCAGACCATGCTCATAAGTGCACTCGCATGGTTAGCAAGTTAGCAACTTAAATAAAGTTCTACTGTCTTCTAACTAAATTAGCATAATTTTTTTTTTTTTTTTTAGCGATTCTTCTCTTACTATAGCCATGGTTTATTATTTAAGCTAGGTGAATAGACTATTTCGCTGTTTATAATTCTATTTTAAGTGGAGAAAATTATCAGTACAATATGCCTGGAAATGTAAAGAATTAAGATAGAAATTATATATTTGTTTGTTTCTTTTTCGTTTTGTGGTACTGGTCTATTTACTATAAAATGCCCGGAGATTGATATAAGAAAAACTTTGAATTATACTGGACTACTATTCACATCGTGGATATTATTTTCACGCAACGTTTTGGCTGATGTAATCTCCTTCCTTTGCCAGAGGTATTTTGTCAAATATGTGGAATTTCAAACTGAACATTTTACTTAATTCATGGGAGCAGATTATTGTTTTGTCAGCCATGCCAGGGTAGACGTGTTAAAATTACTAATTTGAAGTTTGTATTACAATCCACATAGGTACAAAAAAGTGGTCAAAAATTCAAATATATTACAAATAAATGTTCTTCCACCTTTCTGGAAACATTTTTTAACATTTTTACTCACTTTAAAACGTTTAATCAGTTCAAAATCATTGTCAAGCGCATGGTGGCAAAAACTGACACTCTAAATATTTAAAGTTCTGATATTACCTTAAACATAAAATTAAACAAAATACTGTTAGAAATCCACCCAAATTTTGAAACAGAAAGAAAGGCTGACGTACACAAATGAGGCCTCCATAGCAAAATACACACTGACTCCGATGTTGTACGCAACCTAGGGATCTTTCATAAATCTGAAAAGAAAAGAATTTTGGCGTGTGTGCCCTTGTTTTTTATTTTTATTATTATTTTGGTTTGTACTTTGCGCTTTTCGGATTATTTTGTTATGTTTTTGTTTTGTTTTTTCTTGATTTTTTTTTTTTTTTTTTTGCCGGACATTATAGTTATAGGTACAGGAAAATTGGTGCAAATCCAGATTAGCACTTGTGGCGATAAACACAAACCTTTATCACGATAACCTACCTGTCACGGAATGAAGATGGTTGTCAAACCGAGTTTTCATTTCAATGTCGTCGCTGTTTTTTCTCATATCGAAAAATAATGAAATTTTATTTGGTGCACTTATTGATCCGCACTATTTTTTTAAAATAGTATTTCAAGTTTAATTAAAGTTTTACGATATGTTTTTATTGAATTGTTAGGTGAAAGTACGGAATAGGTACACACACAACACCGTCCCGTCCCCCATGTTAAGAATGGCTTTCTAAATAATAACGCTATTTCAGTACGGATCAATGAGTACCTTTTTATTTTCTTGAATATAAAAAAACAAACCTACTCGACAAGAATACTACCGTTTTTGTTTTAATAATTATTTTTTATTCAAAAATGAATAAAAATTTTTAATTGTTCAAACATGTTTTTTTCCCAAAGCTTATTGAGAATTTTCCTGTTAATGATTACTATAATCTCCGGCAAAAAAAAAAAAAATAATCCAAGAAGCGTAAAGTTCAAGCCAAAATAAATAATAAAAAAAAAAGGCCACACACGCCAACAATTCTTTCCATTCTTTTCAAATTAATGAAAGATCCCTAGAAGCCGCTGACTACAACATCGGAACCGATGAGTATTTCGCTAGTATCGTAGCTCTCGTATAGTTGTAAATTATTGAATATGTCTATTATTAGATTTCTTTTTACCCTACGTGGTAGTAGGGTTTCAAAAATAAGTCTATAGACTCATTGATTTGCTCCCGGCCACGGAAATCTTTAGTAAAAGGCGAAAGATTTATCCGCAGTTCCTGACCGGAAACCAGAGTTGTTGATTAGTGCGGGCACTTTGCTGATACATATTCTACATATGACAATAAACCGGTGCGCTCCCGCTTTTAGCTTTTACTTTTATTAAAAACTCCACATTCAATAAATGTTACAAAACCTTATATAGAAACAATTATATATCTATTACAATAAGACTAATTGAAGAATGTAAGTAAAGAAATGTAGATATTATTGGAAAATGAAGTTTATGTATTTTTTTTAATTCACGTGATGATCTTTTTACTAGAAAAGTACGACCTTCACCTTGACGCTTCGTCTTTCGTAAGCATATATTTAGCCTTTATTTCGTAAGCATAACTTTTATATTCTTTCAACCACACGAACTACTGTGCTTAAAATATTTCCAGTGGTTTAATATCAATTTTATTTACAAAAGATATTTATACACACAGGCGAAATCACTCTTCCTTCTCGCTCGTCGGTTAGGGATTTTTACATATAACAAAATACTTTTTTTTTTTTTTTTTTTTTTGTAGATTTCCGTGTGTAGATCTGCAAACCGTTTCATGATATGAAGAAATTACTTTTTCGAAAAGTGGGTGATCACTTTTCCATGTAAATTTAACTTAAAACGAGCACTCGCTTTCTGGCCACCTGAGAGAGGGGGCATTTTTTGTATGTTTATTGGCTAAAAGGTTTTTTCGATTTATTTTTCTGTTTTCATCTTTCAATAAAGACACGAGGAAATTAAAAAAAAAAAGAAAAATCGGTATCTACTTTAAACCTCGTCTCACATTCGTATAGAAAAAATAGTTTTTTGTAGTTTTCGGTGTGCTTTAAAAGAATATGGTTTATTATTTTATTACATTTTCACCCCAAACAAGGCACATTGCCACTTTTTTTTTTTTTTTTTTTTTTTTTACACAGTGATCACCACTTATCAAGGCCCGGAAGCCACTCAGGGATAAGGGTTATTGCAAGTACATTACGTTAGTGTGGAGATTTGATGAAGTGTTTACTTAAGGGGGCGGTTCAGTTTCATTAGGAATTTGTTAACATTGGACTTGGAACACATCCAAGTTGTAGTCCGGTGGGAAGCAGGCAGACGGAACAGAGTTCCACAGGCGTGCAGTTCTAAGAAAGAAGCTTTGTTCATGGAATCCACGTTTTGATTTAGGCACAGATAAAGAGTGGGGGAAATTTTCACAGTGGATTCGGCTAGACTGGTGTTTTTCGTGAAAGATTGGCGAGGGGGGACCAGAGATTGGAGTTCAGACGAGCACCTGCCATGGAAATAACGATAAAACAAGGATAGGCTCGCAACGTCTCTTCTGTGGGAGAGAGGTTGCAGGGTAGAGAAAAGGGCATCCCCCACTAAGCCACGAAGTCTATTTTGTACTCTGTCAAGGCAGGATAGGCTGTTTTTTGCAGCTCCTGCCCAGATATGGCAACAGTATTCCATCCTTGGACGTACTTGGCTTTTATATAGATAGATTGGTGTAGGGGGCTACTATTAGGGAAACAGGCTACAGGGGTACTAGGTAGGGAGTTGGGCAGCAAGATGTCGGTTCACGTTACACTCGAACTTCTGCATGTCAGTACAGTTGGGAAGCAGAAACCTGGCAGGGAGTTCCAAAGTCTAGCGGTTCTGGAGAAGAAACTACGGAAGTAGAAGGCTCTCTTACATCTAGGGATCTCTACTGTGAAGGGGTGGGATTGTATTGCTTGTCGGGTTTGTCGGGGTATTTATGTAGAGGGGTTTACAAGTCCTTGCAGCTTGTCGGAACATTACAAGTACTTGTAGAACAGGCAGAAGGATGCTACATTGCGTCGATGAGACAGAGGCTGAAGCTTGGATCATAGTTCAGGACCTCTTAGGTTGGCGACTCTCTTTTGAACCTTGTCTAGGAGTGAGAGACTTGTAGCAGATACACCAGCCCAAATATGACAACAATACTCCATACATGGGCGAATGGTGGCCTTATAGAGATACAGGATACTTTCAGGGGTCAGTAGCTTTCTAGCACGGTAGAGAGAACCTACCTTTTTAACAGCGGTCCTGGCAATGCTCTCAATGTAATTGTTCCAACTCATGTTTCCTGTGAACGTTAGGCCGAGGAGTTTAAAAGATGTGCTTTCAGATGAAGAGTCTTTGGCCAGTGCTATTGGTGGTAGAGAAGTTTTCTTGTAGTTATTGAAGGAAACAAGTTTAGTCTTGGCAGCATTGAATGTGACCATCCATTTTTGTCCCCATTCCACTACAGATTGGAGGTCATCCTCTATTGTTTCTGCCATTTCTTTAGATATATGTTCATTTGTTTTCCTGTCATGTCTGTTATAGAACGTGGTGTCATCAGCATATATACCTATCTCACAGACAATTTTCTCAGGGAGATCATTTATGAATATTAGGAATAATAGAGGTCCAAGGATAGACCGCTGAGGCACTCCTGCATTTATATCATATTGTTTAGATGTACGGCCATCGAGGACAACCTGGATTTTTCTCTTATCTAAGAAGGATTTAATTATGTTAAGTATTCTTCCAATGATGCCATATGATCTGATTTTCCTGAGACCTTCGTGCCATACCCTGTAAAAAGCCTTAGATATATCTAGAGCGACCGTTCTACCCTCCCCTGCTTTGTCAAGTGAATGGTATATACGCTCGGAGATTACAGTTAGAATATCTGCTGCGGAACGGGCTTGCCTAAATCCATATTGTTTGTCAGTAAAAAGTTTAGCATCTGTAAGGTGATGGAGTAGAGCTTGGTTAATTATCGACTCAAATATTTTGGCAAAAAGTGGGAGGAGGCTAATGGGGCGGTAATTTGCTGGGTCAGTTCTTTCGCCAGAATTCTTGAAAAGTGGTACCACAGAAGCAGTTTTCCAGCAGGCAGGAAAGCAAGATTCATTAAGGCATTTATTGTAAAGTTTGGAGAGGATTGGAGATACTTCGGCTGAGCACTTTTTCAATAGCACAGCTGGGATGAGATCAGGTTCACATGCTTTTGCAGTGTCAACATTTTTTATAATGGCATGCACCTGAGAAGGGGTGATTTTCAGATCGTCAAGTGTGGCGTCTGTCCGCAAAAGAAAGTCTGGGAGAGGATGGTTAGCAGGGTCTAGTGTGGAGTTGGAGGCAAACTGACTGGCAAGCATGTTAGCCTTCTCGGTTGCTGAGCAAACAACTTCATGATTGTTGAATAGTGGGGGAATTATTGATTGCCCATTATTTACTACACTGTTGTAGATTTTCCAGAAGTCACGGGTTCCTAATTTCTGAATTTCGATGTGTTTTTGGATGGTTTCAGTAAATTCTCTCTTAGCTGTCGCTATTTCTTTCTTACAGTTACTTCTGGCTTCTATATACTTCTGTCTGTTTGAACTGGACTTATTTCGGTTAAATCTGTGGTATGCGTGCTGCCTTTGCACGATGGCAGCTGCACATGTGGAAGTAAACCATTGGGTATGGTGGGGCTTGCTATAAAATTTCCACATGGAGACATGTGCTTCAATTGCTGTTTTGAACCATTCAGTGGTCTCATTTGCGCACTGTTCAGCAGGAAGTGAAAAGTTATTTCGCCATGGGGCGTCTCTAATGAGATCCCTGATCTAAAAGTGATGCATATTGCTCTTGCTGGTCAGGGAAACGTAACCGTCTGTGATGGGGAATGAGATATAGAGAAGCTATGTGTTGTGGTACCAGTTGCGTCTGTGTAATTAGAGAATTCAAGCCAGTTACTGTGGTGGACATTGAAGTAACCAAATACATGCACTTGTGCGCTAGTGTTGAGGGAAAGTGCTGTATCTATGCTGTCAGTGACTTTGTTTATTAGGGTACAGTCCTGGGTCGAGGGAGAGCAATAGAGAAAATAAAAGTAACTAATGTTATGTTGCATGTTAAGTCTAAAGCACATAAAGGCTTGATCGTCCGATTCTAGTTTTCTTTCTCCAGTCAGGGGGGGGGGTGTTTCGAATATAAACTCCAAGCCCGTGCATATGTCTGTCAGAGTCCTTACGGCAGAGTGGGAGATATCCGAGCATGTTAAAGTAGTTTGAGGGAGTAGAGGAGTGTAGGTTAGTCTCACTTAGTGCTAAGATATCCGGGGTGTTTGTTAGGAGAAATGCTTCAATTTAAATTAGTTCTAAGCTCACGGATGTTAGTAAATGCAAGCCTCAAGGGAGGAGGCAATTTGGTTTTGTTTGAGTTTTGGTAACCGTTTCCATCGCAAATTTACCGTTTATTTTCCATTTCACAGCCCAGCCTTCGTTTACGCTACGCGCGAGCATAAAAAAGGCTGTTAAATGTGCCAAACTGCCTTGTCACAGTGTAGTATTGACGAAAATTTTAAATTAGATGAAAAACAAGTAGTTTTCCAAATAATAAACTATGTAATTCTATATGTTATCACGGGTGGCCATTTTGTATGCGCAAGCGTGCGCATATGGTCGACGCGTTATTGTTCTTAGATTGATAAATGAAAGGGGGTGTGCTTGTTTCCATCAAATGGTTCCAACGTGGGGGATCGATTTATTGTACTAGAAACTGTGCACACACGTAATTTATCAAAGAGTTTCCTGCTAACTGTAAATGTCGGGTGGCAAAACAATTAGAGGAAGATTAACTCTGGACGTGCCCTTCCCCCCCTAAAAAATAATTAAAATTATAAATGAGAGCAAAAAACAAGATGGGGGGGGGATTTGAATCCACCCCCACCCCCCACCCCCCTCAAAAAGAAAAAAAAATGCAAAAAAAAAAAAAAAACCTCCTACCCCCCCCACTTTAAAAAACAAATTAAACTTTCCTTGCGTTGACTATACTCTCCAATGGCAATCTCCCCACCCCCTATAATAAAATTTTGGAATCAAAAACGAAACTGGTTGACTTATTTTCAGAAACGAGGCAGGATTGACTTGTTTTTTACAGCGACAATTTTGAATGTGATATTCATTCCAAATGGACCCAAATAACCCTAAAAATGATTTTTAATTTAATTGTAAGTCTTCATTTGGTTTATCAGACCACAAATACCTAATATAATTTTTTTATTTATTCTATTTTCGTCCTAAACAAGGTACAGTGCCACTTTGATTGGGGGGGGGGAGTCTACTATCGAGGACATAAGTTGCAGGGATACTATGTAGGGAGTTGAGCAGCGTGATATCTGTTCACATTACACTTGAACTTCTGAATGTAAGTACAGTTGGGAAAGCAGGAACTCGGAAGGGAGTTCCAAAGTCTAACAGTTCTTGGAAAGAAACTATTAGAGAAGAAGGCTTTCTTACATCTAGGGATCTCCACTGTGTAGAGGTGGGATTTTGCTGCTTGTCGGGTTTGTCGGGGGGTATTTACGTTGAGGAGATACAAAGGCTTGTAGCTCGTTGGAGCATTCACCATTAAAATACTTGTAGAACAGGCAGAGAGATGCAGCATTACGTCGATGGAACAGAGGTTGAAGCTTAGATGACAGTTCAGAACCTATCAGGTTGGGGACTCTCTTCTGAACCCTAAGAGCGAGAGACTCATAGCAGATACACCAACTCAAATGTGACAACAGTACTCCATACATGGGCGAATGGTGACCTTGTAGAAATACAGGATACTTTCAGGTGTAAATATATCCTAATTTTGGTTTAAATAGCTTTATTAAAAAATTTTGTAAATATATAAACGCACTCCACATAAAAGAAAATAATCTTAGTTGCGAATAAATAATATAACTCATTATTATTTATTTATTTTAATAAAAAATATCATTTCAAAGATTAAAGTTGTGTAAATATATATAAAAACAAAAACAAAAAAAATGCATTCTTCATCACAAAAATCTGCTTGAACCTGCCAAGGTGAAGGTTAAACTGTGTTAACCGAAATCTGTCGTTTTCTTAGTGTAGTCAGCTGCGGTCCTTATTCCAAACTTCCTCCAAAGTTTTTATCAAACATAACTCAATCCGAAAACTGAGGAATATTTTAGCCTATATTTTGTGTGATTAAATTATATAGGGGAAAAAAAAACTTTAGGGAAATAAACGTTGATCACATCTAAGCTTAATCGATTTTTTTTTTTTCAATACAAATTTTTAGGTTTTATTTGACCAATCCGGATAAATGTCGGCCATTATTCATTGACACTGCCAGCTTGAGAGGAAGGCCATTGCAGAAAAAGGTAAATAATTTGAACTTTTTCACAGAATATTTCTGCATTGCTTGTACAGATTTACTCAGTAAAATTTAGTAACTAGTGACAACTAGGGCTATGACAACAGCATATTCTTTTCATTGTTTTGACTCTCGAGTCTATATCCGACACAGTTAGACACAATTAATCAACCGAGAACCACATCACTCTCCATAAAAACATATAAGATATCAATGCATATATGCCTAAGAATCAAAACAAGGAAAAGAATATGCTGATGTCATATTGTCATAGCCCTAGTGATAACAACCGAAATGTGATCGCACAAAATGAAAGTTGGGTTCCTGAAACAGAAAAATGCTTACTGATTTATTTGCATTTTATTTTCCTTAATTTTTTAATTTATATTTTACATTTTTATTTACTTTTTATTTTTTTATAAATTGTTGAATTATTTTTGTAATTGTCTCTATTTTTTAGTGTTATTTAAAAAAAGTTTGTTTTTGTAAATGCTTGCAAAATACGGGGGAAAAAATACCACAAAAAAAAATGGTAATTGCAAATAATAAAGACAATTTACAAAAAAAAAGGTTCTTTTTCAGAATTCCCTCATATTAGAAAACAAAAATAAAGAAAAATCTGTATGTTTGTTTTATAAAGAAAATCAAATATTATGAGTATAAAAGAGCAGTTATTTTGTTCGCCATTTTGAAAGCAAACGAACAACATCTTGAAATTTGGAATATAGACTTTTTTTCATTTATTGGTTATTCGGGACAGAGAGAAAATATTGTACATCAAAAAAATCACACAAATTAATGAAGTAGTTTTAAGTAAGAAAATAAAATTTTGTGGTTCAAAAAACTGCTACGATAGCACAATGTCATTTTGACAATAAGGGAAATAATTCCAAATAATTTAAACTGGCAAGGTTTTAGAAAGCCATTCTTAACATGGAGATATTGGAAAAACTCAAATTTGCTTAAAGATGATTTTCTTTATGAAAATAAAACTACTTGATTTTTGGAACACAATATTTTCTGTGTCACAGGTAAGTGCATCATACAGATTTTACTTTTTTTTTTATATATAGGGAGAATTATGAACAAGAGCCCTTTTGTTTTCAGGATCATAATATACTATTTCATTTAACGTCTGTTTTTCATGTAAGCATGTCTCTAATGCTGTTTAGAAATTGACTTCCAAACTAACCTATCTCTATATATATTATTCCTTAATTGGAATTCATTTTTGAGATGAGCATTATATATATTGATTTATTCTTATTTTGGACTATTATCCTCATATTTTTATTAGTTGTTGTTTTCATCTTTATTAGTTGTTGTTTTCATAACGTTTTGAACAACTGTTCCTCTGGTCTTCGTCGGGTGGTAACCATGACGGATAGGAACTTTGAATCTCCTAACTGCATTCTCAGCAATCACTGCCGTCCAGATCTTTATTTTTCTCTCTTTCCCTCATATCAATCTTTATCATTCTTTTTACATATTTTACTGACTATCTCTTGTGAACTGAACTTAATTATCTTAACTGGTGTATATCTATTAACCCAAGAACTTTCATCCATCTTTTCAAAATGACCATACCATCAAAATATCCTGCCTTACATGCCTCTCTTTACACTGTTCAAATTTAAGCTTTTCTTGAGCTCATCATATCTTAGCCGGTCTTTAAAACTCACATTATACATTGTACCATTCTCATATCCCTTCTCTCCATGCAACTCTCACTGGCAAGGTTTCAGTCCCATTATTGTTATACTGTGTACACATACCTGATAGACTTTCCCCTTGGTCAACAGCAGTAATCATCTGTTGGTTAGTAATGGCAGTTCTTGCATTCATACTAACATTGAATCCTTGCTGTGATCCAAAAATAACGATTTTCGGCAAGCTTTGCAATCAAAATATGCTTCCGCCACATCTGAGTTCTCTCTCATACATCATCATTGTCTTTCACTTCTTGAACACAAACTGATCATCATCTATTAATCTATCAGTAGTTTTATTGAACTTCTTGTGTACACACAGTGTTCAAGTACCATAAAAACATTAAATTTTACTTAAATCCTTTTCTGCGACTTGAGCAGAGGAATTTCCAATACAACAACCACTGATCATCACTTTTATTTTGATCACATTCACTCTCAGACTTTTATATTCCATAGCATTGCTCCAATCTTTAACTTAACAAGTAGGTCATTCATTGTTTCACAGGCAAGTACTAAACCATCAGCATACAGCATCTCTTCCGGACAACCTATATGAAAGTTAACAAGTAGATGTTTTATTGTTTCACAGGCAATCATTCAATTATCAATCTGTGATCTCTTCCAAACAACTTGTACAAAACTCCCAAGATGCTTTTACGACGTAAATGAAAAGCAATGAACTCAGTACAGAACCTTGATATATTCTTATGTGAATATTAAAGCTGTCATTAAATATGCTGTTAATTCTAACATAATGTTGAACATTTTCATACACTGTTTGAACAACCTTCACCAACTACTTGTCTGCTCCTAGTTTACACAATGTCCACCAGACAACTTCTCTTGTCAAATCTTTTTCCAGCTTACATCTCATAGCCTTCAAATTATTAAAAAAATATTATTAAAGTGCATCATCATGATGTAGGTCAGTCTTTCTTCATATTTCGATGCTTTTCAGTTTATCAAAACGTCTATTGTATTTTGCCACTTTAATATATACAGGGTTCACATTAACTTGAAAAGTCCTTGAATTTTTACTTTTACCTTGAGAAGGCCTTATTTCTATTATTACTTTAAAAAATCTTTGAAAATATGAAAAATGTCTTGAAAAGGCCTTGAAAATCATATTCTTTATGTCCAGTAAAAGTTTGTGTTGCAATATTAAAAATAAAATTGAAATAAATACTATTAAATTATTTTTTTAAGTATTAAGAATGAAATCAAAATACATTGTTCTGAAATTACATTGTATTTTTGTGGATACAAGAGTTATGCCCCTTTATCACAAAACTATCTGTTTTCTATATAATACCTGGTAGTTTTGTGATAAAGGGACATAACTTTTGTATCCACAATACCGAAAATTCAAAATTTAAAAGTAAAACGAACATAGTATAGACCAATCTACACTAAGGAAAATAATATTTAATTGCACTTGGTTGGTCAAATATAAGTGAGTCAGCGAATGTAAATGATTATCAACAAGTATATTGTTTTCTATGAAAATGACTTTTCTTGTCAATTATTACATCAATGTTTATATATCAAATTTTATTTGGAAAACATGAATTCTGTCTGAAGAAGGCCTTAAAAAACTAAAAAGCCTTGAAAAGTCCTTGAAAATGGACATTGAAAATTTGTATGAACCTTGATATAATACTTAAAATGGTTCTACTATCTATAGGTACCTCCAAAGCTCACCACATAATTAACCTCCCTCTATATATAACCTGATGTAACTTGTAAGTTAATATTATCATAATTTTTGTACCATTCAAAAGAAGCCTAAAATAAAATGCTAATGCTTTAAAATTGTTTTCAGTATACAAAAGTAATGAAAAGTTAAGACTAAAATCATATTTTCAATGCCTTAAAACAACATTTCTATGTAATAATCATTTTTAAGATGCAAACATACATGTGTTTAATAAATCTAAGAAAAATCAACTAATGGTAAAATTTTCATGAAATTTTCGATACTTATTGATTTTTGCATTAATTTATATTTAAAATACAGTTTTTGTAAAATAAGAGAGGAAATATTTTTTATGTGATCTTCTCCCTATATTGCATTTCATGAAATCCAAACAAAATGTATCATAATTGATCAACATTTTTATATTTTGTGAAGTTGAAGAATTAAAAAAAACACATTTTTTTATAGTCAATCAACCTATTGTTTTGTCATTTACCATGAAGTCATACATAAATAAATCCAATATTATGTTTGTAAAAAAAATAGTGTTTTTTTTCTTATTAATATATACCAAAGTCTGTTGAATTGCAAAGAAAAAAGTGAAGCATCCATGGTCCCCTGTGAGTGTACAGAGAATGAGGCATGAAAAATTATTTCTCCCCGCCCCCTCCTTTAGCCCCAAAAGTTCCCAGGGGACGTCAAATCCTGGTGAAAATAAACAAACGGTGCAGTTTTAGGCCTTAACATATGTAAATTTGAGTTCTGCATCATGCAAAAATGAAATGACTAAGGCCATCATTTGCCCCCCCCCTCCATTTAGCCCCAAATATCCCCAAGGCATTAACATATTTACATTTGAGTTCAGCACCATGCAAAACTGCTAAATAGACATACACAGAAAATTTTGGACAAATATGGTAAAATAGTTCCAAAAATGGAGTGTTTTTATTAGCACTAAAAGAGCCCCTGGGGCACACCCAGGAGTTATCGGAAAGTATAGATAAACAAAATTATATAGAAATCAGTTAGTTACAACTTTTCAGAAATTTTTATAAAAATCCAAGGCATCAATTTTTTTTAATAAGCACAAAAGTGTCAATTTTAGCCATTTTAACCGAAAGGCACCCTAGGAGGGCAACCAGAGTTTTCCTGGAAAATCCGTTCGGTTACATTTTTACTCATACCATGTTGAATGTTTGTGCAAAATTTCAAAAAATTCCAAGGTGTAGTTATTGAGAAAAGTTCAGACAAACAAACGGACGAACAGCGAAGGGTAAATTTACAGGTCCACCTCCTTTTGTTGGGGACCAAAAAAAACATTCTCAATAATAATTTATTTTTAAAAGATTTAAATTCAATTCTTCTGAAATGTTCAGTTTTCAACAGAATTTTGAGTAAATGGATCCTAATTTTTCAAAATATTTCATTATAATATAAAAATGACTATTGCCAACTGTAAAATTGACAGCAATTTCATAATTTATGATCGTATTTTTTGTCACTAGTGCCTATCATTTTAGCTGCTTTTTAATCCAAAACATGTGGAAACGTAATGTAAAACTATAAATATTGGCCGAGTGGATAAATAAATGCGTAAATATTTTAAAAGAATAAATTTATATTTTTTAATACATATATTTTTGTTGGAAAAAATTTTTATTCGTTTTCATTATGCTTTTCATCCATCTGTAAATAGACAATACCTAAAAACAGATTCATAACATACACACAAAATGATGTCACTGACTCTGTGTCGAACATTGGAGGTGTCAAAATATCAAACTATCAAATATATCCTAAACACCTTTCAGAGTGATTTCAAACACCGATATTGATTCATCATGAATTGGAAAAAATATATTGAGGACATTGCCAAGACTGCTGCAAAGAAGATTGGCTGTGTCTATCATGCTAGAAAATTATTTGTGCCAAAAAGTATCCTATATCGTGACAAAGTCACAGTTCATCCATGCATGGAGTATTGTTATCACTTCTTGGCTGGTGCAGTTATCGTCTCTCATTCATAGACAAGGTTCAAAAAAGAGTTTCAAATCTACTAGGTCTCACACTATCGGCCAAGCTCAAACCTCTGTATCATCCCTGCAGTGTTGCATCCTTGCATCTTTTTTACAAGTACTTTAATTGAATGTGTTCTGACGAGCTTATAGCACTTGTTCCTCCTTGACTTACATACTCCTGACTAACCCAACAAGCATCAAAATCCTACCCCTTTATTGTTGAAGTCTCTAGATGCTGGAAAGTCTTCTACTGTAATAATTTCTTCCCTCGGACTACTAGACTTCAGAATTCTCTATTTTTTGCTTTCCTGACTGTACTGACCTGCAGAAGTTTAAATGTAAACAGACATCTTGTTGTTTAACTTCTCATATTCCCCTGTTAGATGCAATCCCAATGTTTTAAATGGCAATATGCCTTTTTTGGGATGAAAATGAGTGCTAAAAAAAACAAAAAACTAATTGTTATTTTTTTTTTTTTTAATCTATTTCTTTTCTTTATTTTCAGGTTGACAAATTATAATCAAATGAATATCATTAGTTCACAACAACAAAAAATGTGTATTATTTGGATTATTATGACTCCTTTTCTCATCTTGAGTGTTATTTGCATGTTTTGATTAATGTAAACTCTGATTCCGCCAGGTGCATTGTCAAACTCAAAAATCTGCACAGAATTTCAAACAGAATTCTTTATTTAATCCACATAAATAGCATGCTCTCATTTTGTCAAGTCATAAGTATTTTTGTTGACCGCACTGAGAATTGAACCATCAAGCTCTAGAAGAATGTAACCTACACCTAAACCTGTGGTGTAGTGAATAAAGTACTTGGTGCAGGTTGAAAGTTGCTGTCCTCAGGCTGCATGACACTAAAAATACAATTGCGAATAGCTTAGAACTTCTACTCAATCATGGCTGAGAGGACAAGAGCATGCTACCCTCACAGATTAAACAAAGGGTTCTGTTTGAAATTCTGTACAGATTCCAAAATTCAACAGAAAGATCTCAAACTTTGACAAGATACATCTGAAGAAGTTCTGAGATTGCATCAACTGAAACGTTGTGCAAATGACACTCAAGATAAAAGCAGCAGTCCAAAGAATACAAATCATCATCTCAAACGTTCAGAAACAGCAACAACAAAAAACAGGCATTTTCTTTTATTTTCATTACACTTAAACAACAGGACATATTTATGATGATTTTAAGCAAATGATGATTAACTTTAGAATTGATTCATTAATTTGATAAACTTTATTCATAAATACCTAAATAATGTCTACTTAAACAGTCAAAACCTCTAAGTAATGTCATGGTTTGAAATCAGCCCATCATCATTTTAGCCATACTATTATTTATTCATATAGTTGAAATAAATTCAGTCATATTCAAAAGGTTGGCACACAATTTTTACAATATTTTTATTCAAAGTATTAAATTTAAATATTTATTCTGACTATATAAAATATTTTATTACTTTTTATAGAGATTTCAATATTTTTTTCTCTTCCAATCAAGAAAAAAATGGTGATATTTGTAGATTGTTTTCAAATTCGAAATTTTAGGAATTACAAAAAAATGATTAATTTTGATCATTTCTTATGAAATAGGGAAATTCTAATGATGGATTGTGATGTTTAAAAATCTTTTAGGATAAGGAATTTGTTTTTAAACCTCATGAATAAGTTTAATGTTCTGGAATAAAAACAGGAGTAATTCTAAAACCTTCCCTAGTTTAATTTACTCTTCCCCAAGAATTGGATTTCTTGTACAAAACAAATGAAAATGAGTAATTTGTAAATGTAAAGATTTGCTGTGTTAATTCTGTTTTGTTTGTTTTACATTTATAGAAATTTGATTTTATTCTGATGTAAATTTATGAAATAAAATTTATTTTTAAAAATGTATTTTGCTTCATATTATATATGTATATATATATATATATATATATATATATATATATATATATATATATATATATATTTTTTAAATGTGTTTTGCTTCATATTATTTGAAATACTGTTCTCATTTTGAATGTTATTTTCACGTTTCAGCTGATGTAACATTGACCTTCTTTTAGTATATCTTGTCGGACTTTGGAATTTGCATGGAATATCAAACAAAATCCTTTCTTTTGTTCCACCAGCTATGACCAGGTAGATACCCTAAGTATTTTATTTCAGTTGTATTTTTAGTATCATCTGCACTGAGATAATTAACTTTTACAACTGAATTTTACCAAGTATTGTATCTGCTATGCCACAAGTCCTTGCAGCTAATTCTAGTATGAATTTACATAGAAATCTTTTTGAATTGAAAGCCATGTTTAATTTTAGAAGAGTTTTCGGTGGGTAGCTAATCTGTATAAGTCTTGAACTGCAAGTTTTGCAGACTAAGAGCAAGATTCTTTCTTATGTGGACATGAAAAATTGTGTGAGTTCTAAAATATCCAGTATGTTTTATTGAGTTATTCCGGTTTCTGATTGGTTGCTAGCAGAGCAAGACTCCATTTGATTGGTCAGTTCCTATCACCAGTGTCTATAAATAGAGCCTTCCAATTTTATTGCAACAAATCTCATACACAGTTCTCAGCCATGATTTTTTCCATAGAGAGTTTGAGTCACTTCTGAATACTGTCCTGATGTCATATGGATTACGTATTCTTTGAATTTTTTCTGACAAACGCTTCATGTATGGTATTTTTTTCTTCAATTTTATAAAACTGCCTGACAAAATTCGGTAATTTTATTTAATTTTTCAATTCAAGAATATGAAAAACATGTTTAGCAATGTGTTATGTATCATCCGCTTTAACTTCATTACGATGGTCGCGTGATTGTCTTGTGTATGATGCAGTGAAAAGTTGTTAATTCAAAATGAATAGAACTGTAGAGGATAAATAGTGTTCTTGACTCCAACATCAAAATGAGACAACAAAATACTGAGTTACATATATATACAAAAAACACGTTTATTTAGAAACAATGGAAAATAACAAGAGCGCATGCATGTGTGTGTGTACACGTGTGAACAGGTATAGTTCTTAATAGTTCATTAATGTTGTTGAAGTTAATTGAATTGTTCATTGTAGTCCATTAATGTTTATGGAGAAATTAAGTCAGTGTTCGTATTTATAATTAGACAAGCAATGGATTACCGCAATAAGATTTGGCTTACACCAAAGGAGGATAGTTTTGATCGAGTCATGTCGCACGTATTTCAGGGAGTGACGCGTTCCAATCCCGATCGTGTTGAGGTGAAAAAAAGAGAGAGAAAGAAAGAAAACAGAAAAGGGAAGTGTGCCTTATGCGTGCCCTTCTAATCAAGGATGATAATCATGTTTATTATCATTCTACCTTTTGTGTCTGTGTGTTCATGCTGCAGACAAAACACTGTTATAGTAGTTGCAATAGTCTGCTATAGAACAAACTCTGGGATGATTTTTAAATTAACAATTTTTATTTGAGCTCATATATTATTTAGTTGACATATTGAGGGGAAGAGAAACGCCCATAGTTTGTTTTAACTATTCATTTTCAAGAGTCTATTTTCATGGGTCTATTGCGACTTCCTCCTGATCACATTCTCTTAACTTTTTCAATGATATTACTCTTATCTGATTTATAATTTCCTCACTTCTGTTCACACATTTTTTGAAACATCTGCCCTTGCCAAACATTCCTTGCCATCCTTGAATGCTTCTAAAGACATTACATTACACTAACTGAAATACTCAACATTTAAGTTGCAACAAATTTGTAGGTGGTTGACCACAAACACCCTATATCATAAAATAAAATGCAGAAAAATCTTTGATGTACGGATCCATGGTAGAACAAATAGATCATATTCCAAAAATCACCTAAATTGATTAAGTAATTTTATTTCTATAAAGAAAATCATTTTTTAACAATTTAGATGATTAATGAGAAATCGTACACATTACAAGGCTGATCTTTCAAGTTTGAATTACTGTGGAGTTATCTGACCTTGTTTCTTTAAGATGACAACACAAGACAGTCCCCTTTTAATTGATAAAATTTGATTTCCTTAGTTAAAAATAAAACTACTTGATCAATTTGTGCTTTTTGGAATATGATATTGCTATTTTGTTACCGTTACATACATCATGCACATTTTTTAATTTCTGTTTTTATAATAATATAAGAGGAATTCTGGACAAGAACTCATTTGCATTTTGGTTCACATCAAAAAGGCTTACCATATAAGGATAGAAACCGTAAATGCTATCATTAAACGGAAAAATTATATCTATAATTTCAAACTAAGTAGCCCCCACCCACCCCCACTCTCACTTGGAAAATTTTCTCTTTATTTAAAAATAGTTGTAGTTTTTGTCCAGAAATGCTTCTATGTTAAAAAATAAAGAAAATTTTGTATTGTTATTAGTTTTATGTTTAAATAAGAAAATGAAATTTTATGGGTATCTGAGGATTTATTGTCTCGCCCACAATTTTACAAAAAAAATGTCAAGAAACAAAGGGAGATAATTCAAACTTGTAAGATTTATGTGGTAATATCTCTGAATTCTCATTAATCACTTGCAAATGATTTTCTTTGTCAAACTTAAACTATTTAATCAAATTACGTAATCTTTGGAGTATGATATTTTCGTTTCATTATGATTTTTCTTTATTTTATTTTATTTTATACGTGGGGAATTCTGGAGTATAAATAGACAAAAGTATATAGACGCTAGAACTCATTGTAAGAGGAAAATAGCCACAACCAAAAGAAAGCACGTCGAAATAATCAGAAAATAATAGTAAATAAAGTAATTCCTTCACTATCTTACAACCAGGAGCTCACTTATTTGGGAACTGAAAAGGCTGAACTGCTTGCCCAGTAATTCGTCCCCCCCCCCAAACTCCACCCTTGACCCAACAAACAATTCCTTCCTAAATTTCTTTTGTGGGTGGAAGCCACACTTATGATCTGAAAATCGCCCCTTCTTATGTCTTCAATATCATAAAAAATTAGACACCTCTAAGGTATGTGCGCCTGATCTTATCACTTTTATACTAAATAAGAAATGCTCAGCTGGACTTTCCAAACTCAACAACTTGCTAAAACTTGCTTCCTTAATAACTGCAAAATTGTGCAAAAATAACTGCAGTGTGCAAAAATTCTGGTGAAAGAACTGACCCTGTCAATTATGGTCCTGTCAGTCTCCTCCTCCTCCTCCTCCTCCTCCTCGCTAAAATCTTTGAGTCATTAATCATTCAAACACTAATCTGACATCTCGCAGAAACTAATCTTCTCTCTGACCAACACTATGGATTTAAGTAATACAGTTCTACTGCAGGCATTTTAACTACATATACTATGCACGGGATAAAGTCAGGGAAGCCAGGACTGTAACCTTTGAGATAGTCTGACATGAAGGGCTCCTAATGAAAATTAAATCATACTGTATTACAGGACGAATACTATGATTTGATTCTTCTTAGACAGGAGAAAGATGCAGGTTTTCCTTGATGGACGTACATCCAAAACAGCATAATATTAATATGAGAGTACCTTGGGGATCAATCCATGGACCTCTATTATTCCTGATATTTATAAACGACCTCTCTGATAAAATTGTGTCTGAGATGGGTATATTTACCAATGATACAATGCTCTATAATATGCATAAGGGAAAAATGGATGTACACATATCTAAGACGTAGGGGAGGGGTGATTAATTTCCAAAAGATACTTCCCCTTAGTTAAAATTTTAATAATGATTATTCAAAGAGGAATTGTGGTTAACATAAATTTAGAAAATGCATTTATAAACTATGAAAACCCATCCCCAAGGGGAGAAGGAACCTTCCTCTGTCAGAGTAACAATGAGAGATTGGTTGAAGAAGAAAAGAGAAGCAGGCTTAAAGATCCATTGCTGGATCATGGTCTTGCAAGTCAAATTTCTACAGAATCGTGAATTGTAATTATTACTGGTAACGTGAAAACGATAATACATTATTGAGAATTATGAAGAAAATTCTATTAGAAGGAGGATGAAATCATATGTCTGGTCCTCAATATAAGACAAAGCATAATGAGCTTCGGTGACTCCATTCTGCTCAACCATTGAATCCATGGTATTAAGAAATTGACTCTCAAACTCGGGTTGAGATCGCTAAACCCGAAAATCGCCCAGACTTTGCCAATAGTACCATCCATTAGGATTTTAAGTCAGAAACCTGTGAATGATCAGATCTGTGTAATTTTTGAACGAATAATTCTTTTGTTTTATACAAAAGGGTCAATCATCGATGTGGTATTCTTTGGTGACGTCATCCATGGGACATCATTGGATGAGTAAGGGGTGCACTGTAGAGGTCCCTAGATACAAGAAATCCTTCTTCACTCAGACTGCCAGATTTGGGAATTCCCACCTTGTTACCTGCTTCTCTGACTGTACTGACATGCAGAAGATTAAATGTAATGTAAACCAACATTTCGCTCATTTCCTCAACATAAATGACCTCCCTAATAAAATAGTCTATGATACCATGCTCTATAAAGACACGGAGGAAAAACGAATGACTACATATCCAAGGCAATGTCGGACACCCTAGTGGATGATCTATATTGAAATGGACTCAAAAATGGATGGTAACGTTCAATGCTGCCAAAACTAAGCTTGTTTCCTTTAATAATTACAAGAAACCTTCTCAATCATCAATAACTATGGCTAAAGATACATTACCTGAAAGTACTTCCTACAAACTCCTCAGCTTAACGTTCACAGGGAACATGAGTTGGAACAGATACATCGAGAACATTGCCAAGGCTGCTGCAAAGAAGGTGGGCTCTCTCTACCATGCTAGAAAGTTACTTATGCTTGAAAGTATCCTGTACCTCTATAAGGCCACCATTCGCCCATGTATGGAGTATTGTTATCACATTTGGGCTGGTGCATCTGCTACTAGGCTCTCACTTCTGGACAAGGTTCAAAAGAGAGTCACTAACCTGATAGGTCCTGAACTGTCATCTAAGCTTCAACCTCTGTCCTATCGACGAAATGTTGAATCCCTCTGCCTGTTCTACAAGTATTTTAATGGTGGATGCTCCAACAAACTACAAGTCCTTGTACCTCTTCAACGTAAATACCCCTGACAAACCCAACAATCCTACCAAAAACCAGTCAGAGGATTAGTTGGCCAAACCTTGGTGAGATGACAAATAACTATGGAAGGCAGTAATTGCTGTGGATGTAGTTGAAGGATTCAACATTCCCATCCCGTCACAGTTAACCTGATGAAGGCCAGAGGAGTAATTGGCCGAAACATTGTGCAACAATTAGAAGATGAGGATAATAGTCCAAAAATAATTAAATAAAAATAAATTATCGAAATTTTTAATATTGAATTTCAATACAAAGAAATGGTCTCTACTTAATTATCATGTTACAGTAATGAATATATCCAAAAATTACGAAAAACTGTGAGGTAGGAAAAAATTATAAAGGAAACTTTTTGTTATGAAAATTAGCTAAATTAGATAAAATGTTTGGCTAAAAAAAAGCCGAAGAGTTCCAGGTGGGGTAAATAGCATATAGCTATTTACAAACAATCATAAGTATGAGTTTCTTGCCATGTTTTTAGCATAACTGAGTTATTTCCCTTGTTATTATGTCATGCATACCCATGAAATATGTCAACAGCTTTTTCAAGTGGTGGCCATTGTTGTGTGCGCATATTTTTGGCGTGCACTTCTGTGTACAACAATGGCCACCACTTTTGACATAAGGAAATACATTGCTTAATATCCGGAAATCTACTTGTCTACGGAAAATTTAAATGCGATATTCGTGTTTAGCATACTTAAAAACCTTCAAAGGTCGTCATTTTAAAGAAAAATGTTAAGATGGATACTAGATAAGTAGGCCGATACTATTTTCAGATAATAACTTTATTCATCCAAAATGATGGAGGTCTGAAACATACAATGATATTATGGTGACATGAGTATAACATAACAATTCAACTATCTGTTGGATAAATCTAAGATGTGCGCGAGCCTTTTCTAGTCTCACACAAAAACATGCGTTCACATCTCAAGCCATATTACTTGTCATATACATACGCGCACACAAACATACGCGCCCACGTCCACACATGCACATATATTCACGTTCGCGTACATACACTCACATTCACGTGTATACTCACACATACGCACACGTACGCACACAAGGACAACGTCACTTCCCCTTTCAAAGGAAATCCACACATGCGCAAAAGACCACTGGAAACAAGTATAAAAGCAAGAGACAAGCTGTTTTCAGCTTTTTCGGACCAGCTTCCGAGGTGAGTGGTCGGCGCACCAGCGTCCGGTGTTTCGGCTGGCGCGCGCACGCGCGTGCCTCACGCCACTTGCTACCATGAGGGGCAAAAGGCTAACAGACCGTATGTACACTTTATACACTTTCTCTCTCCATGAACTGGATTGACATTCTCACTCTTTCTCTATCTACTATTTGTGCCAGAGAACACCATCGCGTAGCTGACGGCTAACATGGCGCACAGTTTCTGATGTCAACCTTCTATCTTTTTCTTTGTCTACACGCTGGACTATCATTCCCATTTTCCACTACATCACTCACTTCTCTTCCCACGTGCGAACAAACGATAGTGACCCGAACGTGAGATGAACACACATTTCCTTTTCTTGCTACACCACCAGTCCCGCAACAAACAATAGTTACACCCGTGCGGATATGAACACGTGTTACACCTAAAACATTCACTTTTCAACAGTAAATAAACAGCCCGTTTATCTATTCCAGCAATTGAGTTTTTGTTTCATTCGTTTCATTATTTTTCTTTTGTAACGGGATTAGCATTTATATATCCTAGTCCTCTACAGATGCACTAATGGCTGGATTATGATTATGTAATACACTATCCTCTAGAAACCTTATTTCTTTTTCACCTTAACATTTAATTTATCTTTGTTATTAATGTTATAAATCTTTGTTACATTAATAAAGTAATTAAAAGAAATGTTTTCTTTTTCCTTGCATTTACTCGCATTTTTTATTTAATAAAAAAAATTAATCTTGTCCCATTTTACATTTTTTTTGTTTGTTTAAAATTACAATATTGAAAAAATATCCTCGAAAAAAAAACAAAAAACAAAAAAACAACAGTTTAGCATCCTAACTTCTCGTATCAAAAACTGAATTAATTTCATAATAGAATTAAGTTATATCTCCCACAGCACAATGATGACGATTGCAAAAGCGCCCAAAATGTTGTGAGAATAAAATTCACGATGAAAACAGTAGTCTGAATAATCCAAAGAATCCAAATTATCAATTCTCATCTAAAATATATCAGAAGCATAATATGATTTTACTGTCATTTTAGGAAATTTAATTACAAATTAAAATAATGGAATTTATTACTTTGTTGCTATTTTTATACGTTACGAAATTTATGGGAATTGGAATAGCGCTTTTTAAGCTTGCATAATTACCTCCCTTGCACCGTTGTTTTTATTGGCGTGAGCACTCCAGTGCCACTACTCCACTCTTTCTATATACGAGAGAATTGTCAGAAAATCAAAGTAATCTATCATTTTTTGGCGCTTATACAGTTTAGTCAAGACATTAAAAAAATGAAAAAAGCGAAAAAAAAAAAAGTTATATTGTACGTACTCGTTATAGTCTGAAGTTCTCTGAAAAAAATTTCACTTAATTTCATCAACTGGTTTTTATTTTACAATGGAAAAAAACAATTTGTTATGATACCGAGCAAAAGGTTCGATTTTTAGGAAGAAAAGCTAGTAATAAAGATGGGGAGGGAGTGTCAGCGTTTTAACTGGAGTTATCTCCCTTTGGCGAGTTCTACAAATTTCGTAATGGCTGACTTCAATGCGCTCTCATAAAAACGTGTTTTTCTGCTGTAAAATAAAAACTGCTCGATCAAATTAAATGAAATTTTTTTTTCGGAGATCTTCAGTCCAAAACAGATACGTACAATATAACCTTTTTTCGATATTTTCATTTTTTTAATGACTAAACTGTACAAGTACCCATTTTTCTTCCTATAAGCTTTTTAAGTATTGCTTGACGGTTTGAAGCATTCTTTCTCAGGCATCCCCATGTCAAGGAGAATATAGTGGAATAGTGATGTGGGTGATAGACGTTGATCTAAATCTCTCCCTAAATTCGCCAGAGATAAAAATGGCGCTTCCAACTATCAGAACGAAATTTCGGAAATCGTAATACTGAATTTCATATGAAAACAATGGTATCTACGTATTCCTCTGATTTTTAAGACGATTATATAAAAAATTACGAAAATCTATTATGGTAGAAAATTATTTATTAAAGAAAATAGAATTTGAAGAAAATAATCGTGTTTGCTTATGTAAGACACAGGAGAGTTCAAAAGGGAGGTAATTTTCCGTTTCGATTTATTTTATAAAAACAAGATGGCCGCAATTTTTCACCTGCTAACACGATCAAAATTGTTTTTTTAATAATTCAGTAATATTTAGTTAATTTCGATTGCATAATTTGGAAGCTAACATTGTAATTTAACAATGACAAAAACAAATTAGTAGAAACCATTGTTTTTTTTTATCTGAAAACTCAATTTATCGACTACAAAATTTCGTTTTATTAGTGTGGAAGTGCCATAAAAACTTCAGACAACATCCTAGAGGCTAAAAAAAGTTTTGGTGTTGTCAGAATAAATATGGGTGGGTATCCCAAATAAATTAAAAATAATAAACCTAAAGAAGGTTAACAAGAACGATCGAGTACTCGAGTGGACAATGCGCAGACTCATAAAAAAACAAAATATACACTTTTGAACCTTCATCATAAGTCTGTTGCAACGGGTTGAGACGTCTGAAGGTGCCAATCGACCGTACAACTATAAAAGCAAAAAGAATAACGGCAATAACAAAGAAGAATGACAGACACTGATATTCGTTTAAAGATGAGGGATATCATGTTTTATTTACCGAGAAAACAAAAGTGGTAAATTTGTACATACTGGAGATCGTATAATTAGGATCACTCCAAGTGAGACGGAATCAGTCGCTAGAAACTTGTGGCAGAACGTCAGAACAGATGGCTAGACGTCAGCAAGCACTGGAAAAGGTAGTTAAACATTAGTGGACACTGGAACAAGCTGCCAGGCGTCAGTCAATACTGGAACAGAGCAGTCAGACGTCAGTAAGCACTGGAACAGGTAGCCAAAGTCCGCAGGCTCTGGAATCTGGAGGTTGAAGGTTGCAGGAGGCGCTAGAGTAAGCTGGAGTTCACTGATTGTAGAGGATAGTCTTAAAAGGCAGGTAGGCAGTAGTAGTTTTCATACAGTTAGTTTGTGATAGTAGTTTGTAGAAGGTAGCCCTGAAAAGGGCTGTTTTGTTCGCAAGTTATGTCTGAAAAGGGCTGTTTGAACTACTCCTGCTACTGCTAATGACACCCATTAGCTGCTGGGCTCAAACGACTTGACTGGGTGTGTCATAATTGCAATTTGGGAGGCTTCCAGATTGAAAATTTTTGCCAAGGAGGTGCTTTCTTTCTGAAAGAGTGTTGATGTTACAGGAACGCTTTTGATAAACAAAATGACTAAACTGAACTCGTCACAATAAATGTCTGTTGTTTTTGTTTAATCGTGAAAAGTTAAGTTTTATGTTTCTTTTTTCTTATTTGTGATTAAAAAGGAAGTCATTAGCACACATGCTCATGACGTGTGGGTCACATAAATGTTTCTTCCATCGAGCGTAGTCATTGTTTACTAAAATGAAGGCAGTGATTCAACACACCATGACAAGGCCCTCTCCCTGGATAATTGATCATTATCAATTAGAAATAAACATATGTCTTGTATTTCTTTGGGGAGATAACTTTTCTCCCTATGTGAGTCTTCCCGGTTGGAGTTGGTGTATGCTTCTGTAGTTGACTCTGGCCTTTGTTGTGCTGGCTGCGATTGTGTGATTGTTGGGGTAGGTTTGGCTGCTGGGTGAATTGCGACATGTTCTGTTCTTTTAAATTCTAAAAGTTCCTTCGAATTTGTTCACACATTGACCATCCTTGGACATTGACCTTGGGGTCAGATACTGTTCCTGAATTTAGGCAAAACACTTTTCATACTATTCTCTCAAAATCAATTGTCTTTTTTCATAAAACAATATTATTATTAAATATTATTATCAATCCCAAATCTGCTAACTGAAGCTATTTTTCCTCGGTTTGGTTACATCATTGACCAAATAAATGGAGTCAGCAAAGCAACCGATTACAGCCCGGGAACATGTGAACATAATAAAAGCTCTAATTTAATTCTATTATAACTGTTATTCATGTAAAAACGACAACTACCACAGATGACTTAGAACAACCCACCCAGGTTCTACAAAAAAGGAGCACACAATATTAACTGCATACAATGGCTCAACTTGCAGCATGGTTCAGTTTGGACATAAAGATAAATGAACCACACTTAAATTTTTCGTGATTACAACAGAGGGACTTACAATAATAAGTTTATCCTCACTCAAAAACTTGGAGCTAATAAGCCTTCACTGCACAAACAGGGAAAACAAAGGTTCAATTAACTCTGTTGTCGAATTAAGAACTCTTACCCAAATCAGTTTGATCACATAGGACACTTCAAAAGTGACTATCACATAATCCTAAAGTCCAATCATCAACCAGTGATTCATGCATCCAGAAAATGTCCCATCCACTTGGGAAATGAGATCAAAGAGGAATTAAAGACTGGAAGCACAAGGCATTATTAAAAAGGTTAGCGAACCGACTGAATGCGTTAATATCATAGTTTATATTCGAAAAGAATGGAAAACTTTGCCTATTTTTACATCCAAAGGATCTGAATCGAGCGATCATGATATTCCATTGTAAGACCTGTACAATGGAAGAATTAGAACACAAGCTATCAGGTGCACAACGCTTTTCAAAGTTAGATGCTAAAAATGAATATTGATCCACTTGATACAGAATCATTGACGACTTTTCACTCATCATTTGGGAGATTGTATTTTCGAAGAATGCCATTTGGTCTGGTGATGTCCTAGGATGCTTTCATGTAGAAAATGGATAGGATACTGGAAAAATGCTCAGGTACAATTGGAGTGATTGACGATGTCATTGTCTATGGGAAGACAAAGAAAGAACACGATCGCAACCTGCACAATCTAATAAAAATAGGGCAAACCGAAGGGGTATGCTTTAACAGTGAAACCTGTTCAATAAATATGTTTTTTAGTGCTGTCTAGAACAAGGATGGAATAAAACCAGATCCAAGTAAAGTAGAAGTGAGAAAGCAACTACCTAGCCCTACCAACATCACAAATTTGCAAAGGGTGTTAAGAATTATCACCTACTTAGCACACTTTCTTTCTGCATATATCTGATTTGACCCATGAGAGGTCTACTAAAGAGAGAATTCGTATACCAATGAATTGCTAGTCACCAGAAAGCACTGCAGAAAATCAAAGACTTGATTTGCCAAGAAATGTCCCTCACCTATTTTTACCTGTTGAAAGAAACAAGTTTACAAGTGGATGCATCCAACAAAGGTTTAGGTGCAGTACTCCTGCAGAAAGGAAAACCATTGCATTAGGCTCGAAGACACTAATAGAAACAGAACAAAGATATGCAAACATTGAGCAAGAGCTTTTAGCTGTTGTCTTTTTGGCTGTGAGCGATTGAGTACATACATATATGGATGTAAAGTCCAAGTAGAAAGCAGTTGTAAGCCATTAGAAATTATCAGCTTAAAGAATTTAATTTCAGTTCCACTTCATTTGCAACATATGCTGCTATGCCTACAAGAATATGACTTGAGCATCATCTATCGCCCAGGCAAAGAGATAACCTTGGCAGACGGATTCTGCCAGTTACCAAACAAGAAAACCAATGAGGAAATTAACCTTTATATAAGAGTGGATTTTGTTCAATTTTCCACAGAAAAGCTGACACAAATACATCAAGCAACAAAAGTTGATCTCCTACACTGTGGGCCCTGTCGGTGGGGCATTAGAATACACCGACTGCCCCCCTGCAGAGGGTAAAAGTCCCTCAATGGGGGTCCTGGATATGACCTTAAACTATATCCAGTGGTGAGGCCCCAGCTTGTGGGCTTTGGGGAGTGTGGAGCCACCCTTTAATTACCATTGCTCCCAGGTCCACTTTGACCCAGAGTGATAGTATCTGTTAGGGTCCCAACTATGGGTTAAATAGAAAATGACTTGAAAACAAATATATTCTATTAAAAATTCTTCAAAATCTTTGGATTCGGCATTAAATAACCTGAAAAGGGTTGATATGCCGTAAAACAAACACCCAACCAACCAACCTACACTGTGAACTTAAGGAAACCATCCTGCAAGACTGGCCCGACACATTCAAGGAAATCAGCAAAAACTTGTGGCCATACTGGTCATATTGAGATGAGCTTGTCATCGAAAATGGTATGAAGAGCGGTCAGATAATTATACCTCAAGTGATGCAAATGGAAATATTACAAAAATTCCAGTAATCTCATCAGTGAATGGAAAAATGTAAATTAAAAGCCAAAAGCTGCCTTTTTTGGAGCAACATCCATCAGGATGCCAGCAAAACTGTACAAAAAGAGAAAACTCAATGTAGAATCCTTGAAACCATATGAAATTCCAGTAAGAATATAGCAAATAATAACCACAGATTTGTTTCAGATTGGAAGATCATGTTATATGCTGGTAGTTGACTACTATTCAAAATATCCCTTAGTGAGAAAATTAAAGGACTTCAGCAGTCAAGAAAGATCTTCGGAGAGCAGACAATGGACCTCGCTATAGCTCTACCCTGTTCAAGCAATTTGTAAAAGAGTGGGGATTTGAACACTACACATCATCTCCTAGATACCTTCAATCAAATGGTTTAGCAGAGCACTGCATACAAGCCATAAAATCTGCTATTAAAAATGCTGCCTTAAGTAACCATAACTTAGAATGTCATTGCTTTGTTTATGGTCCACTTCTATCAATCATGTAATTTCATTACATGGCGAATTACTATTCAACTGAAAGCTTGTAGGAAACTTACCAGTAAAGTGTCCAACAATTCGCCCCCCCCCCCCCAAAAAAAAGCAACGCTTGTATCAAAGACAGTCATACCAAAAGTCTCAACACAACCAGCACATCTGAGACCTACTGACTATACCAGAAGGACAACGTGTTCGAGTATAAGATCCGGATTGCAAGCAGCTGCCACACAGAGATATGTTAAACCCAGATCATACATAATGCAGACTTCATCTGGAAAATCGCTTCACAAAAACCACAAGTACCTGAAGGAAGATAGGTTCGTCACAATGATGAACTCAGAAGCATCTGCATCCCCACCTGTGATATCCCCAGCATCCCATGGAGAATCAGCAGTCGGTATAAATACAAATTACACCATGAAGCAAACCAACACTACCACAACCAACGGCAGATCTGTTCGAGATACACCCCACAAGACACCCTACACTTATCATGGGACTAAAAAAACATCCAGATCTGGTTGTGTAATAAGACCACCCAAAAGGTTCGATTATGATGAGGAGAGTCCCTAATTGAACCATCAGGCTACAGCTTTACATGTGTTGTAGTTCTTTTGTATTTTAATTGTTTTTGTGGTTTTGGAAAAAAACAAGGATGTAATAATATGAGTTATTCCCTCTAGATGCATCATCTATCTATATATATATATATATAAAAGCGAAAATGTATGTATGTATGTATGTGTGTGTGTTTGTATGTCTGAAAGCCCCATCCTTCGCCCGACAAATATCGAAAAATTGGCCAAAAACGTTAATTTTTTCACCCTGAAATAAGCACTTTTCTACAGGGGGGGGGGGTCAGCAGAAACCGACCTCTCATGACAAAATCGCTTCTACGCATGTGTCATACGACGTCGTAACCTGATTTAGTTTAAAGATTTAAAAAAATGAGCTAATTTTGTGTACGTGGTGTTAGGTCAGTTGGTTAGAGCACTGGGTCATTATCTAAACGTTTTGGGTTCGAATCGTGGTGTGAGATGTCTTCTTTTTTTTTTTTTCGATATTTTAAATTTTAATATTGAAGCAGAGTTATTTAAGCCATTTTTCACGTAATGTTCATTTTTCTGGTTTTTTTTACTTCGCTTATTCTTAAGTTTTCATTAACACCCCCCAACCCCGACCGACCGCAAACACCCAGGCAACGCCGGGTACCCACCGATTTTTAAAATTTTAATATTGAAACAGGCTTATTTAAGCCATTTGTCACATGTTTTTTTTGTTTTTATTTTTCAGATTTTTTTAAAGAAGTTTTAACGTTTGTTTTTCTGTTTTCTTTTTTGTTCTTGTTTTTCCGATTTTTACATTTACCATCGTTCGTTTGCCTTACGTTAGTTTTTTTTGTGTTTTCTTTCGATTTTTTAATTTTTATTTAATATTTAAAAATATTTACTTCGCTTATTCTTATGTTTTGATTACCCCCCTGCTTCATTTTTCAGATTTTTTGAAGAAGTTTTAACGTTCGTTTTTCTGTTTTCTTTTTTGTTTTTTTTTTTATTTCGCTTATTCTTATGTTTTGATTAACACCCCCCACCCCCACCCGAGCACACACACCTCCAAACACTCGGGCAACGCCAGGTACCACCCCCCTAGTCTATATATATAAAAGCAAAAATGTTTGTGTGTGTGTGTGTGTGTGTGTGTTTATGTCTCGTAAAGCTTTCCACACAGGCCACGGATTTTCACCACATAGGTATCATTTTAAAGCTCCAACCTTCGCGCGACAAATATCGAAAAATTGGCCAAAAACATTAATTCCTTCACCCTAAAATCATCAGTTTTGTACAGGGAGGGTGTAGCAAAAAATCGTTCCTTCATTTTGCCTTTTCCACGACTACTGCGACCATGACGTCATGTTTGACCTAGAAAACGTTCATGTTAGTTTAACATACTGGTTTTTTAAACGTTTCATTTTGTCAGTACTTAGTTGTTTGTCTCTTTGGCGTACACGTAACGTGTGGAATTTTTTTTTCTGCCTTACTCTCGAGATTTCGAGTTCAAGCCCACCTTCCGACCAAAACTTTTTTTTTTCTTTTCACCTCTAAACACCGGGGCTTTTTCTTACCCCCCACCCCTACACACACAACGTTGTTATCTTAAGATTGCATGTTTTTTTTCTGATTTTTTTTTGTTTTGGTTTTTCCGATTTTTTTAACAGGGTTATTACTTACCCCCTCCCCACACACACACACCCTTACAAACACCCGAGCAACACCGGGTACCCCCCGCTAGTCTAACATATAAAAGGCAAAATGTGTATGTGTTTCTATGTCTTGTAAAAACTTTCGACAGGAGCGATGGATCCGGATGAAATCAGTATTGTCTTAAAGCTCTATACTTTGGACGACAAATATCGAAAAATTGGCCAAAAACATTAATTTCTTCACTCTAAACTCGGCCGTTACAAGGAAGGGGTCACTTTTTTGTCAACATTTTTGCAAAGTCATCATACGCACTTGCAATGATTAGCCTTAATTTGAACAGCAGTGAAGTCATATGTCATGGTGGCCGTGGAGGTTAAGCACTATCTATCTATATATATATATATATATTTGTATATCCAGCAAAGGCTTTTTTTGCCGGTGTTCTCAGGGGGATTATTATGCCTTAGAACTTTTTATATATCCTCTACATCATAATATCTACAATTTGTGAAAGGACGTTGTGTCTAGATTTATTTAGATCGACTTTTATAAAATTTGTGCTATTCCGTTCTGTTGCATGTTTGTTGGTGTTTTTCGTATAAATAAAGTGAAACTAATCGAAATGAAGGCATTTCCTTGGCTTTCCTGCCAGGGATATCCAGAAAGCAATCAGCTTTGATCAATGCGGCAAAAACCCGTCATATCAGACAATTGCTATTCATTTAGACACTTCCCTTTTCATGGGGGAGCTGGTTTTCCTCCAACATCTTGGGGAAACAAAATAAAACCAAAAAAACTGCCCCGCAGCCAAAGTTAAGTGCAGGATTTCATACCCCTAGGGTGTGACATTTGACTTCATTAAATTTACGCATCTATGTGAACTCATTCACTTAACTTTTTAATCGTTTAATTTCAACCATTCTCACTTCTCTGCCTTCTTGTGGTAAGATGTCAGGCTTTTTTTTTTGCCTTCGCCTCAAGGCTACCTGCTTACCAAAATGTTTTTTGTTTTTTCTATTACACCTCCAAACACCCGGGCAATCCCGTCACCCCTCCTAGTCTATAACATAAATCTCAAAAGTTTGTTAGTGTATGTGTGTGTATGTTTGTATGTCGCACTAAAACTTTTGACACACACGACCAACACTCACAAAAATTACATCATTTGAAAGCTCAGTCTCTTGGACAACAAATATCCAAAAATTGGCCAAAAACATTCATTCTTTCACCATCAACTGGGCCACTTTCTATAAGAAGGGGTCATTTTTTCGGCAACATTTTTACAGAATCATTCACGCCTCGCGAAATCAGCATACGCATAAAACATGTTATTTTGAATGCCCATAACATCACAAGTCGCGTGGGTGACATGACTGTTTCCCTTTTTTTCACTTCCTTTTCCTCTTAGCGTTCCTGTCTGCTTACTACTTTTTTTTGTTTTTGTTTTTTTTGCACGCGTACTCGCTACTATTTTCATTTTTTTAAAGGGTTGGTTAATTTTTTTTTTTAGGGCTCGTTGATCAATTATTATATTTTTTTTTTTGTGCACAGGTACTTGCTGCTATTTTCATTTTTTTTAAGGTTCTGTTGATCAATACCCTTACTATAAAACCTCTCTGCAATGAGACAGAGGTTGGAATGTGGCTGATAGTGTGGGACATTAGATTCGAGACTTTTTTTGGACACTGACTATGAAGGAGAGACTAGTGGTAGATGCATCAGCCCAGATGTGATAACAATACTCCATACATGGGTGAATTGTGGCTTTGTAAAGATATAGGATACTCTTCTGGTGTGATTAATTTTATAGCACAGTAAAGGGAGCCCACCTTCCTTGCAGCAGCCTTTGCAATATTCTCAATGGCGCTTGTAGTCATTTGCAAGCCGTCTGTGCACAAGTGTCATGCGTTGAATGAAATTAAATTTACTAGCAAAAATAAAGTACAAGAAGTCGTAAAAATACATGTGTACATCTATATACAGCCAGAATGTTTATTTGAGATGACTTTAAACTTGGATATGGTAGACATCATCACTACTTCTAGGAGGCTGTTCCATGGAGCAGAAGTATTGAGTCCTATGGAAACAACAGTTTAGCATTTGGGTGAAAAACTCCTCGAAAGATAGATTTGAATTCTTGTTGGTGATGTGTTATATATTCGCTGTGGTCAGTCGTTCCAATGCGCTTTTCAGTCTTTATAATTAAATCTACTTTTCTCTACGAGATACTTATGACAGCGAATAAAACACAACA
Organism: Euprymna scolopes; assembly: GCF_053919585.1. NCBI lineage: Eukaryota > Metazoa > Mollusca > Cephalopoda > Sepiida > Sepiolidae > Euprymna > Euprymna scolopes. Next base: position 180,507,760 of record NC_136485.1, on the reverse strand, counting down.
TAACTGATCTATAAAAGAATATTTTGTTTCTTTCACACTGACAACAGTTTTGGATTTAGTTATGACGGGTGTTTGACATCCATGAAGATGCGTGGGGGGTGGTGTGGATGTTTTGGTGTTGAAAAAGGTGTCAGCTTGTTCTCTGCCTCTGATTAGCTTTTTGTTTGTGTCAATTTATATAAACATTCTTTTACCCTGGAATGTTTAATATTTCCCATTGTCTATTGCTTAATATTTCCTTTGACCGATATCCTCTTACATATTCTGGGCCAAATTATGCATTCCAATAGACAATGGTGTAAAGACTCACATTCCTTACATGGAATGGATCTGCCTCTCTTCCTGGGGTTACATGCCAAATATCCAACAGATGTTGTATGCCAGAATCCAGTACTCTCACATCCTCTGCTGTTCAAGCAAAGATAAGTGGCCAACTATTGTCAAGGGTGACCCAAAGAATACTTTCTCATTAGCTACTACATTGAGATGCAGGTGAGGGCGCCACTCCATTTCTATAATGCTGAGTATTTAGCAAGATCGTATCAAGTATTATTTTTAAGTCTTTGGTAAAACCTAGATAACTTGTGTGAGCCAGATCTCATCTCTTCTATACTGTTAAAAAATGCTCTGGCGAGGTTAGCATATTTCTCTCCAAATTCTTCAACAAATCTTGCTTTCCTGATTGCTGGAAAATGGCTTCTGTTGTATCAGTTTTCAAGAATTCTGGCAAAAGAACTGACCCTTTTAATTATCACCCGATTAACCTCCTCTTTCTCTTTGCCAAAATCTTTGAGTCCTTAATAAATTAAGCATTAATCTACAATTTTATCTCCTATATAATATTTTGATTGCAGAAATTTCCCTTTGGACCAATGTATTGTAGGTTTGCAACAACAGATGCCACATACAAATTTATTATGTCTAGACTTTTAGCCACTATCTTATGTAACTTTAGAACAACATTTTAGACACATTTAATCATTATAAGAAAATCCTACATTTCATCCTAGGAGCAACAGCATCAAAATCATAACCATCTTTACAGGAAGTAGTTCTTATTTTTCCCTCTATATGTGAAGTCCTCCTACTGCTTCCAGTCATCACCCAGAGGAATACTGCACTTTCTACAAATATAGAGTTTCATCCATCGTAACTTGATCATAAACACATAGGCATACCATTAGCTTTCCCTTTCCCAACTAATAAATAATGTCATCCCAGCCATATTCCACCTAAGCTGACGGTTGAGACCTGACATTCTTTTATTCCGGAATGAATGTATTGCCTACACAAACGAACACTTCAACAATTCTCCAAAATGGTGTTGCTCTCTACAGGAGACCAGACCAATCACAGAGACCATAGATTTTATTAATAAGACAAATGTTTTGCAACATCTGGAGACAAGTTTATAAGACAAAAATTCTTTGAATTTTGTATTTAATATATATATATATATTTTTTTTACATGGAGTTCACCACTTATCAAGGCCCAATGGCTACTCGGGGATAAGGGTTATTGTGTGTACAGTAATCAAAGGGATAGTGTAGCAATAGTATTGGAGAATTGGTAAGGTGTCATTACTTAGGGGGGGGCGGTTCATCAGGAATTTGTTTGTGTTGGACTTGAAGACATCCAGGTTGAAGTCGGGAGGGAAACAGGCAAGCGGAACAGAGTTCCACAGGCGTGCAGTTCTAAAAAAGAAGCTTTGTTCGTGGAATCTACGTTTTGATTTAGGCACAGATAAGGAGTGGGGAAAATTATTGACGGTGGTTTCAACTAGTCGGGTGCTTTTTGAAAAAGATTGGCGAGGCGGGACCAGAGAATGGAGCTCAGACGAGCACTTGCCATGGAAATAACGATAGAACAATGACAGGCTTGCTACATCTCTTCTGTGGGAAAGAGGTTGCAGGGTAGAGAAAAGGGCATCTCCCACTAAGCCACGAAGTCTATTTTGTACTCTGTCAAGGCAGGATAGGCTGTTTTTAGCAGCTCCCGCCCAGATGTGGCAGCAGTACTCCATCTTTGGACGTACTTGGCTCTTATATAGAGAGAGAATTGCATCAGCAGTAAGATATCTTCTGGAGCGGTAGAAGGATCCCACCATTTTCCCAGCAACCCTGGCCAGAGACTTGATGTATGTGTTCCATTTAAGATCAGGATAAAGGTCAAACCCAGGAGCTTATCAAAACACGGGGCCTCCCCTAGACGAGAGCCATCCATTTCAATTGATGCCAGTTGGGGATCAGAGCGTTTATGATGTAGAGATAGGAGCTTGGTTTTAGATGCATTAAAGGTAACCAGCCACTTCTTTCTCCACTGTACCACGCGCTCAAGATCAGAGGAGAGAGAATCAGAGAGAACATCATCATTTACGGCCTTTGCTGTGTTGCCATAGATGGTCGTGTCATCAGCATAGATGTCAACGAAAGATTTTAGTATGTGTTTTGGGAGATCATTGATGTAGATCAAGAAGAGAGTTGGGCCCAGTATGGACCCCTAAGGGACTCCAGCATTAATACTGTGGGCCTCCGATTTCTGCCCATCAACCACTACTTTTATGAGCCTATCTGAGAGAAATGATTTAATGATCGAGAAAACATTTTCAGTTATACCGTAGCTGGAAATCTTGTGTAGTAGGCCTTTATGCCAAACCTTATCAAAGGCCTTTGATATGTCGAGAGCAATTGCCCTAGAAAGGAAGCCTTTGTCGAGAGATTCGCTAATCCTATGAGATATAACCGTTAGCACATCTGCTGTAGATCTAGCAGAACGGAAACCATATTGCGTGTCGCTAAGAAGGTTATTTCTGCTGAGGTGGTTGACTACTTCTCTATTCATTGTGGATTCCAGCAACTTACTCATGACACTTACTACAAGTATTTTAATGGTGAATGCTCTGGCAAACTGCAGACACATGTGCCCCCACGACGTAGACACTCTCGAAAAATCCGACAGGCAGCTAAATCCCACCCCTTCACAGTAGAGATCCCTTGATGTAAAATATCTTTTTACTCCAGTAGTTTCTTCTCCAGAACTGCTAGACTCTGGAATTCCATTCCAGGTCCCTGCTTCCCTAACTGTACTGACATGCAGAAGTTCAAGTGTAACGTGAACCGACATCTTGCTGCCCAAATCCCAACATAGTACCCCAGTAGTTGTTGCCCCTGATGGTAGCTCCCTACATCAAAGTGGCAATGTGCCTTGTTTGGGGTGAAAATGTAATAAAAATTAAAAAAATAAAAATGTTTTGTTTATATTAATCGTTGATGATGTTACTAAATAATGTTTTGTGACACATCGACACGTTTATAAGCCAATAATTCTTTTTATTTTTTACAGTAGGATTGACTAAAATTATTTTTTTATATGCTAAATCTTTTCTGTATCAATAAATTGTAGATGTTGTTAATATTTTCCGACACATGTTATGAGCCAAAAATTCTTTTTCTAAATAAATTGACAGTTTAAACTTCAAAGTCTCCTTCTGTGTTATTTTGAAGCCTTAAAGGTGTCTATATTTATTTATTATTAACAAAGTCTGTGCATGTGTATGTGATACAAATGAATCGAATACTTGCGTTAACCAGATGGAGCCACGGCAACACGCGGCCTGGCGGGTGCAGCTAGTAGATAATAAACTTCTTTCTGACTGATACAATGGATTTAGGCAAGCTCAGTCTACTGCAAATATTGTAATTGTAATCTTCAAACGTATATCCAACACATTGGATAAGGCAGAGGAGGCTAGGGCAGTAGCCCTGGATATATCTAAAGCCTTTGACAGAGTCTGGCACAAGAATCTTCTCATCTAAATTAAATCATATGGTATTACTGAATGAATACTTAATATAATCAAATCCTTCTTAGACAAAAGAAAAGTTCAGGTCGTCATCGATGCCTCACTTTGATATTCCCTTATAACGCTGAATGTTTAGTAAGAGAGTATCAAGTACTATTCTTTTTAAGTCTTTTGTATTATTTGAGTGAGAAGGCAATCATGCATAAATCAATACTCATGATGCATTTAGCATTATTTTTAAGTGTTAGACATCTTTCGTGGTCCGTTCACTGTATAATGACATCTTTTTGGTTTTTAATCATCTTCCATTCAATACAAAACAAGAGTTAATAAACGTCGTTCATCTTAACAATTTAAACCTGTGAAAAGAAGTCACATGTAAGGTAAAAAAAAGAAAAATTAATTTTGTGAAATTTTTACTTGAAACAACTATTCTGATTGGCTAAAAAATCACTGACCTTTCCATAGTCTTCATTTCACACGTGTAAAAAGATCTGCTAGAACTTTTTATTTTTTTTTTACAAAAATATTTAATATTAATATTTGTCGAAATTATAGATGGCATTTACCCCGCCCTCTGTATTTTAAAAACTTTTCAACAGTAACAAATTTGATAGAACTCCAAAATTCAATAAATTTTATTTTTTACTTATGATTATTTTTTCGGCTTGATCATTTTTCATAATTTTTGTAATTTTGACATGACATGTAAATACATAATCATGTTTTTATCTAAAATACATTTATTTGAAATTGAATTATCTATATATATAAAAGGCAAAATGTGTGTGACCATTTTGTGTATATCTCGCAAAGGTTTCTTTCGCACACACTACCGGGAGGGTGGGGGTGGGTTTTACGATCGCTTAGAACTGTTTAGATAATAATATCTACGATTTGGGAACACAGGTCACCTCTACATTTATTTATGTCGACTTTTATGAGATTCGCGCTATTTCGCTCTGTCCCCTGTTTGGCCTGCTTTTTAGTATAAATAAAGTGAAACTAAATTCAAACCGTGCAGTTCTCTGCATCGCGCCAGGAAACGTTCAGAAGCAATCAGCTTTCATTAATGTGGGGACAAACTCCTCTTATATCAGACAATTGCTATTCAATCTGGACAATGGGGAGCTGGTTTCCCCCTCCCCAACATCTGTTGGGGAAAAAACAGTCAAATTTGTGTTAGCAAAAGTTAACTGCGTGACTTCTATTTGACCTCATTAATTAGGTCAAATAGAAGCAGCAGAGTTAACTTTTATTGCGGCCACCTGTTTTTAATACTTAAATAAATTCAAACTTGTTTCCATTGTATGTCGCGGTGGCCCAGTGGTTAACGTCGCACGTTTTTTTTTTTTTTCACACTTTAATTTACAGCTTTGCCTCAAGGGTTCGAGTTCGATCCTCATACTCACCTACAAAAACCTTTTTTATTTTATTTTACCCCCCCCCTCCCCACCGGAGTTTTGATTTACCCAAAACCACACACACCTCCAAACACCCGGGCAATGCCGGTTACCCCCCGCTAGTATTACATAAGAACCAAAAAATTGAATTTTGTATCAGTTTTATAATTTGTACAAATAGTTTGCAGGACAAGTACTGGCAGATAATTGCTCCACATAGCAGACATCAATAGAGTCTTGGCATCATAAAAAGATAATGTGCATGTTTCAGGGCCTCCCTCTCATTGGCTGTTTTGTACACCGGCTCCTTTCATTGAATCATCTACCTAATGCCACATTAGTGTTGATGACATGAACTGGCAAAATAACCTTTTTGCTATTCATATTCAAGATGTGTTAATTGCACGGACATGATTAACATTTAATTCTACATTTATTGTTCTTCTCATTTTTCAACGATTTTCTTAAGCCAGATCCAGTGATTTGCCTTTTCAACCCCCACCAATTTTTTAAAACCTCAAATAAGGCCTATTGCCACTTGGTCATATGGGATTACTATTTGGGATCATGTCTACAAGGGATTGTGGGGAGTTGAGTAGCAAGTTGTTTGTACGCATTACATTAAAACTTCTACATGTCAGTACAGTTAGGAAAGCAGGAAACAGGGAGGGAGTTCCAAAGTCTGGCAACTCCAGAGAAGAAATTATTAGAGTATGAACCTCAATAGTAAAAGAATGGGATTTTGCTACTCGTCGAGTTAGTTGGCTATATTTACACTGAAGGGACACAAATGCTGAGTTTATCCGAACGCATTCCATTAAAATACTTGTAACACAGACACAGGGATTTAATTGCTGCGATGGGATAGAGGATGGAGCTTGGCCAATAGTGAGGTATTATTGAACCCTGTCTAAGAGGAAGAAACTAGTGGTAGAGGCACCAGCCCAGATGTGTCAACACCACTCCATGCATGGACGAATGATGGTTTTGTAGAGATAGAAGATACTAAGATAGTCTCAGGTGTGAGTAATTTCCTAGCATGGTAGAAAGAACCCACCAATGTTCTCAGTATATTTGTTTCAATTCATGTTGTCTGTGAATGTAAAACTAAGAAGTTCGACTGTTGCTTGGATCTCTTATTTTGGAATGTCTAAGAAAAAAATTAATTGCATTTCAACAACTCACAAAAAATAAAGAAAAACTATAAAAGAAAAAACAAGAAAATTTTTTTGAAAATATGTAATTACAAGATTTTATTTCTTTCAGTTTCTGGTCTTATTTTCCAGTTGTTTGCTGAAAAAGGCAGCAGACACTAAAAAGGATGAGGAGTTGGCGTGATGGAGAGAAGATGGAGAAAATAACATTGGAATTATCGATAACAGCTAAATGATGCTGGCAGCAGGAAATGCATATGGAATTGAATTCCTCTAAGAAAAAAAAAAACAAACAAAAAAACAAATGCCCTAAAAAAGCTCTTCTATTGGAGGGACAAACAAGAGACATCTCCCCGGACTGTACAGTAAAGAGAATGGAAAATAATGGAAAAGAGATAAAAATGGCAGAGCTGGCCAAATGGTGTGGTGGTGTATTGCCTGGGTGGAAATGCTACGAACCTAAAAATAGCAGTGATGGATGGGGGGGGGGGAATGCAATCTAGGTGTTTTGAATAAAAAGAAAAGGACTAAAAAATAGATGATTCTAAAGAGAGAAGAAACTGATTTGTATAGAAATATGAACAATGGGTTTTTGCATTGTATTTGTTAAGTATGCATGTTTGTTTTTTGTTTTTTCTTAAGGGAGGGGTAATTATTTGTTTAAGGATGGAAAAAAGGAGAAGATTTTCTTTTGAAAAGATAATGCCAAGTGGGAAAAGAATGTGAATAGTAATTGAAGATGAGACAAGTGAGGAGGAGGGGGATATGAGGTTCTCCTTTTTTGGGGGTAACATTAAAAAAAAAAAACTTTTCCGACTAAAACTGATAACAGAAAAAAGAACAACCAAAAGGAAGAAAAAAAAAAAAGAAAAAAAAAAAAAGGAAAATGTAGAAATCAAAAAGATTAAAGAATTAAAAAAAAAAAAAAAATAAGGTCCACACACATGCAAATAAATGCTTCACAGGAGAAGTTCTCATTTCACGATTACATAAAAAAAGTGTAAAGAAAAAACAAAACATTTTTTGTAACTATAGAGAAAGAGAGGGAATTAGAAATAGAAATTACATAATTCTACTCATGCATTGAGCACTGTAGAAGTAAATACTGAAACAAAAAATATACCTTATAAGTACATATATATATATATATATACATATATATATATGAGAAACAGTAATACAATAAAAATTAATTCGCAGTAAAACATTAGATAAGTGTTTAAATTGCTGATGAAAAAAATCCATTTCTTTCTTTTTTTCTTAACTCTTTTTTAAATCCATCTTTTTTTGGTCTAAATTTTCTGTAGAAAAACTTCACCGTGATTTGTTTAATATTTTTTTTATTATTGATAAGTTTAAAATAATGTAGTTTTCTAGCAACTACAAAACCACTGCATAAAAGTAGACAACGATGTAAACTTTAATTATGATGTTTTTTATTATTTTTTTTTTGGAGGGCAGAAGGAATCGGGGAGGGGCAAGGCAGATGGAGGAGGAATAAATTCATTATATATATATATATATATATATATATATAAAAATAAAAAAAAAAAATCAAAAAAAAAAAAAACCCTCATAAAAAAAAAAAAAAAAAAATGAAACAACAACGAAAACAAAAAAGAAAAAAAATTGCCAGTGTCAAATGATGGTAGGATTGGGTTATAGATAATATCATTAATTCTTATATACACTATAGATGAGTTGCGATCACTCCGAATTATAATCAAGTGATGTGATAATATTAAAGGGCTGGTTTAACAGGGGATAATTGAACCAGTTCCTCTGATAGATTAACTCTGGCTTGATATAAGTTAAGCTTATGTACACATGACCAATAAAAGGAAGCACCCATCAAACAAGGCGCAACTAATATACTGTATTTTTTTATTATTATTATTATTATTTATTTTCAATGTTTTTTTTTTTTTAGGTAATTCCAAATACACTATATACAATTTGAGTTGAAGTGCTCCATCTTAGCACAGAACTGTAGTCCACTGGTTTAGCAAATGAGCACTGATAATGATTGAAAAAAAAAAAAAAAAAAAAAAAAGAGAGAAAAAAAAAAAAAGGAACTGCTCACTGAATAATTCAATTTATGCCATTAGGCACACTCCTGACAAAAGGAGGACTTGGGCATATCGCATATGAAGGGAGGGGTTTAGATTTGTGATTTTTAGGGAATAAGGCTTATTATACCTTATACATATACATATATATATATATATATATATATATATATATATATACGGGAAGTGCTAGAGAGATTTTTATTTACATAATAGTCATAAAAGCAAGACAATGTATGTATGCATTATATATATATATATATATATATATATATATATATATACACACACACATTTATACATAACTAGGTAGGTAGTGTTATATATATATATATATATATCTTCTTTTAACCCTTTCAAGGCTTAATTTATTAAAAAAGGCCAATTTTCTTTTCTTTTTTTTATCTCAAAACAAACACTTGTCAACTTTGAAAAAAAATTTCCACAATGCACAGCGACTAAACTCCCTAAGAGACTAAACGAACGCTGCCGTCATTATAGCTTTTGAGACATATTATATATGTGTATGCTCATTAGGCATGCTTAAAAGCAAGTGGGACACATGTCCCGCAACAAGTCTTGAAAGGGTTAAAACTATAAACAAGATAATTCCCACAACAGTTTGTCTTTTGCAGAGCAAAAAAAAAAAAAAGGAGGGGGGGATAATGTGATGGTTTATTTTGTTGCTGCAAAACAGTCGTATTTTAAGGAGATGATCTATGATGGGAATGACGCTTCCTGTTTGCGCAAGATATGAAGTGCAAAATAAAAGAGAAACTTACCAACAGTTTACGTATTTGCAGATATTTATAGCACTGGTTATACTGGATATTACAGGTAAAGGAACGAACCGAGCACACTGGGCAGAATATGAGAAGTACTGACCCATGTCCGAGAAGTGTTTCAATAATCGAATCCATCAGATTTAAAACATTCATGGCTTTTGCGAAAGCTGACATCTTTACAAGATGAGCAACAACCACCACCAATGAGTGTATATATAAAAAACATACAGTGAATAAATAGGATTTAAAACATAGACTTGTCAACTTGATATTTATAATGATTGAATCTGTTCATGTACGCTATTGAGGCTAGATGACCAAATATCAATAATTTTCAGTAATTTCAAACTGATAAATGAGTGAACGATTGAAGAGGTCGGGGCTTTACACCTCTCGCATTATTCAGTAAACAGTTTTAAAACGTGAGAACACTGACAATAGTACATCATTATTAATATTATAGGTTGATTGAAACAAAACTGATTTTAAATTGACAGAACAGATATTTTTTGTTTTTTAATACACAATTTCTTGCTGCGTACAAATGGTATTGATAGTGCAAATATATAAGATTGTCATTCGGAGAGAAACGGAAGTTTAAAAGGACCCACCCACCCCTGCATATATATATGTATATTCATACATAGGTACGTATACAAATATGACTTTAAAAAAATATTAATAAATAAAATTAGATATAGCGTCAAATAATTATAAAAATTTAATTAAAAAATTCAATAAACCAGTATCGAATAAACTGAAATGATATTTTATTTTGGCGATTTTTTTTGTTCGTCTTCTTTTAATATACTAAATATATATATATATATATTTTTTTTTTTGTTTGTTTGTTTTGAAATAATATGTAATTAGAAAATTAGCGTCTCCGTTGATTTTGCAAACATTTTAAAAACATACTTCCTCACACAGGAATAAACACTCACACACATAAAATTTTGTATATGTAAATATGAAAAAGGGAATATATTGCTCTCTTTCTATCCACACACATGTACAGAAAGAAAACACATACACACTCACAAATGGATATATATTATGCATGTTCTTTTAAAATAATGGATTTAAGTTGAGTTGAAAGTAGCAGTATCGTATCCCTACAATAAGACGTCTAATTGTCTGATGTTAGCTACAAATACTGAAGAGTAAAAAAAAAAAAAAGAAGCAAAAGACACAAAGAATAAAAAACAATGATCAATAAAACACACACAAAAAAGGTTTTGTTCTGCTCTTATTCATAACCGCCAGATAGATATAGACCTGGCTACCATAAATGCATTTAAAAGAAAATTATATAAATACTAACAGCAACCGAACCATCTTTCCAGGCTAAGGGACACAATAGAAGAGTTACAATTTTATTGAAAATGTAGACTTTATTCATAATTGCATATATATATATATATATATATATATATATATATATATATATAAAAAGTGAAATTATACAAACATTAGAATATACATAATGTATTATATAATTTCACATATAATAGCTCTACATACGTATTGAGCACTTTTGAAAAAAATACTGTTTTTAGTTCAATACATTAATATATCTGTAGCTAGTTTAGGAGGAATAAACACAGAAGGTTCAATTGTGTTGGTAAGATGTTTAGTCTGTTAACTGATGAGAAGACTGTAGAGCTTATCCTCATACTCGGCCTGGATTTACTACCACACAAAACTTATGGTATAAGATTGCTAATAGATTTATTGTTGCATAGTATCAAATAATATATATATGTGTGCATATATGTATATATATATAAATGCATGTTTTTTTTTTTGGGGGGGGGACATACTCACATTTATTACCGTACAAACGTATATCTAGCATATTTCAGGTATACATACATTAATTATACGTCCATAATTTCAGTTCTCTCCATTTCATCAAAATATCTAAACATGCTTGCCGTCTGTATATGTTAACATTACTTTAAAGTAAAATAAGAATATTTTACCATATTTTGGTATTGAGGTTTGGTTGATTATTAGTCAAATGTGACCACCCACCCAATTTCTTCAGAAAAAAAAAAAAAAAAAGAAAGAAACTGAAGAAAAGCAAATAAAATAAAACAGGAAAACATGAATAAACAATCCTCCAATGATTTGACGTCTTTCTGTTTCAATCGATGAAGTCACAAAACGATCAAAATAAAATCGGAATAGTTTGGAGGAAATGACAATGAAAGAATAAAGGTTTTTTTTTTTCAATGAAAAATACAACAATGCCAACAGATGTTGTCTTTCGTTATGCTTTTTCAGTGATTACATGTTTGCACGTGTGTGCAGAGATATGAATTTGCTCGTTTCCAAGGTGAGAGGGGGGGGGGCAGACGACACTACATTGTATGTGTATATTAAAAAAGGTTCATTGGTAACAAATCAACAACAAATAGCAGCAGGAGCAGCAGTAACCATAATAAGAGTCGCATCACAACAGCAATAATGCAAGATGAACACGACAAGTACGAGGAGGAAACTGTATAAGCAAAGGAAGTGGTCAGAGAAAGGTTGGGGTTCCTGTCCATTACTGCTGCCACTACAACCACCTCCCACCACCAAAACTGTTGGTCAGACATTTTTTTTTTTTACCCAACCTAGAGTCAGCCAAAGTCCACTGCAAACTGACAACAGTTTATTCAATTTCCAGTTCTTTTTTTTTCTTCTTCAATCAAAATTTGCAAAAGTTCAAATCGAAACGATTCAATGCCAAAAGTCTGCACGCTACTTCGTCTCCACTTTACAAATAGTAGCTGCGCGTAATCGGGCCAGCACTACTTTATTCGTTATTCACCAGGGAACACTCATCGGGCAATCTGTAATGATGCACCAGCTCACGAGTGACTCTGCCATCATAGAGTTAATTACCCAGCCGAGATTGGGCAAAACATTTTCATGCTTTATAATGTAAATAAATCCATAATCCTGACAAGTCGGGAGGGGCGGGGGTTGGGTTGAGGCACGTTCAAAAGTTGAACTGTGGTTTCTTGCGTGGCCGCTTACCGGCTCCTTCTTCCAACAAATACGTAACGTCCACCTTTTGTTTGCCGGGGATATTGCCCAACAGCTTCTGTAATATCTTGTCCAATCGTTCCTTTTTCTGAAGACACAAAAGAAAGACAATGTGTATAAAGAGAGACACAAAAACAAAAGAAGAAAAAAACAAATTAGTGTAAGTAACATGCAACACAATGACGAATAACACAGCTTTGGACTACTGTTCTCATCTTGAGTGTTATTTTCATGTTTCAGTCGATGTAACCACCAACATTTTTCAGATATGTCTTGGCAAACTTGAGAATCTTTCTGAATAGAACTCTTTATTTAATCCAGTATGTAGTAGTATGCTTTTGTTTCATCAGCCATGACAAGGTAGAAGTTCTAAGTAATTCGCAATTATATTTGGAGTTCACCTGCAGTGAGGATTGAACCTTTAACCCCCATAAGAGTTTAACTTTACAACTGAATTTTACCAAGTACTTTATCCACTATGCCACATCCTTGTGCACAAATCTAGTATGAGTTTTAGGAGCCTTAAACTTATTTTGTTTCTAGATGTACAATTTTACTACTTATTATATATCACTAATGGCAGCCGAAATGTGAAAATAACACTCAAGAACAGTAGTTCAAATACAAACCAATTCTCATTTAAAAAATTCAGAAATATTAAGAGCAAATACAAGTTTTGAAAGCTGTGACCATAAAAAAGGGGTTAAAATTCAAAGGTTGCATTTAAGAATTTGGCTTTCATGTTAAAATACAAATGTGTAAAATAAAAAAAAAATTACTTATCAACTTTTTTTGATTTCTTATATTGCACAAAGATTAGTTTAAATCCATCCAATGAAATTAAGTATTTTACATTGTTGTTCGACAACTGAAAACTTTCTGTACACCAGTTTACTTATATGTAAGGCTTGCTTTAAGGGATCATTTTATAAAATAATATGCAATCACTCAGGGTTTGTACAGATTTTCAATGTCCCTTTTCAAAGCCTTCTCCAGACAAAATTCAAGTTTTCAAAACAAAATTTGCTATACAGTAGCGTCCAAAAGTTAAGGAACGGTCGATCATTTTTTTTGAATGACTTCTAACTTTATCTATGAAAAAAGAAAAAGTTTTTTTGGTGAATTGTCCAATGTTTAATAATGGTAGTTACATAAAAAATTTTTTTTGGTGAATTGTCCAATGTTTAATAATGGTAGTTACATAAAAAAATTTTTTTTTTTTATTTCAGATACATATTAGTTTTTTTACATATAAATAAATTTAATTAAATTACAGGCGTCCAAAAGTTAAGGAACGGGGGAAATTATTAATGAAAAAATAAAGAATCCTTTCAGTATTTAGTGAAAAGCCCCTTGTTTTTAATCACACTATGGCATCTTTTGCTGCAAGACAGAACCAATCGTTCACACGTTATAGATGAGATATTATTCCAGGATTTTTTTTACACATTCACATAAATCATTAAGATTTTTTTGTTTTTTCTGTGATCTTATCACCAATAATTTTCCAAACATTTTCAATTGGATTCAGGTCAGGGCTCTGAGCTGGGCAGTCCATAACACAAATAGTGGATCTATTTAGCGTTTCTAAAACTATTTTTGCTTTATGGCACGGTGCGTTGTTTTGCATAAAGATATCAGAATCAGAAAGATTAGGAACCACATCTTCTCTAATCAATTCTCTATACATTCGGGCATTAACTTTTCCATGAATCCTTACAAGACATCCACTTCCTTTTGAAGATATCATGCCCCAAACCATTATACTGCCCCCTCCAAATTTGACTGTACTTTTAATGCACTTAGGAAATAGTCTTTTTCCATTTTTTCTTCTGACATGTGGTCTTTTGTCTGATCCAAAAAGATTGAATTTAGATTCATCACTAAAATGAACCTTTTCCCATTTTTTTTCTTCCCAAAACAAATGTTCTTTTGGCGAATAACAATCTGACCTTTTTATTTTTAATAGAAATTAAAGGCTTTGAGCATGGACTTCTTGAAAATAATCCAACTTCATTTAATCTTAGTGAGATCGTTTGTTGGGAAATTTTTTGTCCAGTTTCGGATGTAAAATCCTGGGATATCGAAGCTGCAGTTTTAAAGCGATCAGAATGAGATGATCGAGTGATTTTTCTATCCTCCCTCTTAGTTGTTATTTTGGGTCGCCCTGAATTTTTCATTTCAGTCAATGGTAAACCTTTTTTTCTATTTTCAATAACCCGAAAAACAACAAGACCGTTTCAATATTTTAGCAATCTCTCCTATGAACTTTTATTTCATCATAACGGTCAAAAATAAGCTGTTTTTCTTGTATATGTAGCTTTTTTCAAATATTCGGAGTCAACATTTTGTTAAGTTGTTATTAAAATTGCTTAAGTTTGTATTAATTTTCTGTGTTCCTTAACTTTTGGATGCCTGTAATTCAATTAAATTTATTTATATGTAAAAAACTAATATGTATTCAAAATCAAAAAATTATTTTTTATGTAACTACTATTATTAAACATTGGAAAATTCATCAAAAAATTGTTTTTTCCTTTTTCACAAAGTTAGAAGCCATTAAAAAAAAAAATCATCGACCGTTCCTTAACTTTTGGACGCAACTGAATAAACATTGATATAATAAACCAAAAAACTTAACTGACAACAGGAAAAGTCCTTTTCATTTACATACAAAACAATATACCTGAATACAATGATATTTATATTCCCTGACCCACTTATATTTGGCCAACCAAGCACGAATTATGTTATCTTATTTTCCTCCGATTGTAGTTGGTCTGTGTTCGCTTTAGTTTTAAATTTTGAGTTTCCGATATTGTTGGTATAAGAGTTACGTCCATTTATTACGAAACTACCTGATTTTATTATTTGGAAAACATCAGATAGTTTTGTGATAAAGGGATGCAGAGCCCCCAAAATCAACAGACATTAGACCATTCCTGTAATGATCCGATTCCTGTTGATTTTGCGATGGGAGTTTAGTTCTGTGTAGTTCTAAGAGGTCCACACTCTAAGGTTTTGCTTTCTCTCTTTGAGAAGGGATTAGTTTATTACTAAGTGTCTTTTTGCAGGTCAAAGTGCCCCTCATCTGGGGCGCTGACTTTTCAATACCACTTTCAGACCCTGCTATCTAAGTTCTTGCAGTGGGAGAAAACTAAATAAAATTTATATTATATATATATATATATATATATATATATAAATAAAACTCAGTTTGCCTGGTCATTGAAACTGTGTTTCTGGTTTTCAACTTCTGCTTTCAAACATGCGTAGATTTCTAGAGTCTTGACATATTTGTTCAAAAATAAATCTGTAAATCCATTTTTTTTTTTTACATCAATATTTTATGAATTGTTCTTTTTGATAAATAAAACATTCATCAATGAATGACTTTTCATTATTATATAATAATGAAAAGTGGTCATGGAATTTTTTCCTAAGTGTACCAGGTATTTTATGATGTACAAACAACTTTTTTTTTTTAAATAACATCGGAAGAATTGCATCTGATGAGTTGATGAAGATCGCGGTGAAACAGCTGTAATGGGAAAATTCATGATGGAATAAGAGAAAGTTATGAAAAAACTGAAAGTCTTTGAGTTTTAGCAAAATTTTTATACTATATATATATATATATATATATATATATATATATATATGTGTATATATATATATATATATATATATATATATATATATGTGTGTGTGTGTGTATAGAGAGAGAGAGATGAAATAAAGTGAAGATACACACACATATGCTTGGAGTATAATGAGGTTGTATGTTGAAACAACTCGGAAATTTTTTTTTTTTTCATTTTAATATATTTTTTAATATACTTTTGCACAAATGTTTCTGTTATGTAACAAAAATATACATACTTTTGTTACATTTACGTAATTTAAAAAATATTTTCTTTTTGCCATGAGTATCATGTTTATACATTAATTCTGTATACTCACTCTTCCATAGCTAGCTATAACATATACTGACCTCTGAATGACTGATAGTGTAGTATTTTTATAAAAAATTAACAAATCTACATTAACTTATAATTACACACATTGCCAGCACGTATTTTGTGGTAGAATTTTCAAGCTAACTTTCTTGCAAAAACTATAGATCTAACTGATCTGAATATTTTTACACAAAGTCTGCAGATGTATCATACGAGCATTATGGATTTACGGATTTTACCAATATTATGGATTTACGGATTTTATCAATATTCAACCAACTTTATTGATTGAATCTTGTAGTTATTTTACTATATCTTCATTCATGGACATCACTTTAGAAATCCTTTTTGGCATTTTTATACTTTTTTGAGCATTACTCTCTTTTGAGTTTCCAATCTTTTGCACTAACTATCAATGTTATAGCAAGTCTATAAAAAAGTATTTTCCTAACTATTTTCTTCTGAAGAAAAAAGCCAAAATTTTTAAACTCCATGAATAAAGAAATTAATTCTATCTTGTATTTTTTTTTGTTTTTGAACAATAAATATTTCAATTGTTAATTGGCATAATTTAATTCGCCCTCATGCACATACACATTATATATTTCTGAGAAGGAAAGTACTTCTTTGAAACTCCACGAATTAAAGACTTTCACCTTTATTTGTGTTTCCTTTCCGAAAAATAAATATGTCTTTAACTCTTGCTAAAGTATTTCTCAACATACTTTATTAAACCTATGTAATATGTGCGTGTGTTTGTGTGTGACTTCCTTCAGTCTTGACAGACCATGGTTAACCACTGTAAGGGTGGCTGCATGTGGGATTTTTGTGACAAGAGTTACGCAATCTCCAACCATATCTCTTCTGAGTTGGCATTGTTAAATACCAGTGGCAAGTGGTGTTTCAAGATGACTGGAAACAATGCTGAGATAAGCGGAGAGCACATACAGCGCCTAGAATTCCCAAATGGTCATCCATCTAGTACTAGACAAGCTCAACGTTGCTTAACTTCGGTGATCTGACAAGAACAGGTGTGTGTGCGTATATATATATATATATATATATATATATATATATATATATCAAAAGTACCCATCGTTGACTGGGTTCAAAAACAGCCTACAGAAAATGGACTCTGATTTATGAAAGTATGATAAAAGGAAGGGTTGTAAAGAGACAGCTTCGAATTTTGGGGTATATAAAAAAGTAAAAATAAAATGGATAAACCCCATAATTTATTATACCATACCTGTTCACACTGAAACACTTATCACAATATTCTGTGGATCTATATTAAAAAACCTTGTTAAACTTTGTGACATATTTACATTCTATGGAGGTCAGGTGCGAACGAAAACCCCATAATTTTATTATACCATATTTCTTCAAATTGAAACAATCATCAAAGTATACTTACACAGATAGATATGAAAAGTCTTTATTAAAGTTTGTGCCTATTTCCATTCTATGGAGGCCAGGCGTGAACGCAGACCCCACAATTTTATTATACCATCCCTATTTAAGTTAAAACATACTTATTAAAGTATTCTTATGTACATCTATATCAAAAACACTTGTAAACGTTTTTTTTAATTTTTTATTTCCATACTTTGTGGACCAGCCATGAACGCAGACCCCATAATATTAATGAACCACCGTTCTGTCAGATCAAACATATCCATTCCTGTGTCTCGATACATCTTCTATCATTATATGTAATCAGTTTTTTAAAATAGTCAACCATATAGGAGCCTATTCATGACCAGACACACACACACACACACACACATTCAGTTTTATATCATAGACATACACACACACACACACACACACACACACACACACACACACACACACACGTGTAAAATAGAAATATGATTTGCAGAAATTTTATGCTGAATGTTAATTTTTGTTAAACGATCAAACATTAATGCTTGCATTAATGTTTGATTTTTTATCTATTTATTTATGATTTTCTATTCTAGTGCAAGCAAATCAAATTGATCATCTTACACACCTTCTGCTGTTTTACGTGAACCATCGGCAGATCCTCTTCCGAGTAACATACAGCCAATTTGGTTTTGCCTGCAGACTTGACATCCGACTTCTGCTGCTCCCCAGCATAACCATTCGTTGCAGCCGCTGATCCATCAGCAGAAGATTTGCTTGACTCTGAGGTTTTCTTTACCATCTGTTTGTTGTGAGTTCCATCATCATTTGAATGAGGATGGCGTTCACCTGGCCAGCGTCGTTTATATGTTTCTGGCACTTCATGCGGCTGGAAAAATGAACAGAACATATTCTTAGTGGCAAACATTAACAAAAAAAATGTTTTTGAAAGCAAAATATTATTTTGATAGCAGGAATATATTTAGGCTTGGAGAAGGGCATACAGAGATTTGACGAAATTGCCAAGTTTCTGTTTTGAAAGTACTTGGAAGTAAACGATGTTACTTTTAAGACCTTGCTGAAAATGTAGGTAACAAAAGAATATCCATAAACTGGTTTTAAAATATGTTTATAGACAGAAACATTTTTACAGAATTAATATTGAATGTAAACTACTTTTTTAAATATAATAAATAAATAGGTATAAAATTTAATATATGTTTAAATAACTGGAAAACAAAATGAATGAATATTAACAGTAAAAAAAGATGAATTTTTTGCCTAAAATAAATTTAATAAAATAAACATAATGAAAGGAAAATGAATGAATGTAATCTTAATATATGAAATGTCTTCAATAAGTTTCCAGACTTTTTTTCGTATGGGCACTTTTATTGATAGTACACACATGAAACTCTAGTCCCCTTTGAAGTAATCTCTTCTGGCTGCAATGCACTTGTATTGTTCCAAGAACTTCCAAAAGACACCATGAAACTCCCCTTGTGTATCAATCATTTCATAATGACAGCCCCTAAGGTGTTCCTTGAACTCAGGGAATAACCAAATGTCATAGGGAGCAAAGTCTAGACTATAGGGAAGGTGAGGAACTGTCTTGATGCCCATCTTAGTCAAATAATCTGTGACAAGGATGGAGTTATGGACTGCATATTTGGAGCAAACTTTGTGCAAATCTTCCACATCTCAGTTCCTCATGAATAATTGTGTATATAGTTCCCACACTGACATCAAATAGTGCACTTATTGTCTCTATAGATACATGACAGCCCTTATACATGAAATTCTTTATTTCGCTAATCAACTCTGGTGTTCTGACTTCTTTACTCCCCCCATACCTCTCATCATCCCTCGACTCCCTGCTTTCCTTGAATCTCTTATGCAACTCAAAAACTAATACTCGATACATGCAAGATGGTTCAAAATGCAGTTTGAAGCATTCTATATGCTTCTGTAGCATTTTCCCCAAGTTTAAAACACTTTTATTGCATATTGTTCTTCTAAAGTGTCCTCACGTCCAGATTGCATTTTTGAAATTCACCAGCTGTGACAATCAGACTTTAGTAGGGTGTATTCCAATTCCTGCTATAGCTGTTCATTTGAACTTGAAATCATAAAAATTGGTCAATAATTTCATAAGATGTATAACAATAACATGCTGGATTTTCAAAAGTCTTAAAACTTATTTAAGGCACCTCATAGTTAAAAAAAAAAAAAAAAATATGAAGAATCATAATAGATGAAGTAAAGGAACATAATTTGGTGAGATCTCCAAATTAACTAACACTGTTCAAAACCAGAACTCATTTGGATTGGTAAATACACAATTTTTACCAGAAATTTTCTCCTTCAATGTCTTTAAAATCCAATGCACAAAGACAATTACTTAAATCAAGGGCGAGCAATCAATTTATAAGTATACCACATTGGGTCAAATCAGGAAATTTTCTCACATGTGAAACAAAGTTAATGTTTTAATGTTTACCAATAATTTTGAATACGAAAAAGTCAAATCATCAGTAAAATAAAAAATGATTGTTTAAATGATTTCATCATCTTTTTTTTTTAACATGGAGGTCACCACTTATCAAGGCCCAGAAGCCACTCAGGGATAAGGGTTATTGTGTGTACAGTAATCAATGGGATAGTATCGTAGTAATAGTTAGTATTGGAGATTTGATAAAGTGGCATTACTTAAAGGGGCGGTTCATCAGGAATTTGTTTGTGTTGGACTTTAAAACATCCAAGGTGAAGTCGGGGGGGGGGGGGGGGAATGGTGAAACAGGCAAGCGCCGGAGAGTTCCACAGGCGTGCAGTTCTAAGAAAGAAGCTTTGTTCATGAAATCTACATTTTGATTTAGGCACAGAAAGAGTGGGGAAAATTATTGACAGTGGTTTCAGCTAGTCGGGTGTTTTTCGTGAAAGATTGGCGAGGGGGGACCAGAGAATGGAGCTCAGACGAGCACTTGCCATGGAAATAACGATAAAACAAAGACAGGCTCGCAACGTCTCTTCTGTGGGAGAGAGATTGCAGGGAAGAGAAAAGGGCATCCCCTACCAAGCCACGAAGTCTATTTTGTACTCTGTCAAGGCAGGATAGGCTGTTTTTAGCAGCTCCTGTCCAGATGTGGCAGCAGTACTCCATCCTTGGACGTACTTGGCTTATCCAAAATTTGCCCTAGATTAAAAAGCAAAAATAAAGAAAATCTGTATGACGTGCATATATATTATAAAAAGGAAAATATATTTTTAAAATACCGTAAATTGATCAAGTAGTTTACTTTTTATAAAGAAAATCAAATTTGATGATTATTTAATGAGTGACTGTCGTTCAAAAAATGTAGGGAGATAATTCAACGCTTCAAATTTGAGAGATTTTTGTTGTAATGCTTACAAATCCTCATAAATTGCTTAAAAATGATCTTTATAAAAATAAAATTACTTGATCAATTTATATCATTTTTGGAATATATTTTCGTTTTGTCACAGGTACATACATCACACAGATATTTATTTTT
The DNA here is from genome assembly GCF_053919585.1 of Euprymna scolopes. Classification (NCBI taxonomy): domain Eukaryota; kingdom Metazoa; phylum Mollusca; class Cephalopoda; order Sepiida; family Sepiolidae; genus Euprymna; species Euprymna scolopes. The sequence goes on along the minus strand of NC_136485.1, from coordinate 180,486,626 downwards.
GTCTTCTTAATAAAGGGGGAATTCTGAACAAGAACCTATTTTATTAAATGAATTGAACATTTTGTGATAGAGTTTTTATTGATACCAGTTATAGGGTAAATATTTTTTTAACAGCTTTTAAGTGATTTTGCCATATAAACATCATTTAATTTCCTTTGCTCAGGAGTCGGACATTTTCTGTCAGCCTGCAATTTCAATCTCCTAATTTGACAGTCTTGAAGATGGAGTTTATTCAAATTCTAATCTAAGAAAAATTGAATGAAATCAATCCACAAGAATATTTCACTTAGAAAAGAACTTATATCCTTGGACCTTTATTATTCCTGATATTCATAAATGATCTCCCTGGTAAAATTGTCTCTGTAGTCAGCTGGAAAACAGGAAAATGGAAGAGAGTTCCACAGGCGTGCAGTTCTAAGAAAGAAGCTTTGTTCATGGAATCTATGTTTAGGTTTAGGCACAGATAAAGAGTGGGGGAAATTATTGATAGTGGTTTTAGCTAGATAAGTGTTTTTCATGAAAGTTTGGCCGGGAAGGGGGGAGATTGGAGCTCAGACAAGCACTTGCCATGAAAATAACAGATACAGCAGAAACAGGCTCGCAATGTCTCGTCTTTGGGACAGAGGTTGCAGGGAAGAGAAAAGGGCATCCCCTACTAGGCTACAAAGTCTATTTTGAACTTCGTCAAGGCAGGATAAGCTGCTTCTAGCAGCTCCTGCCCAGATGTGGCAACAGTACCATCCTAGGATGTACTTGCCTTTTATACAGATAGAGAATTGCATTGGCAATGAAATATCTACTGGAGCGGTAGAATGATTCAACCATTTTTCCATGATATAACAGGATACCAAATAGTAGCCCCTTACATCCAAGTAGCAATATGCCTTGTTCAGGGTGAAAAAAAAAAAAAAAAAAAAAAAAAAAAAAAAAAAAAAAAAAAAAAAAAAAAGAAGAAATATTAAGTACTCACAGAATATGTTCGTTTAGGAACCAGTCGTTTCTCAAACTTGTCAAAACAGTAGGTTTTCGTAAGAACTGGATATCTACAAGTTGAAATAAAGCCATAAAAATGTATTCCATTATAAAAAATGAAATAGAATAGACATTTATAACAATACAGGAAGTAAAGATTTATTAATATTTACAATCCAAGATAATAAGTCAATGTTTTCATATTGAATCAGTTCTAACTACCATATATCAAAATTATAGTTGAGACAGTGAAATACTTTGAGGAATCAGTTTTATTAGATTACTTAGGGAGACGGTTCATCAAGAACTTGTTTACATTGAAGTTGAAGACCATCAAATTGTAGTCAGCTGGAAAGCAGGCAAACGGAAGAGAGTTCCACAGGCGTGCAGTTCTAAGAAAGAAGCTTTGTTCATGGAATCTACATTTAGGTTTAGGCACAGATAAAGAGTGTGGGAATTTGGCTAGAGAGTGTTTTTCATGAAAGTTTACTAATAGATGAAGATCTATTGATGATTACTTCACCTGGGAACCCTAAATCAAGAGTTCATTTTTAAAGCCTTTTCGAATCATTTATATGAACATCTCTTGAGGATCATTTTACTGGGGAAAGTTACATTGGAATTCATTTTTGAAGCACTTCCTGATTGATTATCGATACTTGAAATTCCTTTAAGGATTACTTTACTAAAGTTTGCTACTCTGGAATTCTATTTTGAGCTGATTTATATTGGACTACTGTCATCTTTCTTGGACTACCATTTCAGGCCCTTATTTGGACTATTTGGTTTTGATTTTTTCCATTTTACCTCTACTTGAATTCTATTTTGTCTTCATTATTTTAAAAAATTATTTTCTTATATTCATTTCTCTATTTTAATCCTACCCCACCTACCTTATTTGACTTTCATTTTCATCTCCTATAATAATTCCCATTACGTTTTCACTCATATTTTTCATTTCTAATCTAAATGTTGTGTAGCTCGTTTTATTCGTATACCCTTATATTAGTAGAATGCCAGCCTTTCTTTTTTTTTCCGATGAGAAGCATTTAGCTTCGAAATACCATGATCTAAAGAGGTTCTTTTTATTATTTTCTTCCCTACTGATCCAATGATTTAATAAAGTTCTCTGTAACTTTTATTCCTCATCTTTTTAAGTTGTAATTGTTTCATTTTATCCAGGTAGAGCTTTTACTATCTTGATAGGTTTGCTATAATAGATATCTTTTTTTTCATTCATTTCTTATATACATATACGTGTGTGTGTGTGAATGATCTAATTGCTGATTGAACTAGGCAGGAAGTGTATATATAAACACAAGATAACACAAATTCCATACATTCTAGCCTGCCGATTCCCTATGGGAATGAAATGCGGAAGATTTTGTGTAGCTTACTTGCTATATATTTTCATAAACTACTATCTAGCTCTACTCATGTATTGAACACCTTAGAAGTAAATACTGGAAATTAATAATAAAACCTTATAACATTTTATGTAGATACATAAAATAATTGTATGCATTATCTATCTATCTCTCTCTATATATTTCTATATAAGTGTCCTTGTCTGTCTGAGGAAGTCTCTATCAAACTACTCTGTCAACTTTTGGTCTACAGACTTGAAACTTGATATATAGAGGATCCAAACCTGTGAAACAAATTCGATTTGGTCTTTTGCTGGTAAAAATAGCTGCTAAGGGGTCAGCAGACATAAGTTGACTTAAAATGCTTTTCTACGCATGCGCAGACAGTAACAAATAAGGCTAGAAAAGCTATGTTTTGGTTTCATTCCTAGCTGATGACACCCAAATCATATTTTTTTAAACTTCTGAAATCATTACTATATATTGAGTAAAAGAGTTGGCTCTATAATAATAAATAGGAGATCTGCACAAATTTAAATATAATATTTAAGCATATTTTTAACGAAAAGGTCATGTGAGGGGTTTGCACTACTATATATTGGGTAATTTCTGAGGAAATATGATTTTTTAAAATTATATTTCACTTTTTTATATACTAATCCTTAATATATCAAGCTCAATGTAATTACAGAGCATATAATAAAAAAAAAATGACAAAAGTCTATATTACAAATTTCATGATGTTGACCATCTTACAATTTATTACTTTAATTACGTTGACATTTACAATTCTTGACAGTGACTGTTTTGTAGCGCAAAATCATTATATCAATCAATGAACCTATTTTGCCTTAACTCATCAGAAGAAATAACTATTGTGAATTTTCTCGCCAGCTTATGCCAGTACTAAGCCTGCAATATGTTGAACTTAGTATTCTTAGAAATTAAAACTGCAATGTTTTTGTTTTTTAGAGAGAAAAATACTCAAAGCTTATATACATATATACACAAATCTACAAGTTCTATAAGAATACTGAGCACTTTTTCCTATAAATATAGAAAACAATGCAATTTATTAATATATATATAATACATATATATTCAGTGTATAACTTAAAAATATAGAATTTAATGAGTGACAATTGGAATAAATGTCTATGTGGAATCTGAAGAGTTCATTGGAACATTGATGTAAGTCATTAATTTTAGTACTGTCCAACTTATAGAATTGAGCACTTTCGGAGTCAGTACATATTTACCAAATTTCTACAATCATCTTCATCATTCAATCCCAGGCAACATCAGTATATATTTATGTACCTACATCCTCTCAAACAAGGGATGTGGTCATCTAACCACTGAGACCCAAGCTGATGTCTTATAACTTGGGTTCTCACTGGTTGGATGACCACACCTCTTACTTGAGATGAAGTAGGTACATTCTGATTTTACCGCAGTTTACTTAATCTTAGTTAGTTAATAGACTTTTTGTGTGTGGCGCGATTGCTCAAATGGCAGAGTACTCGCGTCACAGGCAACAGATTTGAGTTTCAAATCCCGAGTTTGGACATGTTCAACTGAGATGAGAATGAGGGAGAAACTATAGTCTTGGATTTTCGGTTTGTTGACTTTCATGACTCTTTTGAACTGTGACGTTGAATCACTGTGTAAATTATATATATATATATATATATATAATTAGTTATCATTTCAAAAGCCAAAAGATGGAATGAATTCACACTTATTAATTTTAATTAGATTTTTGTTTTTAATGCAAACGCTTAAATTTTCCCTATAGGAAAATTCTAGCATTTGCATAAAAAAAAAAACTAATAAAAATTTATGAGTGTGAATTAAAAAAATTTAATCTCTGGGTTTTTGGAATGATAACTAATGGTACAAAATTTTGCAATTTTCCATGGTTGAAAGATGAAGTTTACCTTGTGCGTGATATCTTGGAAAAGTGATGAGCACTTTTATCAACTCTACTTTCACATATGTACACGTCTTGCTCTTTCACTCCTTTCGGTCGTCCTTTGCAAAATGTATTTAAGTCAAGTACACAGCAAGTACCAATGATGGCTTCCAAAGGAATAATATCATACAGTGGGATTCGGAATACCTACAAAAAAAATAAAATAAAATTAAATTAAAAAAAAACATTTCAGTACTAAACTGAGTAATAAGCAATAATAACTATTCTTTTCACTTGACGTAAATCTCTGCAATATATAATATTTTTAATTTATATATATATATATATATATATATATATATATATATATATATATATATATATTTAATTAATTAT